>NC_081414.1:165714851-166036351 GCF_030272615.1 Cryptomeria japonica
TGTACATTGAGCACTATTAAACAATTGGGATATTCCGATAAAGCTGTGAATTCTACAAACAAAATTACCATCAAGGCATATGATGATGAAGAGCATTCATCCAAAGGCACAGTCACCTTACCTCTTAGAATTGGGCTAGTTACAAAAGATGTGGTTTGTCAAGTCCTAGAGCTGGATCTCACATACAACATATTGCTAGGACACCCATGGATTCATGAGATGAGCGCAGTCCCATCTACATATCATCGATGTATCAAGTTTCCACACAATGGAGTTGAAGTGACCGTCAAAGTGGATCCAAATCCATTCATATATTGCAACAATCTATGACCTCGATCAGAAATAACAATACCATTCAATCGAGAGGCTATTCCATCTTCATCATATGTGGATCTAGAATCCTTGAAAGCTTCTACATCAAAACAAGCAGAGCACAAAAAAAAATTCAAGTTTAAAGACATGGGATGTGGTGAGTATATCTTTCATGTTGATCAACTCCCACTATCTGCTAAGATATTCAGTCGACAAGAACAAAATACAAATAATTGGCAATGCTAAGGAATTGGGTGTGAACCACCTAGTGTTGTGGCTACTAAGTCTGAATGCGAATCTCCTCTAGTGGTGCAACCATCTCTTGATATCAACAGTCCTAAGAGTGGTTCCAACAAAGAATCTATTGAGCGTATCACCAGCCCTCTTGAGAACTCACATAGCTTTACCATTTCATCCACTCATTCCATTTCTACTACTCTCCTAGATTTGGATCAACAAGAATCACAAAAGCCCTTACTAATTGGGGATCAAAAATCAAGATTTGAAAAGAAAATTCCAAAAGTAAAAACTAAAGAAAAGTCCTTAAGTCCAAATCAAAATCAAAAGCTATTGGACTTTGCAAAAATCAAAGTCAAGGATAAAAGTCTTATGAACGAGAAAGAACAAGAGTTGATCTCCCCTAATATCAAAATAACTGGGGGCAAAAGTTCTACAATTTTAAGTCAAAAAGCATACTTGTTGATCCTAAGTCTCTATCATGCTATCCTACTTTGACTTCTTTTCACAATCATAAGCCTTCATCACTCATCCACTTGTTCCACACATCCATCCTCTTTTGGTGATATATCATGGACCTTTAATGGAGCTTCCTCGAAGGATTTTGTTATCAGGGGTGCCCAAACTTCTTTGGGTGACATTAATACGGGCCTGTGTAGTCCACACGCTAGTAATTCTATCTCAGATCCTTTATCAAGGAATACAGACACTTAAGCTACACATCATTCAGTCAAGGAACATCATAGCTATAATCATAAAGTCAAGCCTCGCAGATTTGAGGTAGGCGACTTAGTTCTCAGAGAAAATCCTAAAAATCAGCAAGACAAAGAGAGGAAGGGCAAGTTCGAACTGAACTAGCTTGATCCTTACATCATCACAATAGCCTATGGATCCGGTGCATATCATCTCTCAACCACAGAGGGAAAACCTTTGGAGGATCTCATCAATAGCATGCACCTTCGCAAGTTTTACACATAGCTCTTCAGAGTATCCTAATTTAAAAATACAAAAAAATACAAAAATACAAAAATACAAAAAAATTATAAAACATAAAAAATCGTTACTTGGTGAAAACCTGGCAAACAAGCGCCTTGTGACAACAAAAAAAATTTAAAAATCGAAAAAAGTAAAGAGAAATAATTTCATCCAATGGTGAAAACCACTTCGGTGGTGCCCTAGGCAAGTACCATGGTGAAAACTGGGTCACCAGCGCCATGTGTAGAGACATTGCTCCTCCCTCCTTCAGGATTCCATTTCATCCTTTCACTTTGCACACACTCACAACCTATTCATTCATAATAAACTTTACACATTCTCATCATGGCTTATTATTGATCTACCTAAGATTTGTTAGCCATTCACAATAAAACTTCATTTTCACCCCTTTCCATCCATAATAAATTAGCTCCTATCTGTGGCTAAGGCAAATCCTATGTCTAGTGATGGGTGTGGAACTGAGAACATCACACGTTATGAGGAGTACAGTTTCTTCCTATTTTCTTCAGTCTATTCACACACAATCCGTAATCAAGCAATATTTGCATCACCAGTCCGCAATAAAGTTTTGTCTTCTTTGCAATAAAGTATCAGTTTCATGGATTCAGTCAGTTTTAGATGAGACACAACAGCAATAATGGGCTTCAACAAATCAAATCTTTCAACAGACTCAGACAACATTATGGTTCAGTGTTATCTATCCTTTTATGAAAGTAAACATTTTCACCACAATCAAATAAGACTTATACAAGTGACAAGAGACACTAAACTTGAGGACTACAGTGGATGTTGGTGTCGAGTCTTGGTTTTCTTTTTTGATTTCATCTTTTGGTGACATGTCTTTTAGCTTTTCCAAGATGTCTTTGACTAGAGATTCTATCTCCAGGATGTCTTTGACTAGAAAGGTGAGGATGGGGTATCATCACCTATTTTATTTGTTGTCTGTGGATTGTCTCTTAGTAATGCTTTAACTTGTCCAAGGATATGAGGACAGTGGGAGTCTAGTATGAACTAGGGCATTCCTTTTTTGCAACTGTCTGATCTCCATGCAAACAGGTACAATGACTTTATGGGTCAAACATATGCCTCGATTGTCATAACCTGCTTTCCATAATAAAGCTTAATGATGATAACGCACAAGAAGCTCTTTCACTTTCATATCTTCTATCTTCCATCCCCCTTTCTTGATTGACTTCCATCATCCTTCTTGAGTTCATGTAGCCCGCTATCACATAACTGAGTATAATGACACACCAAAAACATTTGCATTTCATGTAGTTGCACCTGCATTACCACTTATTAAGCATTTCATACATACATATAGATATCACAATTGCATCACATCCTGCACACAACACATGTTAGCACATTTTACATTCTCATCATGTAAATTGTTATTTGCATTATCATATTCATCTACATTTCATACATTCACATTTGCATTGGCATAACATAAAAAACATAAAAGAACAAAAATATTGCATTTAATTATGTACATATTTGCATCCATATCATAATCATCACATAGAAACATACATCATAAAACATATAAAGCATCACATTGGTACACATGCATATAGCTGCCGCAAAGATGAATCATCTCATATATATCAAAATCATAAGTGTCATGATACAATGATGTCAAAATCATATGACTACAATCACTCGAAGGTGTCTACATCATCGTACAAAATGGTACAAAACTGATACATAGGGAGCCCTCTAAGGCTATGATGAACTCCCTCCCTCGAAACTGCCTAGCCTCGACAGAGTCTGAGCCCTGGAAGGACTTGCCCCAGGATCATCTTTCCTTCCCCCTCTATCTAGTGGTGGTGGAAGACCCATAACCCCACCACTAGATACTTGTCACATGTCTCTCCTGTCTAGCCCTCATCTCCAGTCCTGGATCCTGAAACACTTGTCTCAGTGCATCCATGTCTCTATCTTGATCATAAGGAACTAACTCCCCATCCATCGGTATCCTCAGAATCCTGTAAACATCCTCCAAGGTGACTGTCATCTCACCCATTGGCAAATGAAAACTGCAAGTCTTTGAGTGCCATCTCTCAGCCAGTGTAGTCAGCAAACCCATGTTCGCCTGAAACTTAGGCACATATAGAATATGTCGCAGGCCCATAGCCTGAACCACTGCTCTCTCCTCAACTGTCAGCTCTGCTTGCAAACTCTGAGTCGATGGGAATCTCTCCCGTGACTCCAGCATAGGTAGGTACTCTTGCAGTCAAGCAAATCAATTGTGTCAATCATAGTGGCATTCCCTGTTCATCACAAAATGCTGCTTTTTATCCTAGTGGTACTCCCTATTCATCACAAAGTACTACGTGTTTTGCACTCCCTGTTCATCACAAAGTGTTGATCATTTTTTTTTGCACTCCCTATTCATCACAAAGTGCTGCTCATACTAGTACTCCCTATTCATCACAAAGTGCCTTGATCAATCTTATCCTAGGGCCTTTGCTTGAGTGTATCCTCTTGAGTAGTTTCCTAATTGGCAACGTATGTTCTATCACAGAATTGTCAATCCTAGCCCTATTTGTTATTCTAGTCTTCCCTAGAGGACCTGCTTGAGTGTATCCTCTCAGCATCTTATCCAATCGATAGCGTATGTTCATCACAGAACTGTCGATTTGCCCTAGAAGACATAAACGTGCATTCATGACACAAACGCGCCTAGCCTACCCAAACGTGCCTTGACGTTTTTGCCCCACTTGACCTTTTTCTATACATACCTAATGGGCATTTATTGCACTACCTAGCATGCATTTATGACAACAATTAATGTGGCAAAGTACAAGGAGTTTTTGTGGTACTTACCGGCTCTCCTGCATCTACTAGCCTCTGAAATCAGCAAACGCGATCGAATCTATGCACCAATGTCATCGTTGCTGACTGTTGTTGCTCTATTCTCACTCTGCACTCTGATCTCTTGGATGTGTGGATGACAATGAGGATGTATTCCCCTCATGGTCTATTTTATAGACTGCCCTAGCCCTAGCCCTCTTTTCTCGAGTCAATCCTCTTTATCCCGTGACTCTGTCACTTTATCCTATCTGGTCAACCCTTTTCTAGCCTTCCTTTCTTATCGAGAGATTGTCTGCAATCTTTCCAGACATTTCATCAAATCTCTCGAGGGGGCATATCATTCCCATCTTGGGGCAACTTTGTATCAGTTCATCTTATCTTCTTTGAAACAACGTGACAAGCTGCATTTTCTCAAACAGGGGCAAAATGTAGACACCTAAAATTGTCATGTCTAATTAAATAAATATCTTTATTTATTTAATTATCTTTAGCCTAATTCTTCTATTAATTAAATAAATCTTTATTTATTTAATTAATTCATTTATCATCTTCTAGCCTTATTTCTCATTTAAATAAATACATTTATTTATTTAAATTATCCTTTTCCTAAATTAAATAAATATCTTATTTGGTTAATTATCCCACTTCTTCTATTAATTAAATAAATCTTTATTTATTTAATTAATTCATTAACCTTTTCTACCTATGACACATGGAATTCATCTCTTAATTCCTACACTACCTACCCTTTCATTATTTTTTTATTTTCTCTACCTACCCCCTAATCATAGCCAACCTCTTTTACACCTCTCAATCTTATCCCTCCATTTCTTATAGTGTCTTCTATATAAGGAGATGCATCCTTCATTATCAAACCCTGACTACTTGATCAATTGATGACACTACGCCTTTGCACTTTCATATGCGATCCTACTTGCAACCACATTTCCGTTCTTTGTTGAGCTCTTGTGCACATAAAATCTGAGAGCAAATATATCAAGCAAGATCAATGGAGATAGGAAGAATGGAGATTCAAACCCTATTGGACATGTGATGGTATAATCTTTGTGATTTCATTTGATTTGCTTTGTCTTAGGTAATCTTCATATGTTATGGTGGATCTTTGTTGTTGTTAAGCTAGGGTTTTGTGGTTGAATTCGTTTAGTCTTTCAATAATGTTGTTATCCATTTTCACCGTACATAGTTACAAACAAGCAAAGGCTTCAAAGAATCACTTACCCAATGATATTGATAAGGGGGAGAAATCCATAACCCATCAAATCTACACACCAACCCACATCGTTGGTAGAAAACAACATTTTCAAGTATTACATTATTGGTAATTTATAATTTAGTGTGATTACAAGGCTTTTCCAAAATTATAATAGTCCACAGACCTACAATGGCCAAAAGTACCAACACTTCATACAAAAGGAACATAACAAAAAATCTTTAAAAAACTTTGTAGCTATGATGTGCTCCTCAAAAGCTTTCCAATGCTTTTATTCATTTGTTAAAAATAGAGCTCTGGGGCAAAATTTGTGACCCATTGAAAAAAAAGTACCAACTTCAACTTGGAATATCTAGAAAAAGAGAAAAAGATTTGATCAATACCAACATGGATAGATATCACTTTCTCCATCTTTCTATCAATATCTTGTTCATTGGGATCTAAGACACAAGGTAAAATTTATGAAATTTTTTATTAAAAAATAATTGAATATTCTATAGGAATGGTCATTCGAGGAAAAAATGTTTTTCTTCCAATTATATTTTTGCAAATGAATACAAAAACAAAAATCATAACTATTTCTATCATATGAACAAAACCCAGAAAATATTTTTCTTTCCACCAAACAAAAGATTAAATTTATTTGAAAAATTAACCATCAACTTGTAGAGAAATATATGTCCAACATTATTTATAAAATAATTATCGCATAATATCCTTAGTATATACAAACTCTAACAAATGCCCAAAAAATTTGTTGCTAAAATTAAAACCTAGAAACCATTTTTCTATTTGACATGCAAAAGATACAATTTGATGCAGAAATAAAAATGCTTCCAATAAAAAATAGTCAACTTCAAACCCTAACTATTGATTTTCTAATTTTCAATTTTAGTGAAACAAAAACCAAATTTGACTTTCCCTATCCTTTTAGATGATATGGAACAACTGAAAAAACCACCAAGATTACTAGAATGTTGAAAACACTCAAGTTTTAGAAAATATATGCACAAAACCCTATCGATTGAAATATTTTATGTCAATTTTTTTTTAATTCTTCTGATCGTGCTTGAAGATGCAAGATAAGAGCATACTGTGTTTTTTAGGAAACCTACAAAAAACTTATTAGCCCCTCTCAAATTTCTCAAAACAAGGAAACTAAAATCTATTATTGCACTAGAATTTCTCTAATACCATGTTAGAATTTGAAAAGATGAACAATCCAGAATATAGTCTGCAAACGAATAGAAATGAAATTTTGAATTTAAATGATACAAAATCAAAATAACAATACAAACTTGGTCCACAAGAGAGAAATGCAAATGCTTAAAAAAAAATAGCAATAAGAGAATGCAAGAGAAAATAGTTGCAAAACACAATGCACTAGCTAGTAGGTGAGCAAGTATAAGAAGAGAGATAAAGACAGAGATGCGAAGAGAGAGAGAAATAGTGTTGAAACTAAGTAGCTTCGGCAAGATAAATGATTGAATGAGAGACTTCATTTATCTCTCATTCAATCATCTACCTTATCGATATAACTACAAGCTAATGGTAGACTTCATGATTGAGTGAATAAACTTGTTATAATCATCTTTATATGCATTTCATATTCCAAGCATCGGATTGCAGATTTCAACATTTGGACATCATTACAAATCTATCATCGATCGTGCTATGACCATATTTCTTATGCTATGGTGTGATTATAATTAAGCAGATCAAATTTATGTTATCTATCATAATTATCATATGATAACACCAATTGATGTTATCATATGATAACTATGATAGTTATCATATTAAACTTGCTCTTGCTTTAATATCGATTTGTTATTGATCTATATTATAATCTTATTGCACTTGCATCAATACCAATTTGTTATTGGTTATCATAATAATAAAATAGCATTCAAAACATACCGATTTGTTACCGGTTAATTTAGCAATTAAATAGTATTTGATTTGAACTGATAGTTATCCGTAAACACCTTAATGAACCGGCACTTGTGAACCGATCAAGACGTGTCTTGATCGAGCATGTCAAGAGACATGCCCAGTCAAGGAATGCCTTGATCATTGGGCATCACACACACACACACATGCACACACAAACACAGATATATATATATATATATATATATATATATATATATATATATATATATATATATATATATATGTTGTGAGGAATGTTGCAGATATCATCAAAATCAATAAATGTTATCTACAACAATCTGCAATGTAAGAAGGAATAGTCAATACAAACAGTAAAAGATTAAATATATTCCTTAAGCATTGAAGTAGTTCAATAAGAAAGTAAAAGAATATCTAAATTCTTACAAATTCAAATTTTGAACATAAATTTGAATTACATTTACATGGTATCAGAGTCAGGTTGATCGAACCTAGGGCATTGAAATTTGAGAAGTTCAAATTGAGGATATAAACATCACATTTCCCATGGCTAATGCTATCAGATTTTAGGATAGACTTGAAGGAGGGGATAATTTTTCAGCATGGAAATTCAGAATTAAGATGATTCTAAAAGAGAATAAAGTTGAATCATTTGTAAGAGTTGAATCTAAAGAACCAAAGAATGAACCTAACAAATTGACATGGATTGAGGGAAATGAAAAAGTCATGAAGATCATCTTCAATGGAGTGAGAAATCATATTATGCCAATAATAACAAAGCATGAGACTACCTACTATATGTTCAAAGCACTCGAAAGTGCATTCAAGATAAACAATGCAAGTAGAACCTTGGCTCTAAAAAGGAAAATAAATCATATAAGTATGAACAAAGGAGAGTCAATCAATGCATACTTTATGCAGATATCAGCCCTAAGGGATGAATTGGCAATGCTTGGATATGAGATCCAAAGCAAAGAGCTAATGCTCATTGCTCTAGATGGGTTGCCTAGTACATGGGAAACATTCGTCCAAGGCATTAGTGCAAGGGCTAAATATCCAAAATTTGAAAGGCTAAGAGAAGATTGTCTTCAAGAGGAGTCAAGGTTAAATAAGAAGGGGATCAAGCAAAAGAACATAGATGAAGATCTCCATGTTTTAAATACAAACTCCAACAAGAAAAGCAAGAAGAAACATTTCAAGAAGAGAAAGAACCGACATGAGA
Organism: Cryptomeria japonica; assembly: GCF_030272615.1. NCBI lineage: Eukaryota > Viridiplantae > Streptophyta > Pinopsida > Cupressales > Cupressaceae > Cryptomeria > Cryptomeria japonica. The sequence goes on from NC_081414.1 coordinate 165,723,584, forward strand.
AAGGGTCATCTAAGAAAGACATCTCCCACATTCAGTGCTTTAGGTGTGATCAATATGGACACTATGCAGCAAAATGTCCAAATAGAATCAAACAACAAGCTACATTTACAAAAGTGAAAAGGGAAGAACATGACTCTGAGAAGCATGTATTTTACTCCGCCCTCTCTAGCCAAGTATCCAATAAATCTAATGCTTGGATCGTTGACAGTGGGTCTTCAAGACACATCACTGGGTATAGAGAATTATTGGATTTCATGTTAGAAGAAATTGATGAAGAAGTAACCATTGGTGATGACTCTACACATCTAGTGAAAGGTGTTGGTACTTGCACCATTAAGCTGAAGATAGGCATGCCCCTCCAACTCACCAGAGTCTTATTCATTCCCAGCATCAAGAGGAACTTAATCTCTGCAGCTCCACTTGAAGATGATGGGTATAGAATAACCTTCATGAATGTATTTAAAGTTCTGGCATGGCCACAAAATTCTTCCATCAAGAAGGCTATAACCATAGGGCATAGAAAAGGTTATTTGTACGAGGTATGTATTGAATCTAACCTAGCCCTACTTCATGAGATTGCAGATTCTAATGAAATTTGGCATAGAATATTAGGTCATTTAAACTTTCGTGCTTTATGTTCAATGGAAAAATTAGTAATTGGTTTGCCTAAGTTAAAACAATACCATTTTAGTACATGTAAGGGGTGTTCCCTAGGAAAAGATACTAAGAGTTCCTTTTAGAATAGTTCTAGGAAAACAAGCAATGTTTTAGAACTAGTTCACTCTGACCTATGTGGGCCAATGTATGAACCATCATTAGGAGGGTTCCTTTATTATGTAATATTCATTGATGACTTCTCTAGGAAGACCTAGATCTACTTTCTTAAACATAAAGAATCTGAAGAGATCCTCAAGAGATTTAAGGAATTCAAATCTCTCTCTGAAAACTCTTCTGGAAAGAAAATAAAAATCCTAAGGACTAATAATGGGAGGGAATATACCTCAGACATTTTTAGGGAATTTTGTAAAGAAGATGGGATTAAGAGGGATTTCACTGTTCCTTACAACCCCCAACAAAATGGGGTTGTTGAGAGGAAAAATAGAACCATTGTAGAAGTAGCCAAAGTCATGCTTCTTGATCAAAAATTAGAAACTCATTTTTGGGCAGAAGCCTCCAACACTATTGTATACATACAAAATAGATGTCCTCACTCCCACATTGAAGACAAAACTCCTGAAGAAGTGTTCACCGAGATAAAGCTCGATATCACTCACTTTAGGATATTTGGATGCCCTGTTTACTTTCATATACCTAAAGAGAAAAGAACAAAACTAGAACCCTCTAGAAGAAAAGGAATCTTTGTTGGATGTAGTGAAACCTCTAAAGCCTATAGAATATTTGTGCCTGGACATAGCAATATTGAACTTAGTAGAGATGTAATATTTAAAGAAGACATAGCCTTCAAAAGGGCTAAATACTCTATTGAGTCAGAAATCTATGCTCCGTGTTCAGACCTAGAAGAGGATCCCACTCTCGAGATTCAGAGGGAGTGTTCAAAAGAAAATGAAGTACAGATTCCTCCCCAAGAAATCCCTAAGAAAATGCCTCTATGGGCTCACAAAACAATGGAAGATGCAAGGGACTTTGGAGCTCCTTTAGGGACTTTTAGAGAAAGTAAGAGGCCCTGAAGATTTACTAGCTATGTAGCCCTAATGAATGATCTCTCTAAATCAGAACCCGCTAATGTATTAGAAACTCTTAAACATCAAGTTTGGAAAGATTCCATGTCTGAGGAATATAAATCCATCTTAAATAATGATGTTTGGGAAATTGTTCCTAGGCCAAAAGGAAAATGTGTTTTTTCATCCAAGTGGCTATTCGAAATCAAACATGTTGCAGATGGTAGCATAGAGAAACATAAAGCCAGATTTGTAGCCAGGGGATTCTCATAGAAAGAGGAAATAGACTATGATGAGACATTTGCTCTAGTTGCTAGATACACCTCAGTCAAAGCAGTACTGGCCATTGCAGTAGCTAAAGGTTGGAAAGTCCATCAGATAGATGTAAAAACTACTTTTCTGAATGGGAAAATTGAGGAGAAAGTCTACTTAGAACAGCCAAAAGGGTTTGAGATCCACAATGCAGAATCACATGTGTGCAGATTAAAGAAAGCCCTATATGGACTAAAACAAGCCCCCAGGGCCTGGTATGAAAGAATTGACAGCCATCTCATGGGATTGGGATTCTCAAAGAATGATGCAGATCCAAATCTATACTTCAAGGAATTCAAAGGTGATATGTTGATATTGATCTTGTATGTTGATGATCTTTTAATTATAGGAGAAGATCACCTTATTGGCCAATGTAAGAAAGACCTTGAAAAGGAGTTTGATATGAAGGATTTAGGCCTTCTACATTACTTCCTTGGATTGGAAGTTTGGCAAAACTCTGACAGTATTGTACTTAATCAAGGAAAGTACACCTTAGACATATTGAAGAGATTTGGTATGATGAACTGCAGACCCATGACTTCTCCTATGGAAACAAATCTTCACAAACTAAAGGAGGCAACAACAAACTTCCCATTGGTAGAGCCTACTCTCTACAGATAGATGATTGGATCATTGATGTACCTGGTCAATACTAGACCTAATATCTGTTATCTAGTAAATGCCTTGAGCCAGTTCATGTGTGAACCTAAGGAGATACATCTTATGGCTGCAAGAGAAGCAGTATGGCTCTGGAAACTTCTTGTGGGATTATTCGATGAGCCACTAAAACCTACTATAATTCATTGTGATAATTAGAGTTGTATAAAACTCTCTGTGAATCCTTTATTTCATGATAGATCCAAACACATAGAGATTCCTTATCACTATGTGAGAGATATGGTGGATAGGAATGTAATTTAGTTACAGTATATCAGTACAAGAGACCAATTAGCAGATATACTTACCAAACCTCTATCCAGAGTGAAAGTTGAACACTTCAGGAAAGGTCTTGGTATGATTGAGTTGTAATTTGTTTTGTAATTTGTACTAATATATGAGATGTTTAATGTGTAAACTTCTTTTTTCATGTTATCACTTTATGGGCTCCACCCCTTGTGTACATTTCTAAAAGGTGACGATCTTTTAGACAATGAACACTTGTATTAAATATTATAAGGTGACGATCTTGTAATGTTGATATCATGCTAACTTGATATCATCTTGACTCGTGGATGTGCCATGATATGTTATGGTAAAAATTATGTGATGTAATGTCAGTGCACATACCATAACTTGGATATAAGGGAATTCAACATTCTCAAGTATTTTATATCCAAGGTATCGCGTGTTATGCGATACTGATATCACGTGTTATGTGATATCTATATCACGAGATGATGTGATATATTCCTATGTCACTTGTTATGTGATACACCATGTCATGAGCATATGTGATATGTTCCTTTGTATTACAAGGTCATGTAATACATTCTATTATGAGAAATGTGATGCTTATTTCAATGTTTACATAGGTCTCCATTTATCTTCCCTAGCTAAGAGGGAGTGTTGAAACTAAGTAGCTTCGGTAAGACAAATGATTGAATGAGAGACTTCATTTATCTCTTATTCAATCATCTACCTTATCGATGTAACTACAAGATAAAGGTAGACTTCATGATTGAGTGAATAAACTTGTTATAATCATCTTTATATGCATTTCATATTCCAAGCATCGAATTGCACATTTCGACACTTGGACATCATTACAAATTTGTCATTGATCGTGCTATGACCATATTTCTTATGCTATGGTGTGATTATAATTAAGTAGATCAGATTTATGTTTTCTATCATAATTATCATATGATAACACTGATTGATGTTTTCATACGATAACTATGATAGTTATCATATTAAACTTGCTCTTTCTTTAATACCGATCTGTTATCGATCTACATTATAATCGTATTGCACTCGCATCATACCGATTTGTTATCAGTTATCATAATAATAAAATAGCATTCAAAACATACTGATTTGTTATTGGTTAATATAATAATTAAATAGCATTTGGTTTGAACTAATAGTTATTGGTAAACACCTTAATGAATCGGCGCTTGTGAACCAATCAAGACGTGTCTTGATCGGGCATGTCAAGAGACATGCCCAGTCAAGGCATGCCTTGATCATTGGGCATCACATATATGTGTGTGTGTGTGTGTGTGTGTGTGTGTGTGGTGAGGAATGTTACAGATATCATCAAAATCAATAAATGTTATCTACAACATTCTACAATATAAGAAGGAACAGTAAATACAAACAGTAAAAGATTAAATATATTCCTCAAGCATTGAAGTAATTCAATAAGAAAGTAAAAGAATATCTAAATTCTTACAACTTCAGATTTTGAACATGAATTTAAATTACATTTATAGATAGAGATAGAGACAAAGACATAGAGAGAGACAAAGAGAGACATGGCAAATACAACCATTGGGAAAATTCTACTACAATAGCTTAAATGGGTAAATATAACTCTCATGGAAAATGCTAACACCTTGCACCCGTTTACTCTAATAAACACATTGTTAATCCTAAGAAATCTTAAATATGTGAAAGAAAATAAATAATGAAATAAATATTAAAACCTCCACTAACAACATCCACAGGGGCTAACAATATGCGATGATCCCTCGATCTTTATCGCTAACAATATACCCTACTCATGGTTTCTTCGAGTCCTCCCACCCTTGGGGCGATTTCAAATTTTGCATCTGGCACTTTGAGTCTCTTTGCCCTCGTCGGTCTTGTTGTGAATCTTGGTGGCTTATCCTCTAGCATGGGAAGCTTGCATGCTTCCTCCCCTTTGGGTGTGGTTGCAAATCTTGATTCATCCTAACCTTGTGCCTCTAGTGTACCTTTGTCTACTAGGCAGAGGCAATTTGATTCGAAAGTACATTTTTAGCAAGGGTTGAAGAGATAGAAGTTTGATAGAGGGTTTATTCATATCTCTAATGCTATCACTATTAAGCTAAAAGTAGCGATGGAAGAGGAAATAGAATACAATGTTTCTATTTTTCTACTCATGGTGTTATATATCGATTTAGAGGTTTTTGTTCTTGCCTCCCTCAGTTGCATGTCTGGATCTCAGAACATTGGGAGCCTCTCATTACTGGCAAAGTTTAGTTTTATCCTATGGCTAAAGGGTTTTTCATAGCTAAGTTTGAAATTGCTAAGACAGAGACATTATTTTATGTGATCATTATTTTAGCTGGGAGGACAAATTCATGCTAATGATTAAACCTTGGCATGAGGATTTTAATCCCTCTTTAGAATCTTTTAACAAGATATCGATTTGGGTTCGGTTGCCTAATCTTCCCCTTCATCTTTGGGTTGATCCTCTTTTGGAGGAAGTGGGTGATGCCCTTGGTGATTTTTTTATTATGGATGACAAATCTTCTGATATTCTTCACTCAACTTTTGAGTGTATTTTGGTTGATATGGATGTCTCAAAAGGGTTGTGTGTTGAGATTGTGGTCAAATCTTCTAAGGGTTGTTGGGTTCAATCTTTGGACTATGAGGAGTTACCTTTTCGGTGTTGAAGATGTTTTAAAACAGGTCATGCGGCTACACAATATGGATTAGAGAAAAAGAGTATGGTGGCTTCATGGTGGAAAGGGGTTTTTGAACAACATTATATGATTGAGAAAAAAATTGAGCAACCTAGGAGTTTTTCTCAAGTGGTTTCTTCAGATTCACAGGGTGTTGCGGCATCCCCTCTGGTGAATGTTGATGTGACATCTTTGGATATTTCAAAGGGAGGAAATGTTAATGCAGAGAAGGTTGTACATGGTGTTTCCCCAAAGGTGAGTGGGATTGTACCTCAGGTTGTTTTGTATTGTGATAGAATTCCTTCTATCAATCTTGGATAATCTTCTGATGTTGGGAGGAAAGATTTTGATTCCTCTGATAGGGTGTTTACTCTTTCTATTGTTTCTCCTTTTCCGCTTGATGGTGGACTTTCATTGGCTTGGCATGATAAGGAAGCTCAGGTGGAGGAGGGTTGGATTACTGTTAAGGGAAAGAATACTAAGCCTTCAAAACCCTCTTTTGGTATGACTCTTCATTCCCACATGAGTAGTGCAAAGTGTAAATCTTGATGGTTTTTGGTTGGGGGAGCCTTTGCTAGATTTTCTAGTCTTTGTCTAGTTTTGGTTCAGGTTGTGGGAGTCTTCAATTAAAACCCATGTCTTTTTTTGGGGGAACTCTTTCCCCGGTTCACTTTGTCTTTGCCCCATTAGTATTATGTTGTATTTTTCTTCTTTGGGGTTGTTTTTTTATAGTGATCGGTTTGGGCTTAATGTCTTGTTAAGTCTAAACAGATCTTCTTTTGTAAAGGGTTTTGGGTCCCTTCAAAACTTGTTTTTTCCTTAATCCAAAACATCCACAAGGGTTTCACTTAGTGAACCTAGGTTATAGCATGTGCATTCATGGCATACTAAAGAATCCCCCTATTTTCAAAAAATATTGCCCTAAACTCATTTTTTGTCAACCCCTCCTAATACACAACCTGAATTAAAATCCCCCTATTTTCACCAATAGGAAATATATTTACCCTTATTTTGGGGATATTAAACCTCCCAATAGGAATGCACGTGATATAATATTGCCTAGCTAGTGAATCCCCCATGACAACATCTAGCATTGTAGTAGGAGCATTTCTAGCATGACCTAGAGGAAACAAAGACCATCCTATAGCTTTTGCAACTAGGAAACTCTCACAAGTAGAGTAGAAACGCAACAACAAAAAGAGGCCTTGGTAATGGTGTATGTGCTAGCAAAATTAAAACAATATTCATTATCCAAACCATTGACATTCTATAATGATCATGAGCCACTAAATTTTTTATTAAATAGGTTTCTAATCAAGGAAGAATATGTAAATGATTGTTGTTGTTTTGGGAATTAGATTTCAACATTATGGTCAAATTAGGGATAAAAAACAAAGGCCTTGATCACCTTTCCCAAATTGAAACTAAAGAATACCTAGATGAACTAGAGGAAGAATTCCTTGACGTAAACCTCTCTAAAGTAACTATGGTTCCTAAAGGATTTCACAATGTGGAATTTTACTTTCTACAAGGGAATATGCACTAAACATGTCATCAAAAGATAGGCAAGCACATTTACAAAACTATTTGCCCTACACATTGATTAGATGAGAGATACAAAAAATGGGGAGAAATGATATCATTAGAGTAGTATATGAGCATGAGAGAGAATAAATACTAGGAGAAACCAATGAGGAAGAATTTAGTGGAGATGACTCAAGGGAAGCTACTACCAAGAAAGTAAAATTAGCAAGACTTTGATAACAAACTCTCCATAAATAATGATGCCAAGAAAAATATGGATGGATTAATTAGAGCATAGATTGAAGCCTTCCACACTCAATTCAATAACTTAAAGATCTAATGGAGGTAATGAAAGGCCAAATTAAACAATTTAGAGAGGTATATCAATTTGCAAATATCTCAATTTAAGGATCTTCTACAAGATTCACAACAACTAATTCAAAAAATCCAAAACCCTTTAACAGTGCTATAAATAGACCATGCCTAGCACAAGTCAATGCACGGGTGCAGATCCTCCGTCAAGCCAAAGCACAATGGCATTATACCTTCCTTTGACTCAAAAATATACATAAGAACATCTTGCTTGAAAATTGAGCCTCTTTTTTCTATATTAAGGATAAGACACAACTTTGAAGGGGAGGATGATGTTTGTAATGCCCAAAATATTCAAACTTAATGGAGATTACATAACTTATTTATCTCATTCAAAACTTATCTATTTTACAATAAATCTTTTTTCAAATCACAACATAAAGCATTTGTAAAACTAAAAACAATAGTATCAATTAACATGTAACCATTTCAACCAAGAATAAATGTTAAAACAACAGCAATGCTTCTTTTAATTTACATCACAAGTACCTCTTTCTTACCCAATTTGCTCTCGCATTCCATCGTGATGTATTTGCCTTCCCTCTCATACTTGCACCTACAAGATGTCTACATGTCTAGATGTTCAATACAAGATCAAAAGATAATTAGATAAATGATCATCATGATAACTCATATTGTTACTTTAATTGGTACATTCATACATTAGTCAACTATAGATTTTGTAAATATGAACAAAGATTGCATATTAACACAAAGCTAATACATCGTGATGGAATGCAAGAGAAAATTGGGTAAGAAAGAGGTATTTGTGATGTAAATTAAAAGAAGCATTATATTATTGTTTTAACAATTATTCTTGATTGAAATGGTTACATGTTAATTGATACTATTGTTTTTAGTTTTACAAATGCTTTATGTTGTGATTTAAAACAAAGATTATTGTAAAATATGTAAGCTTGGAATGTGATAAATAAGTTGTGTAATGTTCATTAAGCATGAATATTTTGGGCATTACATTAGGCATCAGAGCATAGGTTACTATGTTGGAGCTTTGTGGGCCTAGTTACTTTGCATAATGAATTAAAGTCAGGATTAAAATTTTATTGTTTTGAATCCCTACATAAGACACTTGTGAATCATCAACTAGGTAAATACAAAACAAATTGGTATGAACATGATTTTACCAAAGAGAACCATGTTGAGTGATCTAGTACATGTATATGTGTGTTTTACTTTTGTGTATACTACTTCATAAAGTTATTTGTAGTGACATGTGAAAAGACCCGTAAAGTAGTGTATCTCAAGTGTGCAATATTATTTGTCCAACTTGGGCAAGGATGAGGTAGACGCCATTGACGATCCACCTATGTGTGTCCTTTGTGAAAATTATGTATATGGGAACAAAAGATGTGTGCTAATGGATCATGATGTGATTGTGAAGTACTTGTGTTTGGCAATATATGTTAACAGTTAATCTAGGTTAAAATGGTTACATTTAATTGACACTATTGAGTTAAAAGGAACAAAGAAAATTTCAAGGGAAGAAGAGGCTCAATCAAGACTAGAATCAACTCAATCAAAAGAAACAATGGTAACAAAACAATGGACAATAAATAAATTATGCATCCTCCAAAGGCTTGTTAAGGTCTCTCCTTTTGCTAGTACTAGTTGTCCAAGAAAACCTACAACTTAAATTAGGTCCCCTAAGTGACCTTATAGCTAAAGGTTTGGAAAATTTTGGAAGGGCGTGAGACGTGAGAACTAAAAAGGCCAACCAAAGGATAAACAAGGTGGTAAAGAGGCTAAGAAGGATATAGAAAGCGTAGAAGGATTGCTATCAAGTCAAAAATTGCCAAAACATCTATTTCAAACCACATGGATTATGAGTTTTACTGTCGAGTCATCATTGAATTGCTATGTTGACCCATACAATTTTGGGCACTTACAATTTTGGCTACTTGTTGTCCTCATTTTTGTTTTAAAAAATGATGGACCATTACATTAATTTTTTTATCAAAACATGAAAATTTTACTCTAAGGCACATTTGCTGAGGCAAAATTTTCCCTTACCCTTGGACTAGACTAATCCTTAGTCCATCCTCAAACCACGTTTCAAATTTCATCGCGTTTCGAGTTCATTTGCTATGTTTTTCCTTCAATTTGGATTTTTTCTCCCTAACTGCAAGTGGGAAATTTTCCTTAAGTTGCAAGTTTTAATTTCCCCTTTGTTTTAGTGTTGTAGGAAAATTTTAAGTTAATTACAAGTGCACTTTATGAAAAACAAAATTTGTAACTTACTTTTTATTTCTCCCTTGTTGCTTTTTGGCTTTTTAAGTCATTGTAGGAACTTTTTAGACATATTACAATTGAACTTTAAATTATAAAGTTCAAATAAAACTTGTAATTCATTTAAAAAGTTTCACTTAAGTGATTTTAACTTATGGTAAGGGTTTTTCTCCTCCATTACAAGTTTTATAAAGTCACTTTTAGTTGTAAAAGGAATTTTATTTTCCCTTTACTAGTCTTTTGTTTAAAAACTTATAAAGGGAGTTTTATTTCCCTATTACAAGTATTTTAAACATGTTGTTTACTCTTAAAAACCTGATTTTGCCTTATGAGGGGAAAAGTGAACATTTTAAACATGTAAAAAGGTTTGAGAAACCTATTTTTCATTACTGCATGTATTTTTCAACTTGTTCTTTCCCAAGAACCCGACCAGCATTGTTGAAAGATTTTGTTGACAATTTTCGTTGATTTTTGTGGAGAGATCTTAGGAGGAAAGCGTTTTGGATTCCTTTCTATTTTTATGCATTTCCAACTCTCTTCACACAATTTGGAAGACATTATTGTTGGTTTTATGATGTTCTAACAACAAAAACTTGTTTGAAAAATATCACGATTTTCCTCATCTAAGTGCCATGAATCTTACTTATTCCAAGTCACTTTTGCTTGTCTTGCCTAGGCGTGGAGGTTGGATGTCTTTCTTGATTGATTCTTCATGCTATTAATCATCGTTTTGATACATATGTTGTTTTGGCAAAAACGTGGCTAGGGTTTTGGAATGTGGTTTATTATCTATTTCAGAGTTTTCCTCTATTCTTTCAAGAATTGTTTCTTGCTTCTTGAAGGCCATTTTGATTGATCAAGGTATGTTCTTTTCTCTTTTTCTTATTTTTATTTCTTGTGTGTTTGGGTTTTCTTGATCAATTTATATATATTTAAGTTTTGATATTTCTTGCCTAAAAACGGTTTTGTGAGATATTTTCCCCCTTCATTCCAACTTTGCAAAGCGATTTGTGAATTGCATTGTCTTTCCCCATTTTCCCTATTTACTTGCATTCGAGATTTAAAAACTTGATTGCAAGTAAGATGAAAATAATTGATCTTCCTCTTTTGTTGGAAAATTTTAACCATCTTTTGGTGAAATTTCAAGTTTCTAAGTTGGAAAATACTCATCCTTTCAAAATCGGGTTTTTAAAATCTAATTACAAGTTGAAAGTTCTTCCCATTTTCATAAAGATGATCTTCCCAAAATCTTTCCATTTTCATTACCATCATCCATACCTACTATTTCCCACATGCCAAAATCTCATTTTTCACCCACTTCTTCATTTTCCTTTTTACAAGTATACTTGCATTCGAGTTTCAAAATTCCTATTGCATATTTGTTCTTCCCCACTTGTATACTTGTAAAACATTCCCCAAGATCCAAAATTGGTCAAAAGCCAAGTTTCAAACATCCTTATTTATTTCCCATCTTCCTCTCACAAAGTTGTGAAGTGCAAGGGTTAGAATTTTTCCCATTTAAACAAGAGAAGATGTTAGTTGCAACTGATCTTGATGTTGCTTTGACATTTTTACGTCTTCATCGCAAAGTACCAAGTCATTCTTCAATTTCATATTTGCCATCATCTTTTGTTCCAAAGAAGATGTAATATAAATTTAATAAGGACCAGAATGAAGTTTCCCCTTCACAAGTTTCCTCTCCTTTGGATCATATATAAGATATGGAAATAGGGCATGTTGACATGTTTGATTTCATCAAAAGGTTGGAGGATCTACAAGATAGTAATATCCAATGATTGTTGGACAGCCACATTCATCGTGATTCTTATTTTCCGGTGGCTGCTCTAGAGCCTAAATTTGTTCTTTACTGTGCTCACCATTTCGATAAAGAGACAAGAACTATCAGAAATGATGATGGGGAGGCAATAATCCGTCTCGATGTGGATACTATTGACAAATTTTTTAGAATACCATCAGCACCTATGTATATGGAGATTTCCAAAGATAGTGAAGTTGATTATTAAGGCAATAGGGAAAAGGATTACAAATGTCACATTAACAGATGGATCCATGAGCCATGTGTTGCTTTCACAAGGTGGGCTAAGTTATACCATTGTGACTTCAAGTGGCAAATTGGAGACATGATTACTCTTCTCAGCGAGATGTTGGGTCTAGAGAATTCTAATATTTTTGAGCCCTGGGTGGATCAGTTTATCATGTTTATAATGCAATCCCATCACATCTCATGGGGAGAAATTATCAATGACACCTTGTGTGAACAACTTGCAGTACTCCCTACTACCATGACATTCTATATGAACTCATCACTTAAACATTTCCCTGGTCTTTCTACCAAGGGTGATTGCTCGCTTATACCTGTGTGGGAGTACTATGATCAACTACCTTTGAGACCCAGTAGATTACATTTCAGGAGGGTTCATAATACATTATTTGGTTATTTTATGTGTCAGTTTGATAAGACTCTAAAGAATAGAAGAGTATCATATGAGACATGGGAAAGGGTGAATGGATATGGTTGCTTGTTCCTTCAATTCCCGATTTTCACTTACATGAGAGTTGGATGTTACAACGGGCAGCCATACATGCTCCCTAGATACTCAACTGATAAGATTATTCTTATGGAGTTGGGGAGATAGATCATGGTAGTTCATGCAAATTAAGCTGTTAAAAATAAGGTTGGGATGGAGATATCTACAACTAACCCATTGAGATTGGTTAGTATTCCCTTGTTATATCCACCAAAGCCAAAGCTATGGAGACCCAAATGTAGGAGATAAAACTCAAAAGGTTTAAGTCAAGAGCTTATTTTGACTACTGAGGTATGAAGAAGATAATTAAAAAGTCCTTAATACACGTGCATCACATTGAGGATATATGGGTGGATCTTTGTATAGAAAAGGAGGTTCATAAGTTGGATTATTGCAGGCTCACCCTTGAGAAGATTATTGATTTGAACCTGATGAACATTCTGCAAGGAATGATTGATGATGGGAATGTGCTTGATCCAGAATATGTTTCATGAAGAGTTTATGAAGCCCCACTTCCTCTAATTTAGTGGTCACATAAAGTATGCACTTCCATTCTTAAGAGATTTAAACCTATCCTAGCTAACACCAACACTTGGCTCAAAGTTAATGGTGTTAGACTCATCAAGATCAAGGTTGGAATAGAAGATGATTCTATAGGACCCCTCAGATGCAAATCTAAAATCCAAATAGATAACAAGGAAGGTGCATCATCTTTGAGCACAAGAATCAAGTTACGAGTTAGTCGGGTGATGGTACTTCCTCCTAAAGAGGCAATAGTGCGTGGGAAGGAGAAATCCCAACTTCACATTCATGTGATTGATCCTTAAGATCCAAAAGAAGAACAACATTCAGATGATGCAACTAAGTCACTAGCTTTGGAGTCACCTCATGAGACTCCCTCCTTGTTTCCCATGGAGTTACCTTTATCTCCTCCTGACACAGATGTGGATGCTTTCTCCATTAGTCATGATGTTCCTACAGTAGCGGATGAGTCTCATGAGGACGTCATCCCCATTTTAGTAGTTGAGCCACCTCTTGATTATCAACAAGATAATTTGATGGAAATCTTCGAGGATACTTCTATATGTATTCATTTGTCAGAGATTGATTGATACCTCTACTTCCGGCTTTGAGGATTTTATGAGACAATCCTCATTTCCTTTGGTTACCGAGAAATCCATGGTTGCTATCTAGGCAAATACTTCCCCCATGATGACCACAATTGTTTAAACAAAAATTTCTTCTCCTCTACTTTCAGTTGTTATGAAGGAGAGCTAATGGCTTTACCTCCATCACTCATTTATTTCACTCGCAAGAGAAAGAAGTGGGAAATTTCTCTCGATGTCTTTGGTTACTAGCAGTTTAGGTAATCAAGACCCAAGGTTGCTAAAAGAGCTAAGACAATCTCAAGGGCAATAGTTGATAGTAACAAGATGAAAGTACTCAAGATTGTTGAGCCTCTTGTAGACAATACACGTGAGGAAATGCAAGCTACTAATTACAGGGTCACAAGGGTAGAATTGGGTAAGAAAATGCATGAAGTTATCAAGCATGATGCCCATTAGTCCATAGCTTCACTAGTACAATGATATGGAGATCGTCTAGCAAAGAAATACAAGATGGAAGAAGACAATAGGCAACATGTTGCAGCTGTTCAAAGGTTTACAAAAGCCGCTAGTGAAGGGAGAAATCCTTCAAGTTCTTTTGGTCCACAAGAATCAATTCAAGGAATTGACAGTGCTGCTCAAAAGGTACAAGCATTGGAATCTTGGGTGGATCAGGTTCATGATTTATGTGCACAGGTCTTAAAGAAGGTTTTTCAAATGATGCTCCAATTGAAGACCATTGAAGAACAATTGAGCCAAGTTTCAGATACTTTCAAGCAGAACTTGGAAAACGTGGAAGATACCTTAACTACTTGGATCAAGGTTCCTCAACAAAAGTTGAGTGTTCTTCTAGAACATCAGGTTATTCCTTCGAGAGTTGTGTATCTAGAATATCAGGAGCTCTTGGAGAACAAAGCCCTTTTTCTCAAGTCATTTATTGAAGAAATTGATGATACCATGACACTGTGATTGGAAGTATTTTAGTATATTGTTTCTCGTTGTGAGAAAGCTTCTTGCAATATCATGGATCAAAATGGGGAGTTATTATCATAAGAAAGGGTTCTCTCATATCTACAATTGAAGATTCATCATTAGTGGAAGAGTGAACCATTTTCAATTACATCTACTCTAGCCTTAGTTACATATCAAGTCTTCTTGCAGGAAATTTAGTATTCAATTGAGAAGAATAATGTCACAATCCTTCGTTTTGGTGATCTTATTGTGAAAACGATGATCGTGGAAAAGAATAGCCATGAACCTAATCTCGATGACCTACAAATGATCATCCAAAAGTTCGAAGGATTCTTGTCTTCACAAAGTGTTTTTCAACACTTAGTTGAATTTTTTAGAATTGTAATCTCTTAGTTGTAGTTTCTCTTTTGACATGTTTACTTGTAAAACATTTTGTAAATTGCAAGTTGAGTCATTACTTGCGCTTTTGTAATTACAAGTAGACGAGTTACAAGTCAATTTAGAATAGGACTTTTCACTTTGAATAAATCTTAGTTAGTTATTGAATAAGTCTTGGTGGTTGGGAGAATTTCTCAAATTAGTTAGGATCCTCCCACCTTTTTCTTAAGACTCCTCTCCTATAAACACTTGAGGGGTTCTATTGTAATTTTTTTCTTTTAGAAAGGAAGAAAAAACTCTATCAAATTTGCAACAAAGATGTCTTTGATCTTTTATGTGTAAATTGAAGAATTGAAATGAATAGAATAAGATTGCTCAAGTTTTGAGTCTTTCTGCTACATTCTTGATTTTGTGTTCCATGTTATCTTTCTTGCAATTGTTTCTTAGAGAGCTTAATCGAATTTGATTTGCAGTCTTTGTGTTGCAAGTATTGGAGGTTAATATAAATTAGAGTAAACATTCTTCTAGGAAGAGTTGTAAGACTTTGTGCTTACTCTTGTTCTTGAAATAAATTAGAAATAGATTTTTTGATAAGAAATAGTTATGAGTCTTTGATATTATACTAGTTCTTACTGTTTTTTGTAAAAGATAATAAGATATTTCAAACTGTGTACTGCTATAATTTGTTCTTGATATTATTAGCATAGAAAAGGATATATAGGACTTCATATATTCAAGTCTTTGAGCTTGATATTATTGTCATGTCCCGAAAGAAGTGATGGAAGTCTTTGAGATTTTAGGAAACTTCATTTCCTTTCTCTCATCTTATTTCAAAAATTTGTGATTATTGTTCTGATTTAACTTGCTATCACTTTTCTGTGAAGAGAAAAGGATATTGGCTTTCTTGAAGAAAGAAGAAAGATTTTTGTCTCATCCTATTTAGTTTTAGATTAGTTATAGATAGGGGGAGCCTTCCTTTAATTAGGAGAGTTTTACTCATACACTGTGGTTGAAGACACAATTTTGTATATTTCCCCCAGTGTAAAAAAATTTCAAACAACAATTTTTTGCAGCTATGTTGGGGACATGAATGCATTCGAGAGCCTCACGCTTTCATTTGAAGTCTAGTGTCTTGCTGATTTTTCAGAATATTATCATTTTTGTTTTTTAGATTTCTCTAAGCTGGAAGGTTTGTGTGTTTATGTTCGTCATAGGAGGTGTGAAAATTCTCAAGAAATATATCCTCTTGAATTAGATAGATTCCATTTTCTCACTAGTACATCCTCCCTTTTATGAACTAGAAGTTACCCTCTGTCAAAGAAAAAGAAGTCTATCCCAAGTGAAAATTCTCCTTTATTTTTCACACTGTTGATATCTTCATCATCTAGCATGGGTAATCTTCCTCCACCTCCTCCTCTCGGTTCGTGGGGAGCAGCTTTTGGTCCTTTAGCCTTAACCCCACCTCTTCATCTACTTCCACAAGGTTAACGAAAAAATATTCCCAAGTTCTATGGAGATGTAAAGCAACATCCCGATGAGCATATCAAATCTTTTTACATGGCTTGTGGTGTTCTTGGAGTAGAACATCAAGATGTTGTTGTTCATGTGTTCGTAGAAACTCTTCAAGGTATTGCAACTGATTGGTTTTTCAATCTCACTGCTGATTCGATTGTATCTTGGAACTCGTTGAGAGAAAATTTTGAGGAGCATTTCAAGCCCGCAGAAGATGAACATGCCTTGTTGTCCCAATCGACCTAAATGAAGAAGGATGCCCACAAAGGTATGTGTGAATTCATTGCTAAGTTTAACAAACTAGCAAATATAATTCCTACCAATTCTCAACCTACTCTTGAGGATCCCAAGTTCCTTTTCATCAATACTCAGTTGTCGAAGGTTAGTTTCTTCCTAAGGTGAGCTTCTCCAACAGATTTAGTTGTTGCTCAATCAATGGCTACTGAAATTGAGGATGATCTGATCCTAGTTGGTAAACTCAAAAGGGATCCCAATTGGTCTAAAGGAAGTTCTCATATGGATATTTCATCTTCCATTTCTACCAACCCAATGGTGCAAAAATTAGCAAATGAACTCCTTGCTTTGAAAAAGTAGGTATCTTAGAATTCCTATCCTACATCATACAAGGATATCCCAAGGTGGACATATCCTAACATTGCTACCAGTTATTATGCTAAGAGTCAATCCAAGCTACCTCCTCCTCTTGAGAGGCTCACGCTTGAACCACCTCCTCCAAGGGCAGTTGTGTGTTACTATGAGACTAATCAAAGTGAGTCTTCTTACTTTGATTATCAATGTGATGATGTTGTTATTCCTCAACAACAAGAAGAAGACACTATTGGCGACTCTACTATACATTATATGCGCTATGATGACTCCCTTGATGTTGAAAGGAATCATAGTCAAGCTTTTGTTGTAATGACAAGATCCCAGACATGGTTGGCTCAACAAGAAGAATCCACAAAAGTTGCAGGTGATTCCCAGTTACTTGTTACTATTGCTAAAAGAGGAACATCATTTCCTTATATTCCAAAGGATGTATCAAAAATTCAACTAAGTAACAATAATCCTCCTTTAGCTTCCTTCGTTGATCCCAAGCCCAATATGCCTGACCTCAAACCACAATTGGACAATGTTCATCCCTCCTTAGCTAATTCGTTCCATGTTTTTGAGATTATTGATCATGCTAGGAAAACAAAAAATTCAAATGTCCGAGGTTGAATATTTACAAGCTAATCCTGATCAATTTGATAGGCTAGCTAATTTTGTCAAAAATAAGGAAACTCATCCTATACTTGAAAATACTACCCCGCAAGAACCCAAGAATTTTCCCAATCATTTAGTGACCATTCCATCTGCTACCCCAGGAAAGATAGAACCCATTAATATTTCCTTGATGATCAATGGCTTTCAATTGAGCATTTGTGTCTTGGATTTCGGTGCTTCTGATAATGTCATACCCACTAAGATTTCTCAAGCCTTGGGGCTGACCTTGAACAAAAATTTTGGTCATTGCTATTCCATGGAAAACAAACAAGTGCCTCTTATTGGTAAAATCAAAGATGCTCAATCCGCATTTGTAGCTTTCCCAGAGAAAAAAATAAAGATCACTGTCTCGGTAGTTGACGTTCCTACATCATATGGAATGTTACTTGGCTGTAATTTTTGCAAGGATGTTGGAGGTGAACTCAACATGGATACGGCCGAAGCAAGGATACATGTGAAAGGTATAGTGCAGAAGTTAGTCCCTGAAAGAGAGACTAAATACACACTTGTCAAATCTAATGATCTCCATGCCCGGATTCTTTTTGAATCTGCTGGTTTTGGGAATTATTATCTTCATATATATGAAATCTCTGAGTTTGTTGAAGATTGACCTTCTAGCAGTTTTGACATTTCACTACTTTCAACAAGTGAAAATTTTGTTGATGTTGAGCAAGATCAAGCATTGGAAGTTGGAACTTCCGGTTCATATATCATGGTTAAAGATGCTTCATCTTTTGTTGCCGATGAAAATTCTCAATTACCTACTCAACAAGAAGAATATCAATCTTTTTCTACACAACAAGAAGGCTCATACTCTCCTATGGAAGAAGATGACAACTTTTATTTTCATGATGCATCCATCCTAGATGAGGATAGCACTAGTCACTCTAATGAAAACAATAGTTCAAATGATGTTTGGACTCTTGAGTTTGATGGTAGTTGTGCTAAAAATGGATCCGGATTTCTTATATCTCTTAAGGGAGGGATCTTTCCTTATTCCTTCAAGTTGAAATTTGCTAATACTAACAACACAGTTGAATATAAGTCACTTTTGTTAAGAATAAGCATTGCATTCAAGAGGGGAATCAGAAATCTCCATGCCCAAGGTGATGCAGAATTAGTAGTTTGCAAATTGAAGAATATATATCAAATAAAAAATGATAGACTTAAGCATTACCATAATTTGGTATGGGAAATATTGAAGATTTTGATGCTTTTAGCATCTTAGTTGTACCTCATGAGTACATTTGATTCCCTTATTGTTTAAGCTACTTTGTTGGTTCCCCATATTGACTTTGGTCAAGATAAGTATATTATTGAATTGATTTGCAAACCCAATCCGCTTGACAATTGGGATCATTGGTAGATTTTCATTGATGATAAGAAAATTAATAATTTCTTGCAAGAAGAATATGGGTTCAACAATCTATACTTTGAAGGGATTAATTCTCCTTCCTCTTCTTTGGCAGTGTCAATGTTAGAAACATCATCCGAACCGGATGAAGAAATTTTCATCTAAAAGGAAATAAAATTTCCAAGGGGTTGGTTTCTCTTGAAAAACTCTTTGATCAACATGATCGTTATATCAAGAGATAAGAAAAAGAAAGTGTTGATTCTCCAATGAGATATGAGAAGTATAATATTGGCTCAGATGATGACCCAAAGTTTGTCAATGTTGGCAATAACTGCACTCTAGAGGAGAAAGATCAGTTTATTCAGCTTTTGTGCCAATATTGTGATGTCTTGGCAATATTCATATGATAATCTTAAATCTTTCCAGCCTAAGGAGATGCAACAAGATATTCCCCAGAAGCTTGGTGTAGTACCTTTTAGATAGAAACAACGCCAGTACAATCCAAAAATCTTCGATACCATTATTTCTTAAATTCAGAAAATGCTTCACGCTTGGATTATTTTTCCCATCCATCATTAAACATGGTTAGCAAACATAGTTCTGGTGCATAAGAAGAATGGGGAGATACGTATTTGTGTTGATTTTAGAAATCTTAATTAATTGTCACTAAAAGATAACTATCCATTTCTTATCATGGATCAAGTTTTTCAAACAGTGACAGGATTTGAAATGTTATATATTTTAGATGGGTTTCCAGGATATAATCAAATTAAGGTTAGTGAATCCGATCAACATAAGACTACATTCACTACTCCATGGGGTACATTTCCCTACCATAGGATGCCTTTTGGGATAATCAATGTAGGAGCTACTGTCAAATGAGCTATGGACTTGGCTTTCTATGGTTCTGTACGAAGATATATTATAGTATATCTTGATGATCTTATTGTTTTTTTCAAAGACCGTGGTGCAGGAGCACCTAGATTTCTTCATGAGATTTTAAAATTTTGGACTGAATGATCCTCAATTGGGTCAATGAGTGAATAAAGGACTATTAAAAGATCCAAAAGAATTTTTTGAGGTTGTTTGTAGTTTGATTGTCTCTAGTTTTAATTTATTTTCTTAGTTTTGGTCAATGTGCCTTTGTAAGCCTAAAAGGGCATCATATAGAAAAATTGTGTAAAATTCCTTGTAAGACCTCATAAGGCTTTTGGAAATGTTTATTTGTTGTTAGGAAACCATCCTAGGGGGTCAAGGGTGTGTAGATATGCAAAAGTTTCAAAAATGCATTGTGGAGTAAAAGTTGTCATGTTTGCTTGACAACATTTTGCAACAATGTGAGCAATTTTTAAAAAATGCTCAAATCGATTCTTAGAGGTTTGATGGGTGACTATTTTTGAGTAAGTAGACATATATAAGGCCTTTCAAAATATTGTAAGGGAATTGGAAGAACCAAAGATAAAATTCCTCAATAAGCAACGTCTAGCATTTTCCTATTTTCCATAAAACTTGTCAAATTGCTTATAGCAGTCGGTACTAAATGCATTGATTTATGTACTGTTCTTTCATGGAGGGCTAGTACTCATTCTTGTAGTGCTTAAGAAGTATTTGTTTTCACTCATTGTGCAGGTTTAGTTGGTGCATTGGAAATCTTTCTTTTTTTCACTGCTCTCGGCCTGAGTAAGGGGTTTAAGCCCAAAAGAATGTATCCAACTTGAATTTCCTTTGTGGTTTCTCTACACCCTTAGGGATTCAATTAATGGAGTCTGTAAGTAGTGTAAATATTTTGTTTTGTTTTTTGGAAGTTGTTTGGGATCATTTTACCATCATGCCCTAGGCGAACTCTTCCATAGCCCAGCCAGAAGCATGACTACTATTGTCAATTTTTCTTGCAGGGGTGATCTAATCCAATAGTGCCAAGTGATTAGTATTGAATTTGGGTGTTATACAATGATCCATCATGAGTACGGAGATCTGACAAGGTGTGAAGAACAATAAACCCCATTGGAGAAGCTTATAAGCCTAAAACACTTCAAAAGAGCCAATTTGGGGGTCGTACATGTACGGACTTATCAGACCACCCCATCCCCTAAATCTTGTACAAAAGCTTCTAGGGGGTCATTTGGAAGTTTTTAGCACAAAAGAGAAAAAATCGTGAAGCGAGGACTAAAAGGGACTACTAGGCCTTGAAAATAGGAATCTATGAAAGTGATAGAGAAATGAAGGGAAACAAACTTCAAAACCAAATGGTAGGACTTTTCAAACCATCTCAGACTCCTCCTAGTCCCTTGCAAGTGAAGGATAAATAATTTGACATGTTGGTGGTTGGACTTACTCCTGTGAGTCCTAACCTTGATTGAGTAACTAGAGCAAACACATTGGTAGAGAGTTCTTCAAAGCAGTTTGGGGGTTGGTGTTGGTTCAAACAAGGAGAGAAGTACATAGGACAAACAAGGAAGCCCACAATGAGACCTATTCCTAATGTATGAGACAAATTGCACTTCTTTGTGAGAGACTCCCTATCAAAGTGGTGTCAGAGCAAGTTAAGATTTGGGAAGGAACTAGTTGATGTCAGAGATTGAGTCAATGGGTAAAAATAGGTTTAGAATGGTGACTAATGTGGAATTAGCCAAAGGGATAGAGGACCAAGAGGAAGAGAATAGACTCCTCGAGGAAAATTTTGAAACAATTGGAGAACAAACTAGGTGAAGTAGAAGAAAAAATCGAGAAGGTGAATATTAAAGTCAATGAAGAAAAGGGTAAAGAAGTGGTAGAAGAGGATGGTACACCTGAACCAGATCCTATTTTGCCAGAAGAACCTTTCCTTAGATCCATCAAAACCTTAGGGGGTAAGTCCCTACAAGGATTGCCACTTTTTAGTGGAAAAATGGAAGCAGAAGTGGTTATGGAGTGGATTGAAGGGTTAGAAAATCACTTTGAATGTGATGTAGTTAGTGAAGCCCAAAAGGTGAAGGTAGTCAAATCTAGATTGAGAGGACCAGCCTTGACTTGGTGGAAGTTCATCCAAGAGGAGAGACAAAAGGAGGGTAAGAACCCAATTGCCACTTGGAAATGAATGTTAGCTAAAGTGAGAGAAGCATGTATCCCTAAAGACTATGAGAGACAACTACATAAGAGGAGACAAAATTTGAGACAGAGAACTAGATGTGAGCGGCTACACTAAAGAATTTCAGAAGTTGTGTTTGAGATCCAAGGTGGTAGAAGATGAAAGTATCAATGTTTCCAGGTACTTGAATGGTTTACAGTGGAATATCCAAGAAGAGTTAAGTTTGTTGTGTCCTAGTATTGTCCACAAGTGCTATCAATTGGCGCTCAAGGTGGAAGAGAAGAGTAAAAAGAAACAAGAGAAAAGTAATAGAGATAGAGGTAGGGGAAGAGATGGCAGAGGTCATAGAGGTAGCTATGGTGGAAGAGGTGTAGACCAAGGATCCCAAGGGGAATCCAATAGCAAGAGCAATTATAGAGGAAGGGGATCTAGCAACTCTAGTAGAGGAAGGTCTAGTGGATCAAGAAGAGGGTCCTATTTCTCCACAATGAAGTGCTACAACTATCATCAACTTGGACACCCGGCCTATGGATGCCCTGAGAAGTCTTCTTTGTCCCAAAGAGGTGAAAGGAGACTAAGTTGTATTCAAGAAGATGCAACAAATGTGAAGACACCAGAGGTGAGCTTAGATTCTGAGGTTGGAGAGAACCTCATGGTAAGAAGTTTTGATCAAAGAACCGATAAAGGAGGAACCTAGTCAAATAAGATCCTTGTTTAGGATAAAGTGCAAGATCATGGGTAAGGTGTATAGGGTGGTGGTGGATTCAGGATCCACTGATAACATAGTATCAGAAGAAGTAGTAAGCAAACTCAAACTACAAAGAATCCCACATAGTGATCCTTATAGGGTTACTTGGCTCAACAAGGGGCAACATGTTTTGGTAAATGAGAAAACTTGGGTGGAGTTCACCATAGGAGGCTACAAAGACAATATTTTGTGTGATATCTTTCCAATGGATGCATGCCACCTACTCCTAGGTAGGCCTTGGCAATTTGATAGAAAAGCAATACACCATGGAGAAAAGAATTCCTACACCTTTCAAAAAGATGGAGTTACTTACAAAATTCAATCCATAGGAGATGAAGAAGAAAGCATATCTAAAGGTTCAAATATTCTATTAGTTGGTGAGAAGGAGCTCATGAACACTCTAAAAGAAGGAGAAGGAGTGGGGTTTTCACTTGTTGTGAAACCAAAAGAGGAAAAGAAGTACAAGAAGGTTTGTATCCTTGATGAAGTGTAACAAATACTCAATCAATTCAAGGAGATCATAAGTGATGGAACACCTACTACTTTGCCTCCTCAATGAGCCATAAGTCATCAAATTGACTTCATACCCAGAGCCTCATTGCCTAATAAAGCGGCCTACAAAATGACACCAGAGAAGAAAAAAGAAGTGGGTAAGCAAATCCAAGAACTTTTGGATAATGGGCTGATAAGAAAGAGAATCAACCCATGTGCAGTTCCCACTATTTTGGAACCAAAGAAGGGAGGTACTTGGAGATGTTGTACTGACTCAAGAGCCATCAACCGGATTACAATCAAGTATAGGTTTCCTATTCCAAGAATTAAATATTTGATGGATTGTTTAGGGGGTGCTAAGTATTTTATCAAGATAGGCCTCAAGAGTGGCTACCACCAAATTGGAATCAAGGAGGGAGATGAGTGGAATATGGCATTCAAAACCACAGAGGGTCTTTATTAATGGCTTGTTATGTCATTTGGACTCACAAATGCGCCTAGCACATTCATGAGACTCATGAATGAAGTGTTAAAATATTACATTGGTAAATTTTTTGTTGTTTATCTAGATGACATCTTGATTTTTAGTAAGTTTAAAGAAGAACATCTTGGGCATATAGAGATTGTATTGAATAAATTATGTGATGAGAAACTAACTATCAATTTGGAGAAATGTGAGTTCATGAAATAGGAGTTGATTTTTAGTAAGTTTAAAGAAGAACATCTTAGGCGTATAGAGATTGTATTGAAGAAATTATGTGATGAGCACCTAACTATCAATTTGGAGAAATGTGAGTTCATGAAACAGGAGTTGATATATCTTGGGTTTGTAATCTCAAGTGGTGATTTGAAGATGGATACCTCAAAGGTGGAAGAAATAATCAGTTGGCCTGCACCTAAAACAACAAATGAAGTGAGGTGTTTTCATGGTTTGGCACAGTTTTACAGGAAGTTCATTAGAGGGTTCAATGAGATATGTTCACCTATGCTTCATACAATCAAAGGAGGTGTAAGGACTAAGTTTAAATGGACAAAAGATCCACAAAAGGGATTTGAACTCTTGAACACCAATGTGAGGCCCTACCCCGACTCATCCTGGCATTTCTATTATTTTCATGATGAGACTATTATGGATGCTTTATTTTTATGCATTAAGGATTTAGAACTTATATGATTCCATGATTTGGATAACATTGACGTATATTGATGCTTCATTTTTATGCAATTATGGATATGAAACTTTATATGATGCTAGAATTGAATTACTTTGAGATGATGTATGTCATTATTGGATTTCCAGGACTTCATTATGATGATAGAAATAGGATGCTTATAATATGAATGGATCAAATTTTGAGGATTATGATAATTGCTTATGTGGATCAATTGGGATATATGAGATATTGATTTATTACTGTCGATTGTATGAGTGTTTGATGTGTATTCAAATTCATGTGCTTAATAATATATTTGTGGTTATTTGGAATTACTAATGTGTTAATTGAGGCGCGCAGGAAAATTATTCATGTGACCATGGAAATAATATGGAGAACCAAACCTAGACCTATGTACGTTTGTAAAGCCAGGGGTTGTCTATTTGGAGAGACAACACCCCATTTGTATCATATTTTATTTGTGAAAGTAAATGATGCATGTGTGTTAAATTGATTTTATTAATTTGTGTAATCCAACAAGAGACAAATCCCATGTGTGATTTTTATAATGTATTTTATTGTGTCACTTGACACATGTGTTGATTAGTGTCATTGATTTTGACTTGTCTCTTGGAGGGAGTTTGTTTCTACCAAAGCCATTTCAAACATTTGAGTGTGGTCCCAAATTTGCCTTGGGTAGGGAGTCTTGGGAGTGGTCAACTCAAGTTTGACCCGTAGGTTAACTTCAGTTGGGTTTCTAAGGGGTCAAATGGACTCCTAGGGTTAGTTTTAGGGCCTTTCCAAAGGTCCAAAGGGTATACCTATGGGTTAGGGGTATTTTTAAACATGTGACCACTCCCATGTGACTGTTTAGTCACCTCAAAAAGTGGTTTTTCCAAGGTGAGCGAAAATTCAACTTAGAAGGTTCCTCCTAGGATAGACAACCTTCCCTTTTGGTGTCAGACTCTCTTCCCCATCCTCTCTTACCTTTTCTCTTTCTAGTTTTAGCAACATGTAAGAGGTTGCGAAGACCAACCAATGGGAACCCTCACTCTATCCAAGGGGTTGGGAAGAGTGAGAGAGGCCTTCTTAGGCAAGGATTAGGGACTTAGTGAGTTAATCACCCACTCTCCATTGTTGGAGATCATGCAATTTTTGAAGAATAGTTGTAGGATAGAATTTTTGGCCAAGTATTGTTGAAGAGATTGTGTGGATTTGGGCTGCTCATCCCCAACTAGATCTATCAAAACCTTTCGGCAGATTAAGGTTGGTTCTTACTCTCTTTTTGTTTATGTTGTATATGTATGTTTGAAGAAATGCTTGTATGGAAAAAAGTTGTTTATATGTATTTTACTTTGTGGAAGAAAATGTAATTTTTCCCTTGTTTCTTTTTATGCTTTTCTTGTATTGGGAGTGTCCAAGGCCTTCTACTCTTGGGAGAGTAGGATGGTCTTGGGGTGGAAGAAGTATGACAGCCTTGGGTGAGAGTCTCTCCTTTATGGAGAGTGATCTCAAGGGTGGTCTTTGTGACCCTTGCTGCATAGCCTTGTGTATGCATTTGGGGGTCATAAGGAGAGAAGATATGGCTTATATGCTTTTAGGGGGGAATAAGGATGTGGGGATGCATTTTGTTGTATTTGGTTGCCATGAGGTGGCTTGAGAGGTTCCATGCTTGCAGTCTCCCCAATGGTATTTGGTCCACTTCCACCTATGGAAAAATCATCACAAGTTGTGGTGAAGTGTAGCCTTGGTTGGGAAAATTGTTTGTTGTGTGTTTACCTCTTTGCTTGTTGTGGTTGTATGTGTGTGACCCGTCTAGTGCTTGGTTCTCCAAGCTCGGGGGTGGCTTCTAGTAAGCCTAGGCTGGGAGGTGAGCACTCCATGGTCAAGCCTTATGTTTTATTTGCAGGTTCCTTGGGATGGGAAGGAAAAAGAAATGATATAAGTTGCTGGTTTTTACTTGAGTTGCAGAAAAGATTAGGTAAAAGAGAAGATGTATTTATGTTGTAGCTTTGTAAAGAAAAGCCAAATGTTGTATTTATTTTTCCAAAAGCAAAGAAATATATGTATTTTATTCTAATTTCTTATTCAATGGAAGGGGGAGACTAGTAGGGTTTTCAAACCCATTTGTAATGTTATCTACATTGTATTCTAAATATGCTTAAAGAAATGCATTATTCTACTTAGTTATTTTTGCAAAAATGAAATGTATGAGTTTTATTAAGTCCTATAGTTACCAAAAATAAAGTGGTTGCATTCATGTTATTTTTGAAATTTAAAGTTCTTTTATTCCCTCATGCAATAAAATTATGGGTATGGGAAAAGCATGCATATAGACCTCTTGAGCTAAATACAAATACAAATAGTGTTAAATAGGTTTAATACATCTATTTTTAAGTTGATTTTAAATGTTTCTAGGCTATTGTAGTTGTTGTTAAAAAATTACTGCATTCTGTCATTTTATCTATTGCAGAATATAAAATCTAGTTTATTTCAATCTGTCATTTATTTATTGCAGAAAATGTATTTAGAATTAAGAAGTCATCTATTTCCAAAGTTAGCATTAGATAAAAAAAAAAAGGAAGTGAAATGCATCGTTTCTAAATCTACTAGCTTGTTGTTTGTGTTTTAAATAAAATGAAATAGTTATAGATTTGTCTTAAGCAAAGAAAATATAGTATATTCCCTCTAAGCTAGGGTTAATGTGTAGGAAAGAAAAGAAAATGGTTAGACTAGGATTTGTGATATTAATGAAAGTAGGATAAAATCTAGAGCATTCTCATATATTTAAAACTTACAAAAAAAAATAATCTCCTCATCTATTTCATGCTACTATTTTCCTTATTAGTTTTCTGCATGATTTATAAAGTTAAAAAAATAAAAAAATAAATAAACTGAATGCTTAAGAGTGCATATATATATATATATATATATATATATATATATATATCCTTTTACGTAATAATAAAACAAAAAAAAATCGTCTTGGACCCCCTCGGCCCGCGGGTTATACGCAAGCAGGGGAAGGGAAACACCCTGCCGTGGGCGACGACCCCAACAACGGCCACAATCGCTCTGTGGGCTGCATCCCATAGCCGGGGAGGCTTCGGCCTTCCCCTGTGGGCAGCACCCCACAGAGACGGCGGCAGCCGTGCTGCGGGCCATGACCCACAATGGCGAACAAGGCCGCCACTGTGGGCCGCAACCCGCAAGCACGGCTGCGGTCGTCCCTATGGGGAGCCTTTGTGCATAAACTTTTATCACCCTCCATACAGAACCCCCTCCAATGCGGCCCCTGCAGAAAGAAAAAGAGGGGATAGAAACGTCGCCTCCTCCCTCTTCGGCCCTGCGTCAAAACAATGAGCTCGGCCTAACCCTAACCCGAAAATTTGGGTTAGGGCAGGTTATGATATGGTATAAAAAATATATATATAAGTTAGAAAATAGATGCTTTCTCCCAGTTTTAAATTGTTTTTTTTGCTTTAGGCTTTCGTGGTTATTTTATTGTATAAGAAAAGTTTTTTAAAAAAAGGGGGGGGGAAGACCCTTCAAATTTTGTATAGGTTATTTCCCCACTATTTTACTTAGTTTCATTAAATGTATGTTTTATCCTAAATCCATTTTATATAGTTCTATATGCTTTAAACGTATATATATATATATATATATATATATATATATATATATATATATATATATATATAAGCGTTATATATGAAAGTAAAAGTTTGGATTCAGATTTATCACCCTATTTATATACTTATATTTTAGATATGTTTTTATAAACATATAAGTATATAAATATTTGAATATGATGTAAGTTTTAATTCCTTTGGGGGATTAATATCCTTTAGAAAATTTTATTATGATTTTTGTAAGCTATCTGGACTATAGGGGAAATATTTCTTTGTCCATCTAGATTTAGTTTCTTTTGAGAGTAATCCTTACAGGGCAAATTTCTCTATGGAAATTATTTGGCCCTTTCGTCAAATTTATCGACGCATTATAACTATTGTTAAATATACAATAGGAATTAATAACCTAAGTGCTAGGACTAATTAATTTAGTCCTAGGCAATTAAAGAATAAATCGAGATTAAGAATATCTCTTGCAACTAAATTAGAGATTGTTATTTAAAACAAATTCAACTATTTAATAATGAGATAATAATGATTCTTTGGAGAATTAATATTCCGTATTTAATTTAGGTTATCTCGCTTACTTGATCTAAATGTTTAGATTATTATTAGTTGAAAAGAAAGCAAACTTAGTTAAGACAAGACTTGTTAATACGTTATTTAGCAAATTTAGTTTTATTAGATTATGTTTTTTGTAAAAAAAAATTACCTTGTTTGTGCCCAAAAGTTTGGGCATGACAACCAAGGTGGCTACTCAAACTGTCCTTGTTCTCCCAAGCTTTGAAAAACTCTTCACCATTGAATGTGATGCAAGCAACATAGCAGTTGGAGCAGTCCTAAGCAAGACAATAGACTGGTTGCATTTTTCAGTGAAAAGCTCAATGAAGCCAAGAAACGGTATTCTTCCTATGATTTGGACTTATATGCACTTGTTTAATCACTTAGAAAATGGAGGTATTACTTATTGCCTAAATAATTTGTGGTTTATATTGATAACCAAGCTCTGAGTTTCCTCAACTCCCAAGAAAAGTTGAATCATAGGCATATCAAATGGGTAGAGTACTTGTAATCTTATACTTTTACCATTAAACATAAGAAAGGTCAATGTAATAAGGTTGTTGATGAATTAAGTATAAGGTTACTAATAGTTGAAGAAGTGCAGCTCAAGAGCATTGGAGTTGATAGTTTTAAAGGGCTATACCAAGATGATGAATATTTTCCTGACATCTACAAGGTTTGCCAAGAGTTTAAAAATCATTTTCATAGTGAATATGCAGGTTTTACTTTGCAAGATGGTCTTTTATTTAAAGAAGGACAACTTTGTGCGCCAAGAGGGTCCATGAGAGAGAACTTGATGCAAGAGAAGAACAATGGTTGCTTAAGTGGTCATTTTGGGTTGAATAAAATCTTGGAACTTGTTCAAAGATTCTATTATTGGGCAAAGATGCAAAGGGATATCAGAAAATATGTTGAACAATGTGTTGTTTCTCAAAAGGCAAAGGGAACCTCTTCTAATGCTGGAATCTATCAGCCATTACCTATCCCAAACTAGCCATGGGAGTGTCTAAGTATGGATTTTATTGTTGGTTTCCCCAAGACCAAAAATGAATTTTATAGTATCTATGTTGTGGTAGATAGATTTAGTAAAATGGCCCATTTTATTCCATGTAAGGTGACTCATGATACTAGCCACATTTCTCATTTATTTTTCAAGGAAGTCATTAGGAGCCATGGTTTTCCAATCAGCACAGTGTCAGATAGAGATACCAAATTCATTGGTCATTTTTGGAAAACTTTATGGAAGAGATTAGGTTCTAACTTATCTTTTAGCTTAGCATACCATCCCCAAACGGATCACCAAACAGAGGTGGTAAATATGACATTTGGGAACCTTGAACCTTCTCAAATGTTTGACAAAGGAGTATAGGCAAGTTTGGGATCATATTATCCACCAAGCTCAGTTTGCTTATAATGACAATGTGAATAGATCAACCGGCAAGATTCCTTTTGAGGTAGTTTATGGGATTCATCCAAGAGGTGTGTTGGAGATTAGAGACCTTGGAATTATGGAGAAGAGGAGTGGACATGTTGTTGACATGGCTCAGTCCATGAAGGAGTTCATGAGCAAGTTAGGCAGGCTTTACATGAAAACTCTCAAAGAATCCAAGACAAAGCCGATGAAAAGAGGAAGAATGTATAATTTGTTGTTGGTGACCTGGTCATGGTCCACTTGAACAAATCAAGGCTTCAAAAAATTGTCCCTAGAAAGCTTCAAATGAGAACGATTGGACCTTGTAAGGTCTTGGCTAAGTATGGGAAAAATGCTTACAAAATTGACCTACCCGAGGACATAGCTTTGTAACCTGTTTTAAATGTTGCAGACTTGGTGCAGTACAAAGGCACAATTCCAAAGGAAGACACTAGAGTTTCAGATGTCTCTTAGTCACTTTTAGACCTTCCTTTACCACCTCCAACCATGCTACAAGCCGAGAAGGTGTTGGATTCAAGAATCCTCAAGAAGACTAGGCACACCACCTACATGGAGCATTTGGTTCAATGGCAGCATTTTCCATAATCTAAGGCCACTTGGGTACCTGAAGAAGACTTTCCAAATTTTTTAATTGATCTCTCTTTGTTTCCAAAAGGAGTCACTTGACTTCTTTCTCATTAGGGGAGTATGGTTCAGGAGCACCTAGATTTCTTGGTGAGTTTTCAAAATTTTGGAGTGAATGATCCTCAATTGGATCAATGAGTGAATAAAGGACTATTCAAAGGTCCAAAAGTGTTTTTTGAGGTTGTTTGTAGTTTGATTGTCTCTATTTTTAATTTATTTTCTCATTGTTGGCCAATGTGCCTTTATAAGCCTAAAATGGCATCATATAGCAAAATTGT
The DNA here is from genome assembly GCF_030272615.1 of Cryptomeria japonica. Classification (NCBI taxonomy): domain Eukaryota; kingdom Viridiplantae; phylum Streptophyta; class Pinopsida; order Cupressales; family Cupressaceae; genus Cryptomeria; species Cryptomeria japonica. The sequence goes on from NC_081414.1 coordinate 165,754,457, forward strand.
GTCAAATTCCTTGTAAGACCTCATAAGGATTTTGGAAATGTTTATTTGTTGTTAGGAAACCATCCTAGGGGGTCAAAGGTGTGTAGATATGCAAAAGTTGCAAAACTGCATTGTGGAGCAAAAGTTGTCATGTTTGCTTGACAACATTTTGCAACAATGTGAGCAATTTTTGAAAAATGCTCAAATCAGTGGTTAGAGGTTTGATGGGTGGTTGGTTTTGAGTAAGTAGGCATATATAAGGCCTTTCAAAATATTTTAAGGGAGTTAGAAGATCCAAAGATAAAATTCCTCAATAAGCAACTTCTAGCATTTTCCTATTTTCCATAAAACTTGTCAAATTGCTTGTAGCAGTCTGTACTAAATGCATTGATTTATGTATTGTACTTTCATTCAGGGATAGTACTCATTCTTTTAGTGCTTAAGAAGTGTTTTTTTTTCACTCATTGTGTAAGTTTAGTTGGTGCATTGGAAACCTTTCTTGTTTTCATTGCTCTCGGCCTGAGTAAGGGGTTAAAGCCCAAAAGAATGACTCCAGCTTGAATTTCCTTTGTGGTTTCTCTATACTCTTAGGGATTCAATTAATGGAGTCTTTAAATAGTATAAATATTTCATTTTGTGTCTTGGAAGTTTCTTGGGATCATTTTACCATCATGCCCTAGGCGAGCTCTGCCATAGTCCGGCTAGGAGCATGACTACTATTGTAAATTTTTCTTGCAGGGGTGATCTAATCCAATAGTGTCAAGTGATTGGTATTGAATTTGGGTGTTATACAGTGCTCCAGTATGAGTAGGGAGATCTAACAAGGTCTAGCGAACAATAAACCCCATTGGAGAAAGCTTATAAGCTTAAAACCCTTCAAAAGAGCCAATTTGGGGGTCGTACATGTACGGACTTAGCAGACCACCCCATCCCCTAAATCTTGCAAAGTGTCCAAATGGGTATCCAGATCACAAAATCTTCTAGAGGGTCATTTGGAAGTTTTTAGCACAAAAGAGAAAAAATTGTGAAGGGGGGACTAAAAGGGGCTCATAGGGCTACTAGGCCTTGAAAATAGGAATCTATGAAAGCGATAGAGAAATGAAGGGAAACAAACTTCAAAACCACATAGTAGTTGTCAAACCATCTCAGACTCCTCCTAGTTCCCTACAAGTGAAGGATAAATAATTTGACATGTTGATGGTTGGACTTACTCCTGTGAGTCCTAACCTTGATTGAGTAACTAGAGAAAACACATCGGTAGAGAGTTCTCCAAAGGAGTTTGGGTGTTGGTGTTGGTTCAAACAAGGAGAGAAGGGCATAGGAAAACCAAGGAAGCCCACAATGAGACCTATTCCTACTGTATAAGACAAATTGCACTTTTTTGTGAGAGACTCCCTACCAGACCATGAGAATCATTATTTTCACTTGAAAGATGTGCTTTAAAGATGTCATAAGTACGATGTTTCTCTTAATCCCAAGAAATCATTTTTTGGGGTAACCAAAGGAAAACCTCTCAATCATATTGTTTCCAAGGAAGGGATAAAACTTGATCCTAAAAGGGTATAATCTATTTAAACTCTTCCTTTGTCGTCTAGTCAAACCGTTGTCCACTATTTCTTTGGTAAAGTAAATTTTCTACAAACATTCATTCCTGATTTTGTAGAAAACACTCATCATATCATGGATGTGATGAAAGGAAAAGTTGTTTTCCATTGGAATTATGAGGGTAAAGTTGCTTTCAATGAAATTAAGGATGCAATTTCTCATGCACCTGTGTTGGTATGTCCTAACTATACCAAGAATTTTATCATGTACAGTTATGCTTTGAAGCATACTATGTCAGTTATTCTAATGCAAAAGCATTCAGAAGAGATTGAGTCTCCTATTGCTTTGATGAGTTGTCCTTTGAAATATCATGAACTCAAGTACTCCCCCATTGAGAAGAATTCTTGTGTTGTTGGAAAAGTAGTTAAGTAATTTTGTTACTACATTTTGAAGTCCCATACTATTGTGTTAGTTCCTGATACAGTAGTCAAGTCTATCTTGACGCAACAAGATTTTGGCACAAAAAGAGGAAATTGGATCGGTAAAATCCAAGAGTACAATTTGGAGATTAGGCATACTAAGCTTGTTCGTGGTAGAGGACTTTGTTAGCTTATGGAAGAAGGTATTCCAAAGAAACATGAGTCGGATGATTTTGAAGATCTTCCCAAGGTGTTGTTTGTTAGTACTACTGATGAATAGTACTCTAATATAGAATTTTTCTTGACCTATGGTGAATTTTTGTGACATTTTTCATTCAAGGAAAAGAGGAGTATTAAGATAAAGGATATGAACTTTGTATTATGAGATACTGGTTTGTATAAAAGACCAATTGATGGTACTTTCCTCTATTGTGTTGACAAAGAACAACAAGTCAATTTGTTAGAATCTTTCCATGATAAGGCTTGTGGTGGTCATTTTTCCGCACCAGTCACTGTTCATAAAATTTTGAGAGCTAAGTACTACTGGCCTTTGCTTTTTCACGATGCTTTTAGATGGGTGTGTAAATGTGTACATTGCCAGTAATTTGTGGGCAAATAGAAACTGGCAACATTACCATTAAGACTGGTGATTGTTGTAGAACCTTTCCAGCAATGGGGAATTGATTTCATTGGTGTTATCAATCCTTCTTCAAGTGTGGGTCATTCATATGTCCTTACTGCTACATATTACTTCACCAAGTGGGTGGAGGCAATACTAGTAAAACATGCTACTTCTGAAATAGTATGCAGATTTCTCAAATAGAATATTATTTACAGATTTGGTGTTCTACACAAGATTGTAACTGATAATGCAGCCACATTTTCCTCCTCTGACATTACACAATTTTGTTTTGAATATGGTATTTTGTTAACTCATTCATCTGATTATTACCCTCAAGGTAATGGTTAGGAGGAATCAAGTAACAAGAACTTGATTACCATCATTCAAAAGCTTGTGGAAGAGAATCAAAGGTCTTTGAATAAGAATCTTTATGTTGCTTTATGGGCGGACAGAATTACACCCGAAAGGATATTGGCATGTCACCATTTCAACTTCTTTATGGGATCAATGTAGAAATACTCATCACTTTGGAACTTCCTGCTCTTAAATTGGTTAAAGCAATTGAAGATGAAACTTTTGAGAATGCTTTAGACAAAAGAATCATGTATCTTTCTAAGTTGGACGAACAAAGAACACAAGTGGTGGATCGGATCGCTCAACACCAACAGCAAGTCAAAATTCTTTTTGACAAGAAAACAAAGCAAAGAGGATTCCAAGTTGATGATCATGTGTTGGTTTGGGATAAGTGAAGGGAACTAAAAGGTTTACATGGAAAATTTGACTCTCTTTGGTGAGGACCCTTCACTATTCACTGTATTGCTGGATAAGATAGTTTTATCTTGGCTTATCGTGATGGTACACCATTTGTGCTACCCTATAATGGCCAACATTTGAAGCATTACTTTTAATGAAAGTTCAAGGTAACTTCTTGTAAATAATGTTTAAATCTTTTTATTTTTCTCTTTTCTCTTTTTGTTTATTTGTTTTTGCATTGATTGACTCTATGGCCCATTGGATAAGAGGAAGGCACTTAGAGCTATGGTTTCGCCTTTTTCACAATCTTGAAGGATAAATGAAATAATTTTGTAGCCAGAGCCAATTGTTGTCCTCATTTTTGTTTTCAAAAATGATGGAGCATTACATTAAAAATTTGTCAAAAAATAAAATTTTACTCTAAGGCATGCTTCCCAAGGTAGAATTTCACCTTACCCTTGGACTGGACTAATCCTTAGTCCATTCTCAAACCACTTTTCAAATTTCATCGTGTTTTGAGTTTGTTTGCTATGTTTTTCCTTCAATTTTGAGTTTTTTCTCCTTAACTACAGCTGAGAAATTTTCTGTAAGTTGCAAGTTTTAATTTTCCCTTTGTTTCAGTGTTGCAAGGAAATTTTAAGTTAATTACAAATGCACTTTATGAAAAATAGAACTTGTAACTTACTTTATATTTCCCCTTCTTGTTTTTTGGCTTTTTAAGTCATTGTACGAAGTTTTTAGACATATTACAAGTGAACTTTAAATTATAAAGTTTAAATAAAACTTGTAATTCATTTAAAAAGTTCCACTTAAGTGATTTTAAGTTATCTTAGGTGTTTTTCTCCTCCATTACATGTTTTATAAAGTCACCTTTAGTTGTAAAAGGAATTTTATTTTCCCTTTACTAGTCTTTTGTTTAAAAACTTGTCAAGGGAGTTTTATTTTCCTATTACAAGTATTTTAAACTTGGTGTTCGCTCATAAAAACCCGATTTTTCCTTATGAGGGGAAAAGTGAACATTTTAAGCATTTAAAAAGGTTTGAGAAACCCGTTTTTCTTTATTAAATGCATTTTTAAACTTGTTCCTTCCCAATAACTTAACCCGCATTGTTGAAGGATTTTGTTGACAATTTCCATCAATTTTTGTGGAGAAATCTTAGGAGGAGGGAGGCATTTTGGATTCCTTGCTATTTTTATGCATTTTCCAACTCTCTTCATGCCATTTGGAAGATATTATCAATGGTTTTATGGTGTTTTAACAGTAAAAACATGTTTGAAAAATGCCACAATTTTCCTCATCTAAGTGCCATAAATCGTACTTCTTCCAAGTCATTTTTGCTTGTCTTGCCTAGGCGTGGAGGTTGGATGTCTTTCTTGACCGATTCTTCGTGCTATTAATGGGCGTTTTGATACATATGGCAATTTGGAGAAAACATGGCTAGGGTTTTGGAATGTGGTTTATTATCTATTTAAGAGTTTTCCTCTCTTCTTTCAAGAATTTTTTCTTTCTTCTTGGAGGACGTTTTGATTGATCAAGGTATGTTCTTTTCTCTTTTTCTTGTTTTCATTTCTCGTTTGTCTAGGTTTCCTTGATCAATTTGTATATATTTTAATTTTGTTAGTTCTTGCCTAAAATCAATTTTGTGAGGTATTTTCCCCCTTTGTTCCAAGTTTGCAAAGCAAATTGATTTGTGAATTGCATTGTCTTTCCCGATTTCCAGTCTTTACTTGCATTCAGGATTTAAAAACCCGATTGCAAGTAAGATGAAAATAATTGATCTGCCCCTTTTGTTGGTAAATTTTAACCATCTTTCAATGAAATTTCAAGTTTCTAAGTTGGAAAATACTCATCCTTTACAAATTGGGTTTTTAAAATCAGATTACAAGTTGAAATTTCTTCCCATTTTCATAAATATGATCTTCCCAAAATCTTTCCATTTTCATTACCATCATCTGTACCTACAATTCCTGCCATTTCCCACATGTCAAAATCTCATTTTTTGCCCACTTCTTCATTTTCCTTTTTACAAGTATGCTTGCATTCAGGTTTCAAAAATCCGATTGCACATTTGTTCTTCCCCACTTGTATACTTGTAAAACATTCCCCAAGTTCCGAAGTTGGTCATAAGCCAAGTTTCAAACATCCTTATTTATTTCCCATCTTCCTCTCTCAAAGTTGTGAAGTGCAAAGGTTAGAATTTTTCCCATTTGAAGAAGAGAAGATGTTAGTTGCAGCTAATCTTGATGTTGCTTTGACACTTTTAAGTCTTCATCACAGCGTACCAGGTCATTCTTCAATGTCAAATTTGACATCATCTTTTGTTCCAAAGAAGATGAAATATAAATTTTATAAGTACCAAAATGAAGTTTCTCCTTCACAAGTTTCCTCTCCTTTTGATCATATCAAGGATATGGAAATAGGGCATGTTGACATGTCGGATTTCATCAAAAGGGTGGAGGATCTACAATAAAGTAATATGCAACGATTGTTGGATAGCCACATTCATCATCCTTCTTCTTTTTCGATGGTTGTCCTAGAACCTGAATTTTTTCTTGCTTGTGCTCACCATTTTGACAAAGAGACAAGAACTATCATAAATGATGATGGGGAGGCAATAATCCATCTTGATATAGATACTATTGACAAAGTTTTTAGAATACCATTGGCACCTATGTATATGGAGATTTTCAAAGATAGTGTAGTTGATTATTATGTCATTAGCGAAAAAGATTGTAAATGTCACATTAACAGATGGATCCATGAGCCACGTGCCTCTTTCACAAGGTGGGATAAGTTGTACCATTGTGACTTCAAGTGGGAAATTGGAGACATCATTACTCTTCTTAGCAGGATGTTGCATCTAGAGAATTCTAATGTTTTTTAGCCCTGGATGTATCAGTTTATCATGTTTATAAGGCAATCCCATCACATCTCATGGGGAAAAATTATTAGCGATGCCTTGTGTGAACAACTTGCAGCATTCCCTACTACCACAACATTCTATATGAGCTCGTACTTGGTGTATTTAGCAACATCACTTAGACATTTCCCTGGTCTTTCCACCAAGGGTTATTGCTCGCTTATACATATGTGGGAATTCTATGATCAGCTACCTTTGAGACCCAACATATTACATTTCAAGAGGGTTCGTGATGAATTATTTGGTTATTTTATGTGTCAGTTTGATAAGACTCTAAAGAATAGAAGAGTATCAGATGAGACATGGGAAAGGGTGAAAGAATATGGTTGCTTCTTCCTTTAATTCCTGACTTTCACTTACATAATACTTGGATGTTACAACAAGCAGCCATACATGCTCCCCAGATACTCAACTAATAAGATTGTTCTTATAGAGTTGGGGAGATAGATCATGGCGGTTCACGCACATCAATCTGACAAGCATAAGGTTGGGATGGGGATTTATACAACTAACCCATTAAAGATTAGCTAGTATTCCCTTGTTACATCCACCAAATCCAAAGCTATGGAGACTGAAATGCAAGAGATAAAACTCAAAAGATTTAAGTCAAGAGATGATTTTGACTACCGAGGTATGAAGGAGATAATTAAAAATTCCTTCATACAGAAAAGGAGGTTCATAAGATGGATTATTACAGTCTCACCCTTGAGCAGATTATTGATTTGAACCTAATGAACATTCTGCAAGGAAAGATTGATGATGGGAATGTGCTTGATCCAAATTATGTTTCACAAAGAGTTGATGAAGCCCTGCTTCCTTTAATTCAATGGTCACATAAAGAATGCACTTCCATTCTTGAGAGATTTCAGCCTATCCTAGCTAGCACCAACACTTGGCTCAAAGGTAATGGCGTTAGACTCATTAAGATCAAGGTTAGAAGAGAAGATGATTCTACAAGACCCCTCGAATACAAATCTGAAATCCAAATAGATAACAAGGAAGGTGCATCATCTTTGGGCACAAGAATCAAGTTGTGAGTTAGTCGGATGATCATAGTTCCTCCTGAAGAGCCTACAGTCTGTAGGAAGGAGAAATCTTAGCTTCACATTCATGTGATTGATCCTGAAGATCCAGTAGAAGAAGAACATTAAGATGATACTCCTAAGTCACTATCTTCAAAGTTCACCTCATGAGATTCCCTCCTTAGTTCCCATGGAGTTACCTTTATCTCATCCTAACACAGATGTGGATTCTTCCTCCATTATTCATTATGTTCCTACAGTAGTGGATGAGTCTCCTCAGGACAACATCCCCATTTCAATAGTTGAGCCACCTCTTGATTATGAACAAGAGAGTTTGATGGAAATCTTTGAGGATACTGCTATATGTATTCATTTGTCAAAGATTGATACCTCTACTTCTGGCTTTGAGGATTTTGTGAGACAATCCTCATATCCTTTGGTTACTGAGCAAGCCATGGTTGCAATCTAGACATATACTTCCCCCGGGATGACCACGGTTGTTCAAACAGAAACTGCTTCTCCTCTACTTTCAATTTTTACTAAAGGAGACCTAATGGATTTACTTCCATGGTTCAGTTATTTCACTCCAAAGAGAAAGAAGCAAGAAATTTCTCCTGATGTCTTTGATTATCAACAGCTTAGACAATCAAGACCGAACGTTGTTAAAAGAGATAAGACAATCTCAAGGGGTGATAGTTGACAATAACAAGATGAAGGTGGACGAGATTGTTGAGCCTCTTGTAGACAAGCCACGTGAAGAAATGCAAGCTGCTAATTATAGGGTCAATTGGGTAAGCAAATGCATGAAGTTGTCAAGCATGATGCCCAACAGTCTATAGCTTCACTAGTACAGCGATATGGTGAGCTTCTAGCAAATAAATACAAGCTGGAAGACGAGAATAGGCAACTTGTTGTAACTGTTCTAAGGATCCCAAAATCCACTAGTGAAGGGAGCAATCCTTCAAGTTCTTTCGGTTCACAAGAATCAATTCATGGAGTTGAGAGAGTTTATCAAAAGGTACAAGCATTGGAATCTTGGATGGATCATCTTCATGATTTATGTGCATAGGTCTTGATAGAGGTTTTTCAAATGATGCTCAAATTGAAGACCATTGAAGAACAATTGAACCAAGTTTCTGATACTTTCAAACAAGACTTGGAAAAGACGCTAGATAGCTTAACTACTTGGATCAAGATTCCTCAACAAAACTTGAGTGTTCTTCTAGAACATTAGGTTATTCCTTTGAGAGTTGTGTATCTATAATAGCAGGAGCTCTTGGAGAACAAAGCTCTTGTTCTGAAGTCACTTGTTGAAGACATTGAGGATACCATGAGACTGTGATTGGAAGTATTTTAGGATATTGTTTCTTGTTGTGAGAAAGTTTTTTGCAATATCATGGATCACAATGGGGAGTTATTATCAGAAGAAAGGGTTCTCTCAGATCTATAGTTGAAGATTCATCATGATTGGAAGAGTGAACCATTTTCAGTTACATCTATTCAAGCCTTGGTTGCCTATCAAGTCTTCTTATAGGAAATTAAGTCTTCCTTTCAGAAGAATAATGCCACAATCCTTTGTTGTAGTGATGTAATTTTGAAAACCATGATCGTGGAAAAGAATAGCCATGAACTAAATCCTGGTGAGCTCCAAATGATCATCCAAAAGTTTGAAGGATTCATGTCTTCACATGCTGCAACCAAAGTGTTTTTCAACACTTAGTTGCATTTTTTCAGAATTGTAATCTCTTGCTTTTAGTTTCTCTTTTGACATGTTTACTTGTAAAAACATTTTGTAAATTGAAAGTTAAGTCATTACTTGCACTTTTGTAATTACAAGTAGACGAGTTACAAGTTAATTTAGAATAGGACTTGTGACTTTCAATAAGTCATAGTTAGTTATTGAATAAGTCTTGCTGGTTGAGAGAATTTCTCAAGTTAGTCAGGATCCTCCCACCTTTTTCTCAAGACTCCTCTCCTATAAATACTGGAGGGGGTGTATTGTAATTTTTATCTTTTAGAAAGCAAGCAAAAACTTTGCCAAATTTGCAGCAAAGAAAGTCTTTGAGCTTTTATGTGTAAATTGAAGAATTGAAAGGAATAGAAGAAGATTGCTCAAGTTTTGAGTCTTTGTGCTACATTCTTGAGTTTGTGTTCCATATTATCTTTCTTGTAGGTGTTTCTTAGAGAGCTTAATCAAATTTGATTTGCAGTCTTTGTGTTGCAAGTATTGGAGGTTAATATAAATTAGAGTAAACATTCTGCTAGGAATAGCTATAAGACTTTTTGCTTACAATTGTTCTTGAAAGAAATTAGAAATAGATTTTGTGATAAGAAATAGTTATGAGTCTTTGAGCTTATACTAGTTCTTACTGTTTTGTGTAAAAGAGAATAAGATATTGCAGACTTTGAGCTACTATAATTTGTTCTTGATATTAATTATTAGCATAGAAAGGGTAGATAGGACTTCATATATTCAAGTCTTTGAGAATGATATTACTATCTTGTCCCGAAAGAAGTGATGGAAGTCTTTAAGCTTTCAGAAAACTTCACTTTCTTTCTCTTATCTTATTTCAAAAAGTTGTTATTAATGTTCTTAGTTAACTTGCTATCACTTTTCTGTGAAGAGAAAAGGATATTGGCTTTCTTGAAGAAAGAAGGACTATTGTCTAATCCTGTTTAGTTTTAGATTAGATATAGATATGGGGAGCCTTCCCTTAGTTAGGAGATTTTTACTCACACACTATGGTTGATGTTTGTCGTAGGAGGGGTGAAATTTCTCAAGAAATATCTCCTGCTGAACGAGCTAGATTCTATTTGCTCACTAGTATATCCTCCCTTTCACGAACTACATGTTACCCTCCATCAAAGAAAAAGAATTCTATCCAAGTGAAAATTCTCCTTTATTTTTCACACTGTTGATATCTTCATCATCTAGAATGGCTAATCGTCCTCCACCTCCTCCTCCCAGTCCATGGGGAGCATCTTTTGGTCCTTTAGCCTTAACCCCACCTCTTCATCTACTTCCACAAATTTCCTAGAAAAATATTCCGAAGTTCTATGGAGATGGAAAGCAGCATCCTGATGAGCATATCAAATATTTTTACATGGCTTGTGGTGTTCTTGGAGTAGAACATCAAGATGTTGTTGTTCGCTTGTTCGTAGAAACTCTTCAAAGTATTACAGCCGGTTGGTTTTTCAATCTCACTGTTGATTCGATTGTATCTTGGAACTCATTGAGACACAAGTTTGATGAATGTTTCAAGCCCGCAGAAGTTGAACACACCTTGCTGGCCCAATTGATCCAAATGAAGAAGGATACCCATGAAGGCATGTGTGAGTTCATTATTAAGTTTAACAAACTAGCAAATAGAATTCCTACCAATTCTTAACCTACTCTTGAGAATCTCAAGTGCTTTTTCATCAATACTCAGTTGATAGAGGTTAGTTTCTTCCTAAGGCAAGCATCTCCAACAGATTTAGTTGTTGCTCAGTCAATGGCTACAGAAATTGAGGATGATTTGATCCTAGCTGGTAAAATCAAAAGGGATCCCAATCGGTCCAAAGGAAGTTCTCATATGGAGATTTCACCTTCTATTTCTACCGACCCAATGGTGCAGAAATTAGCAAATGAACTCCTTGCTTTGAAAAAGCAAGTATCTCAAAATTCCTATCCTACACAGTACAAGGATATCCCAACGTGGACATATCCTAACACAATTGTCAGTTATGCTGCTAAGAGTCAATCCAAGCTACCTCCTCCTCCCGAGAGGCTCACGCTTGAACCACCTCCTCCAAAAGCATCTTTTGGTTACTATGAGACTAATCAAAGTGAGTCTTCTTACTTTGATTATCAGTCTTATCATGTTGTTATTCCTCAACAAGAAGAAGATGCAGATGGTGATTCTACTATACACTATATGCACTATGATGACTCTGTTGTTGCCAAACGGACTCATAGACAAGATTTTATTGTAATGACAAGATCCTAGACACAGTTGGCTCAACAAGAACAAGTCGCGAAAGTTGCAGGTGATTCCCAGTTATCTGTTAATATTGCTAAAAGAGGAACACCGTTGCCTTATATTTCAAAGGATTTAGCAAAAATTCAAGTAACAATAATCCTCCTTTTTCTTCTTTCATTGATCCTAAGCCTAATATGCCTAACCTCAAACCACAATCAAACAATGTTCATCCCTCCTTAGCTAGTTCATTCCATGTTTTTGACATTATTGATCATGCTAGGAAAACAAAAATTCAAATGTCCGAGGTTGAATATTTACAAGCTAATCTTGATCAATTTGATAGGCTAGCTAATTTTGTCAAAAATAAGGAAACTCGTCCTATACTTGAAAATACTACCCCGCAAGAACCCAAGAAAATTTCCCAATCATTTAGTGACCATTCCATCTACTAGCCCAAGAAATATAGAACCCTTTTATATTTCATTGTTGATCAATGGTTTTCAGTTGAGCAATTGTGTCTTGGATTTTGGTGCTTCTGATAATGTCATGGCCGCTAAGGTTGCTCAAGCCTTGGGGTTGACCTTGACCAAAACTTTTGGTCATTTCTATTCCATGGAAAACAAACAAGTATCTCTTATTGGGCAAATCAAAGATGCTCAATTCACATTTGCGTCTTTTCCAGAGAATAAAATAAAGATGAATGTCTCGGTAGTTGATGTTCTTGCATCATATGAAATGTTACTTGGTCATAATTTTTGAAAGGGCATTGGAGGTGAAATCAACATGGATATGACCGAAGAAAGGATACATGTGAAAGGTATAGTGCAAAATTTATTCCCCAAAAGAGAGACTAAACACACAGTTGTTAAATCTAGTGATCTTCATGCCCATATTCTTTTTGAATCTACTAGTTTTGGGAATTATTATCTTCATGTACATGAAATCTATAAGTTTGTTGAAGATTGGCCTTCAATCAATTATGACATTTCACTACTTAAAGCAAGTGGAAAGTTTGTTGATGCTAACAAAGATCAAGCATCAGAAGTTGGAACTTCTGGTTCATATATCATGGTTTAAGATGCTTCATCTTTTGTTGCTGATGAAAATGCTCAATTGCCTACTCAACAAGAAGAATTTCAGTCTTCTCCTACTCAACAAGCAGGTTCATCCTCTCCTATGGAAGAAGATGACAACTTTTCTTTTCATGATGCATCCATCCTGAATGAGGGTAGCACTAGTCACTCTAATGAAAACAACAGTACAAATGATATTTGGACTCTTGAGTTTGATGGTAGTTGCGCTTAAAATGGATCCGGAGCTAGTGTAGTTCTTATATCTTCTAAGGGAGGGATCTTTCCTTGTTCCTTCAAGTTGTAATTTGCTAATTCTAACAATACAGCTGAATATGAGTCTCTTTTGTTAGGAATGAGCATTGCATTGAAGAGGGGAATCAGAAATTTCCATGCCCAAGGTGATGCAGAATTAGTAGTTTGCCAAGTGAGGAATATATATCAAACAAGAAATGATAGACTTGAGCATTACCATAATTTGGAATGGGAAAATATTGAAGATTTTGATGCTTTTAGCATCTTAGTTATACCTCATGAGTATAATGATAGAGTTGATTCCCTTGTTGTTTCAGCTACTTTGTTGGTTCCATGTCTTGACTTTGGTCAAGATAAGTATATTATTGAATTGATCTACAGACCCAATCTACCTAACAATTAGGGTCATTGGCAAGTTTTCAATGATGATAAGCAGATTAATAATTTCTTGCAAGCAGAAGATGGGTTCAATAATCTGTACTTTTAAGGGAGTAATTCTCCGTCCTCTTCTTCGGCAGTCTCAATGTCAGAAACATCATCTGAACGAGATGAAGAAATTCTTCAGCTAAAAGGAAATAAAATTTCCAAGGTGTTGGTTTCTCTTGAAAAACTCTTTGATCAAGATGATCGTTATATCAAGAGACAACAAAATAAAAGTGTTGATTCTCCCATGGGATATGAAAAGTATAACATTGGCTCGGATGACGACCCAAAGTTTGTCAATGTTGGCAATAACTGCACCCCAGAGGAGAAAGATCAGTTTATTTAGCTTTTACGCCAATACCATGATGTCTTGGCAATATTCATATGATAATCTTAAATCTTCCCAGCCTAAGGAGGTGCAACATGATATTCCCCAGAAGCTTGGTGTTGTACCTTTTAGAGAGAAATAGCGCCAGTACAATCCAAAAATCTTCGGTACCATTCTTTCTTAAATTCAGAAAATGCTTGACGCTCGGATTATTTTTCCCATCCATCATTCTACATGGTTGGCAAACATAGTTTCAGTGCGTAAGAAGAATGGGGAGATACATATTTGTGTTGATTTTAGAAATCTTAATCAATTTTCATAAAAAGATAACTATCTGTAGACGTATAAAAATGACCATATTCCTAAATGAATATTTTATGTTCATTTCTCTATTTGATTAAATCCAATTTAATTAAATTATCCACATTCTTCTATTTTATTAAGTAAATTACTCAATTTATTTAAATAAAATTCACTATACCCATTTAATGAATAAATCATTTTATTCAATGAAAACCCCCCTATCCACTTTTAGTTAAATTCAAATTTAATTAAATAGTTATCCTAAATTGAATAAATCTGATTTATTTAATTTCCCCAAATTGCAACCAAATTGAATTAAATTACTTTATTTCAATTAAATCCTATTATCCCTCTATCCACTTGCAAAATCCCAAACCCCTTTCTAATCCCTTCTAGAATCTTCTAATCACTTCTAATTAACCTAACCCCTCCTATAAACTTTGTCACATCCCTAAGCAAAGGGAAGTCACTTCTCAAAACCTCAAAGTCTTTGATAACCATTAAAGGCTTTCAACCTTCAACCACTTAATTCCTCAAAGTCTTTGATAACCATTAAAGGCTTCCAACTTTCAACCACTTAATCCCCCAAAGTCTCCAATAACCATTAATGGTTAACTCAAACCCTCTTACATGGTGTAAAGCAGAAAATCGATCGAACCCTAGTTGCTCTCCCCTCTTCCAACTCCAAGGAGAGAGAAGGGAGGTTACTAGGGTTGACGGTTTTCACTTAGGGGAGACTTTACATTCAAAAGAGGGGTTGAAACCCACAAGATCCAATCCCACACAATGCAAGATTGGATTCTAAATGAGATTCAAGGGTTAAGACAGCAAGGCTACCCTCTTTTGTAAAGAATGTGCATAGAATGATCAAGCTAGGAATGCATGAAAAGTGAGAAAGATTCGCTTATAAATTGATATAGGGATATAGGATGAAGCTGCGGACCTAGAATTAGTAGTAAAATGTCGATACGGCGCTATCCTGCAAATTTGAGCAAAAGTTGACGGGACGATGGTGCCCGGCGTGCACACGGTCCTCCAAAAAATCCGCGAAATGAAGGGGGGTCTGTTCATCTCTGCACAAGGATTTCAGATCTTCAATTTCAGCCGCGTACCTGCAACCTACACACAGAAAAGCGAAGACGATTGGGGGGTTAGGGATTAGGGGTTTGCCCTTAGGTCAAACCCCGGTTTTGGAATTAACCAAGAAATGAGAAATGCTGTAAATGTAAATGATTGTAATGTAAAACAAGTACTAGTACCTTGTTGTAAGGGTGTTTGTATCCTTATGTGTGAAGGTATAGATGTTGTTGTTTGTTGTATGTTGTATGTTGTAGTATGTGATCTCCTCTTCAATGGTTGAATCCTTGTCTTGAATGCAACACTTAGCCTTGAATGGAGACTTAGAATGATCAATTGCTTGAAGGAATGCTTGAATGCTTGAATGCTTGAATGTTTGAGTATCGCTTTCGCCTTTTTTCCATCCTACCAAATGAGAGAGGAAAATGTAGTTTATATACTTGCCAATTAGGGTTGATAGACTGATTTTCCCGACCTTAGGCCGACCGGGAAATGATATTTTCCAATTTGCAAACAAAAAGACCCGAAGTCCCCTAGGAGACCGGGCCCAAAATAGGGCCAAGGACCAGGGTGCTGGGCGCCATGGTCCTGGGGGACCAGGGCGCCACCTCCCGGGACAGCAGGGTGCAAGGAGGGATCAGGCCAGGGTGCTTGAAAAATACAGTTTTTAATGTCATGGACAAGTTTTGGGGTCTCCATTCAGGTTCCATGTTGCGTCGCCATCATGAAGACCGAAATGCAGTCGAAATTGCAAGTGTCACAATTTTAGGACGCTACATTTAGCCCCCACTTTAGCGGGAGTATAAGCGTACGCTCATACTTCTGGTAAAGTACAAGGAAACAACATTAAAAGACTTTCACCACGTCAAGGAGGCAAGACACACCAAGCCCCCAGTGGACTAAGGATCTTACGACTTCAATTGACAAAGTAAAAGGGAAGATCACGAGGGAGAACCATGACTGTTAGTAGTAAGGTTCCCTCACTATGAGTCATGTAAGAAAAAATACCAAAAATTTTCAAGGCAAAGCTAAGTTCACCAAGAAATTTTCAAGTATCCTGAAGGAATAGACGGGGTGTATGCCCCCCTACGTTAAAGCGATCACACACGCCTCAACGGGGGTGATTGCTTTAACGTAGTGATACACATAAGAAATGAGAAGGGAAAGGAGCACATTATCACAAAGATTTAGCCCCCAAGTATGAGATAAACCCAAGGATAATAGATACAAAACACAAAGCACGAGGTAACTTCGCTTTCCTCGGGGTCAGTATGCTGTATGATAATTCATGTATATCATATGTATGTATGCATAATTGTTCTTCATTCCCCAATCAAGGAAGGTCACCTAGAAGAAGGGAACACATGTGTCTTTTGAGTCAACATGAGAGAGACCAAAAGAGATCTCAATGTTTTACATCGTCCTCAAGTAGACAACACTAAGGACAATAAATAGAAGAATGAGAATAACACATAGAAGAAGTAACAAAAGAGAGGAGGAGAGAATCGACTATGCTAATGTAACTAGTCTAGCATGTCATCTACCCCCCGATCTTGTTGATCAATGTTTCGGGAAGGTAGGGAACACGCTAGAGGAGGAACATCCAACACAGCAGATGGAGCTATCACAAGATCCAAACAAGGGCTATGTTCATGTTCCAAGCCACGTTGTTCTTGTCTAGGAGCTAGGATAAGTGCTTTAGAAAATTTGTTAGATAGATGGTTATCAACATCAACAAGTTCATATTCACTATCAGAAGCAAGAGGAGTAACATTTTCATCATGAATAACATTTTCATCTATATCATTATCAAGATTTATAAAAATAGGATCTTTAACTCGCACAGGATCAAGATCATCATGCATCTTATGTTTAGGAGATTTTGGAGAAAATGGAATAATGCTTGTTGAAGGTGTTTTTGGAGATTGCAAAGTTTGAGAAGCACCTGCTTGAGCTCTAAGATGACACTTTCGTCGACGTTCATGCGCAGAACGATTTCGTCTAGTCTTAGTAGGGAGTGGAGAAGATTGAGGAGGAGGAATGTTCTCATCCTTATCACATGGGTGTTTAGGTTGTGGTCTCTTAGGCTGGATAATAGGAGAAGAGGAAGGTCTCTTCTCTCTATAGAAGGAAGGAGGAGGAACTGCTCCATATAAAGGAGGAATGTTTGGTTTAGGAAGAAGACCAAGTCCATCATGACGAGGAGGTATAGGTCTACTTTTAGGAAGTTTATTAGGCATAGACATAGTCACATCCATAGGGATGGGTTGGGAATCTTCTTGAGGAAAGACATTAGTTTTATCTTTCAAAGGAAGAACTTCCTTCTCAAGAATGATAGGAATGTCAAGTTTAGGTATTCTAGGTTCACTTAGAGATAGGATCATATCTGTTTTCCACTTTTGATAAGATTTGAAAAGATGATCACTTCGCGGAGGAAGAGATTGGAATTGTTTAGGCCAAAAATAATCAATAGGAACGCTAGAAGTTCTTTCAGCTGGTTTAAAGAGACTATGATTAACAGTAACAACTTCACCATTATGGGGAAATTTCAAACACTTATGAATAGGAGAAGCAATAGCTTTCATGGAAGATAGCCAAGGATAGCCAAGCTTCACACGAAATTGTTCGGACGAAGGAATAATAGCAAAGTTCACATCAAGAGATTTGTTATGGACCTCAATAGGTAATGTAATAGAACCAATTGCAGGAGAAGAAAATGCATCAAATAATTTCACAATCACATCTATTTTGTCATAGATCACTTGATTCAATTGCAAAGTAAAAAGAAATTCTTCGGTAGTAACATTAACCATGCACGAAGGATCAATAAGCACTCCACGGCAAGGTGTATTCTTAACTTTTGCAGCTATGTATAAAGGACCATCGGGTGCCCTGATAGTTTCATTAGAATCAAATGTGATGGAAGGTTCTTTAGGGTTTTCTTGCTGCTCTACAAAGTTAATCACATTCGGAGTCATAGACACAAGACCATCAGATGAGAGAGAGGAATCATTAGTCTCAATCGCATTAGAGGTATGGGAAGGTAATGGATCAGTAAAAATCTGAAGATTTTGGTTAGGAGGAGCTATAGATGTATTGCCTTTATCATTCACTCCAGAAACAGAGATAGTATTAATCAAATCTTGAATTTTACCCTTTAAAGAAAAACATTTTTCAGTATCATGCCCAGGTTGACGATGAAATTGACAAAAAGATTTGTTATCAAAATAAGGTGAATTAATCTTTGCAGGATCAATTTTCCTTACAGGAGGGAGAGTAAGCACATTTTGTTCCAATAACTTATTCATAATACTATGCAATGATTCATTCAAAGGAGTATACTTTCTTTCTTTCTTGAAAAACTTAGAAATAGGAGGCACACCTGATGCTGCATTCACATTGTTGTTGATGATGTTTTCATTGAATTTGATGGAATCTCTATTCGGTTTAAACTTTCCAAATGGTTGTTGACTGCTATCACCCTTATCACTCGGAGCCATAGGATGTGATTGTTCCATTTGACTCACAGTCAGTTGATAATTGTGAAGAGTTGCGCACAACTGTTGGAAAGAAGTAAACTCAGAAAAAAGGAGTTTGTCTCGAATATCTTTTTGTAAATTAGAAATAAAGATTCTTTGAATATCATTGTCAGGTACTGGAAAAGAAATTTGAGCATACAAATGCTTATATCTACCAATGAAATCAGTCACTTTTTCTTTAACACCTTGTTTACAATGCATTAAATCAATCAAAGTAACTTTAGGACTTATATTGTTTTGAAATTGTTGAATGAAAGCATTTGGAAGTTGTTCGAAAGAAGTAATAGAATAAGAAGGCAACGAGCAATACCATTGTAGGGCTTTGTCTCTTAATGTTCTAGTAAACAGTTTTGCAAGCAACCTTTGGTCATAAGCAAAATTAGTACATATTGTTTGAAAAGTCTTAACATGTGTTAGAGGATCACCTTTACCATTATAAAGTTCCAAATGCGGGATTTCAACATGTTTAGGAGGGATAGCTCGAACAATGTCAAGAGAAAGTGGGCTCGCAACATCAAATGTGGGCACACTACACTTAGATTGATTCATAGAGGCAATTTGTTGCTGTAAAGAAGAGACAGTTTGTGCAAGATTGTTAATGGTCGCTTCAGTCGAAGAATTCATATTAGATGTGTTAGATTGAGATGGAGGTGTTATGTTATTGAAAGAAGGTAAAGAGTAAGGTGGCGGGACACTATGATAGTTAGTCATAGGAGAGGATTGGAAAGGAGGAACACTACAAGGAGGAATGGAACGGTTGAATGAATTGGCCCCTTGCGTCATGTTCATTTGTGGAGATGTAATACGAACACTCATTGAAGGAATGAATGAAGAAGTCAGATTAAATGAAGGAAGAGGGTTAATTGAAGAAGAAGGATTGCCCCCATGACTGGTGATCATAGGAGGAATGTCTTGTATAGAAGTAGCCATTATGTTTGATGTAAAGGTAGGTATGCTAGCAATAGAAGTTGTCAAAGGAATAGAATGATTGACTTGAGTGGGAGGTTGTGTATAACCTAAAGTTTCAGCACAACTCTTCATAGGCATCACATTCGAATCCACAATGTGTGCAATACCACGCAAAATATCAATTCCATTCTTATCACTTTGAAGCATATTTTTTAGACCCTCAATTAAAGGAAGAGCTTGACTATCGGGGTATTCTTGAGACATCCATTGTCGAAAATCATCAAATTGGTTATCCAATTTCGCAAGTTGTTCTACAGAAACCTCATGGAGAGCTTCTTCATCATTAGGAGGATTAGAGGAATTACCCATGTCCTCATTAAAAAGGCTATTCAAATTAGGTTCCATTTCCTCGGTAATTAAACCTCGTAAAGACTTAATTCTATGGCTTCATCTAACGGGAATAGTGTAAGTAGGGCTTATTGTTGTAAAACTCATGCACTAGAGAGAGAGAGAGAAAATTTTGAATTTTAGAGGTAGCAAATTTCAGTAAAATCAGCCAATCTTCTAGATTTAAGCTGTTAAATGCAATCACGACAATCTCCCGAAATTTCGAAAAAAATGTCAGGGACCGTGGCGCTTGGAGTGCACACGGTCCTCGCAACTTTTTTCGAAATTTGCAGGGATGAAAGTTATGATGATTTTAAAGCTAACCTGAAAAAATTGAGTGATTTTACGATCTGTAGATAGGCCAAATTAAAGTTGCAATCTCAAAATTGAACCCTACCAAGATTGTCGAAAAATGCAAAATTTGAATTTTGAAAAAGAGAGGGAAACTGAAATTTTGAATTTTATGATTTTAGAGGGAATACCAAAAGCAATGCAAGTTTTGAAATTTAAAAGTTGACTCAATTTCACGCAAAATTCAATTTTGAAAGCGGAAATCAAAGTTGTTGTAATTAAGCACTTAATTTCAAAAGTCACAAATTGCAAGAATTTTGAATAAAGCACTGAAATTTTGAATGAATGCAAACACACTTTTCAGATTTAGGACAGTAAGAACACAATTTTGACACAAAATTTCAATTTCAACAATTTTTGAATGATTAGGAGCCTTAAACCAAGCAATCACAAGACCAACTTTGACTGTAATTTTGAAAGTGTTAGATTTGATAAAATCAGCCAAAATTCTGGATTTTAGCAGGAAAATACAGTAAGATCTTGCTCCCGAAATTTCGAAAAAAATGTCGGGGACGATGGCGCTCGGAGTGCACATGGTCCTCGCAACCTTTTTCCAAATTTTCAGGGATGAAAGATTTTATGATTTTGTTGCGGAATCCAAAGTTACAGCCGATTTGGAGATGTTTTAATCAGTGCAATTGTCGGACAAAGGTTGAATCAAGAGGGTTCCAAAAATTAGGGTTTTGACACTTAACTACTTAATTTTCAGAATTAAAGCATGAATATGAATTGATAATTTGTAATAGAAGGGTAGATCTGAAACAAGCATTAACAATTAAACATTTCGCAAGCTCAATTACTAAAAAGAAATTTTAGGGTTTTTATGCAATTAACCTCTAAAATTTGCAAAAGATCAAACATGGAAATGTAATCAAGGAAGCAAATTTTCAAACCTAACCATGAATAATCAGAAAGGATGTTCACGTCGGGTTCACCAAAATGTAAAGTGGAAAATCGATCAAACCCTAGTTGCTCTCCCCTCTTCCAACTCCAAGGAGAGAGAAGGGAGGTTACTAGGGTTGACGGTTTTCACTTAGGGGAGACTTTACATTCAAAAGAGGGGTTGAAACCCACAAAATCCAATCCCACACAATGTAAGATTGGATTCTAAATGAGTTTCAAGGGTTAAGACAGCAAGGCTACCCTCTTTTGTAAAGAATGTGCATAGAATGATCAAGCTAGGAATGCATGAAAAGTGAGAAAGATTCGCTTATAAACTGATATAGGGATATAGGATGAAGCTGTGGACCTGAAATTAGCAGTAAAATGTCGATACGGCGTTGTCCTGCAAATTTGAGCAAAAGTTGACGGGACAATGGTGCCCGGCGTGCACACGGTCCTCCAAAAAATCCGCGAAATGAAGGGGGATCTGTTCGTCTCTGCACAAGGATTCCAGATCTTCAATTTCAGCCGCGTACCTGCAACCTACATACAGAAAAGTGAAGACGATTGGGGGGTTAGGGATTAGGGGTTTGCCCTTAGGTCAAACCCCAGTTTTGGAATTAACCAAGAAATGAGAAATGCTGTAAATGTAAATGATTGTAATGTAAAACAAGTACTAGTACCTTGTTGTAAGGATGTTTGTATCCTTATGTGCGAAGGTATAGATGTTGTTGTTTGTTGTATGTTGTATGTTGTAGTATGTGATCTCCTCTTCAATGGTTGAATCCTTGTCTTGAATGCAACACTTAGCCTTGAATGGAGACTTAGAATGATCAATTGCTTGAAGGAATGCTTGAATGCTTGAATGTTTGAATGTTTGAGTATCGCTTTCGCCTTTTTTCCATCCTACCAAATGAGAGAGGAAAATGTACTTTATATACTTGCCAATTAGGGTTGATAGACTGATTTTCCCGACCTTAGGCCGACCAGGAAATGATATTTTCCAATTTGCAAACAAAAAGACCCGAAGTCCCCTAGGAGACCAAGCCCAAAATAGGGCCAGGGACCAGGGCGCTGGGCGCCATGGTCCTGGGGGACCAGGGCACTGGGCGCCCTGGTCCTAAAGGACCAAGGCACTAGGCGCTCTAGTCCCACCTGCCAGGACAGTAGGGTGCAAGGAGGGATCAGGCCAGGGTGCTTGAAAAATGCAGTTTTTGATGTCATGGACAAGTTTCGGGGTCTCCATTCAGGTTCCGTGTTGCGTCGCCATCGTGAAGACCGAAATGTAGTCGAAATTGCAAGTGTCACAATTTTAGGACGCTACACATGGTTAAAGAATTTGTTTTAGCTCAACCTTCACCCAACCCAGGGGTCTCATCAGGCCTTTAATGCTTTGACCATGATTATCTCTTAATCATTTGCACAAAGGTTTATCCTTGGATTAACTCTTAATCCAGTGGGTAATCTTAACTTAAGCTTGACCCTTACCCTCTAGATAACCATGAGGTCTTTTCAGGCATTTAATGCCTCCAACCCCTTCTCTCAACCCAACCCTATGTTGACACTTGTCACCATTTCATTGGTGCCAATTACAAACATGGATCCCCAACTTTCAAAGTCAACCCTTGATTAAACCATTCAATCTTGACCATCCATTGCCCTATTCTTGCTATAAATAGAGCTCTCATTCCTCCATTTTCAACAATCATCCTTCAAATTTGTAGTATCACACCTATGCTCAGATACATTTAAGCTCTCATATATCATTTTATGCTCATCATCTAGCCTCTCTTTAAAATAGAAATTAGTCTAAATATTTGCTTTATCATTTAACTCAATCATAGACTAATATATCATGTTAGGATAGTACTCATACTAATCTCATCATCTTATCATCTAGTTTATTGCATTTCTAGAATCATACATAGCCTAACATACCTTTCATTATAAAATCTATCAAAGCATCCCTCGTTCTTGCATTTGCCATCCCTAAACCATTTTTCTCAGTGATCTGAGAGCAAAAACATTGGTTTGAGGGACATTGTGAGATAGAGAACCATGAGACCCACCTTGGGAAGCTGAGTAATACTACGTTACTCCATAGCTTGCACCAAGAAGTCCTGTGTGTGTGTGTGGACTAGTATTCAACAATATTTTCACATATTAAGTTTTATCAGCCCACTTTTCCCGCATACATTTCTGGCGCCCGCCGTGGGGCCTGACCCCATATAACAAATCAGTTTTTGAAATTAACTCCTTTTGCAGGCACGCGGGAAAAATGAATTAGCGCGTTCAGTTCACTGTTTAGTGCATCCACGAAATAGCATAGCGCATCCGGTTCACTGTTCAACGCGTGGAGACTATCATCTAGCGTGTGCAGTTAAAACATAAATGCATCAAATCACTAATTTTTCTGTAGGTCTCAGCACGGAAGAAAACCAGAGTAGTGCCTTCAGCGGACAGAGTAGCGCATGCAGTAAACAGCATAGCGCATCCGATCCACTATTCAGTGTGTGGAGTCCATCATCTAGCGTGTGCAATTAATATATTAGCGCATAAAATCACTAATTTTCAGAAGAGAACTAGAGCAGCGCCTTCGACGCACAGAGTAGTGCATCCCGTAAACAGTGTAGCGCGTTGATAATTAATTTTGGCACATCGAGGATATATTGTAGCGCATGCAGTCTGTTATGTAGCGCATCAAAGACAAAAAATAATTGTAACCAAAAATGAAATTTTAGACTTGTGGAAGTCCACCAAATCATCTAACATTTTTTTTCTCTAGTTTGCTTGCAGGATGCTAACCAAATTTGTTGCAAAAAGGAGCGTAATCTTAGAATTTTTAGATGGTTAAGATTTTCTCTAACTTAGTTAAGTTAGTTTAAAATTTTAAAACATCTTTTATTCTTAAAATTGAACTCACTTACTTCTTTTGGGGCTATAAAAAGAACTACTATCAGAAACCTTCTTGCTTTTATAGGAGAAAAACACTTCATTTTGGAAGCTATAAAAATAACCAACAAATCTTTACTTTGGCAAAGGGAATTAAAAAGAATATCACCATCCTTTGGTGTCTAAAAGGATTCACTTTATTTTTACAAAGTAAAAGAACCTCATTTTTATTTTGCGCAAAACAAAGAGGAAAAGTTTTCCCCTATCGATTTTTATTTGGCTAACCAAAACATCGAATTTACTTTGTTGACCAAAATTCCTATTCATAGATCAGAAAATCATTGCCTTGAAAGGATAAAATAAACACAATGTTTTTGTGGAGCAACATCTCCACATAGATTTTATCAAATCACTGAATTGAAAGGCTAAAAAGAACCAACTTGATTGCTTTGTTTCGAAAGTGGAAGGAATATGCTCTCCCCTTAACTGGGTGATCAAAAATCCAGACCACTCTTACAGCTTTCTGTACTTCAAGCATTTACATCCTTTAGCAGGTCTGCCTTCCCGAGGAGTTGGAATCAACTCTTAAAGTCGTTTATGGCCGGTGTGAAGGGAATGACCTAAGTGGGGAACGGCTTTGACGCCAAGAATTCCAACCCACTATAATCAAACATGGAAAGTGACGAAATTCCTTTTCAACGGTTGCGTACAGCGATTAGCCTTCCCCTAGTATCCTTGAGATACGTAAAGCCTTTGTTCTAAAGGTTGGGAAGCTTCCTGAGGGAGTTTATCACTGACGACTGAATGGGAAGCCTGATTACGAACCATAGAAATAGAAGCTTTGAACCGAATCAGTAACCAGACATTTATAACATCATAGTGCAAGGGTGGGGAAGAATCCGCCCCCAAGATTACTCACCATATATCTCCCAAGATAACTACTCAGCTGTGAAGTGATTAACTTTGAGTTAATTTCTAGCAAAAGGCAAAAAAACGGGCGCCCTCTAGAGGGTGACACGGCTGTTTGAGCTGACGGAGTATCGAGACTAGTGGGCTATGATGTTATTTATGACCCTTGACTAAAGAGTTTTTCTGAAGTGTGTTACTTATATCAAAAACCTGTTAAAACATTGGGGATTTGAACACATCCTCGCAGAACATACACTTTTTGTTAGATTAGGCAAAATCGTTGTAGTTTTTGTGTCGTGCTTACATTTGTTACTTCAGAAAATCATCCATCAAACTAGAAAAATTCGCAACAAAAATTCAAAATTCACAAAAACCAAACCAAAGGGAAAATCAGGGTAGTTTAGCGCATAGAGTACTTTTGTTAACGCATCCAAACCTCAAGTTAGCATGTCAGGTTCAAACAGTAGCATTTTTATCATAGGTCAAAACAGTGTAAAATCCTTTAGCACATCAGAAAAATAGTCTAGCGCGTGGAAGCAACAACTTAGCGCATGGAAGTAAAAAAATTAGCGCATAAAGTCCAACAGTTAGCGTGTGGAAGCAAAAAAATTAGCGCATAAAGTCCAACAGTTAGTGCGTCACAGACCCAAGATAGCGCATAGCTTTTTCAACAGCTAGGAAAACAATTTTAACAGTCCAAAAACTTTAGCGCATGTTTGGGGGCAGCCTAGTGCATGTGGTTATTATTTTAGTGCATAGAGTAATTTCAGTAGCGCATGTAGACTCTATTCTAGCATGTGATCCCAAACAGAAAAACAGAGAGCAAAACCAAGAAAAATTTTGAAATTTTCAAAAACATTTTAGAAGCATTTTTTATCAACATCATTTTTTCATCAAACCAGAGTGACAAAAACAAACCATTAAAACTATTTCTCAAGCTAAATTTGTGTCAAAATGAACGTTGTCAGAATCCTAAATGAATCGCGCAATAGAGGATGTCTCTCCTATCATAATCCGGAAATCTCATCATCAATATCAACAAAATCCTTTACCATCTTACAGATTTTTATCTCAAAACACTTGTTTAAAATTTTCAAATTGTCAAATCAAGTTTCCAGATTGGGAGACTTTTATCCATATCATTTGACATGCTTTGTCGTGAAGGGGCATCTAAAAACCTTCACTTTGATAGAGTAAGATTTGAAATTTTTAAAAATAAGAATCAACTGAATCCAAACCAATCAAAGGAAACCATTGATCACTCATGCATGACTAATCCCCTTATTCTGAGAAGAAAGAACCTCTATCGTAACATCACGTTGAAGAAACAACAACTTAGTTTTTCCAAATTCATCAAGAGAAATAAGTTTTTATACATCAATCGTCAACTCTTCAAATCTCATCGGGTATTCCTTCATCACGTCAAACGTTATATCCAAAACAAATCTAGCGAATTTGACAAAGAACCCTTGAAGACAAGAGCATACTGTCAAAAGTCTGTTTTTAATCAAACCATAAACCGCGGAGGAAAGATCAATCCAGCATTCTTGCCTGATGAGTGCATCACTTATAACACATCTAGACTAGAACCACCCACCCTCGAGCAACACATCGAAGAGGATTTTGTCCCCTTCGTCACTGAAAGTTTCTACTAAAATGCCTATTATTCGCTCTCAAAAGAACCAACAAGGCGAGCCACATGCAGAATCAAGTATAAATAGCAGATTGTCAAATCCTTTTGAAATTCCACACTCGGAAGAGCCTGAAATTACTGAAGCACTTCTTCAAGAATGTCAAGAAAATCCTTCATTCCAAAAACTCATCGAAAGGCTTGTGGAGAATGACAAAGAAAAGTATCTGCTCATGCTCACAAGTAAAGGCGTTAAAATACCCGAAGATTTAGACACAAACATTTTTCACACCGGGTCTCGACAATATGCATAACAAGAACAACAAAGAGAAGAAGAAACTCACATACCTGAGCAACATATTCCAGAACAACATATACTAGAAATGCGTATACCTGAGCTCGAAACTCCAGAACAACACATACCGTTTACCACACCTTTTCAGCTAAGAACAAATACAAGGGAAGAACTCTTCCCTCGGCAAGATAATGCGCCCTTGGTTGCTCTTACTCAACAAATGCAAATGTTGCAAAGACAAATGCAAGATATGCAACAAGGGACAACAGTGCGGTACTCTATAAATGAAATCTGTCCTTATCCATTTGATAGAAGATTGAACATGGTACCTTTTCTCCAAACTCAGATGTTCCCAAATTTGATAAATATGATGGGAAAAGTGATCCTCGGGATCATGTTTGAGAATTTTGCACCATGAGTCTTGAATTTGCTCATGATGACACCTATCTGATGAGGTTATTCCCAAGAAGCTTGGGAGGACAGACAATGGAATGGTTATCCAAGATTACACCACCTGTCAAATCATTTGATGAGTTGGTTAACAAATTAATAACCCAATATTCCTATAACATTCAACATGCCATAACCATGCTAGATGTCTGCAATACCAAACAAAAGCACAATGAAACATTCATGATATTCCTTCAACAATGGCGATGCATGGTATCACGATATCCTCGAGATATTCCTGAAAAGGAGAAAATGGAAATCTTCATCGATAACTTGAATGGCGAAATGAGTTACAAACTAAAACTTCAATGCATACCATCTTTCGCTAAATTGATTGAAAATGGCATTCAAGTAGAGGAAGCATGTGTCAAAAAGGGAACACTCAAATTCTACAAGGAAGGAACAAACTCATCAAATTACAATAATCAGAACAACACCAACCTTGACAAATCTCGATTTTGGACTCGAAACAAAAATGAAGGCAACAATGAATCATATGATCCCAAATCTAAACAACCAGTGCTTGCATTATCCGGAAATCCTCAAAATATGAAAAATCCTAAAAATGCTACTCCCAGTGCTAACACATATGCACCAAACACTGATCAAGGACAACTCAACACAAACAACACCAACGATACTCAAAGCAAAAACATGAATTCAGGACCTAACAACAATTCACACAACAACATGAACAATTTCCAAAAGTGTATCTTCACACCACTGGGACAATCATTAGAATCCACATTCAAAGAACTTTTGGCAAACAAGATTCTTTCTTTGCCTCTAATCAGCAACTATGAACCCCAAATCAAACCACCTTGGTGGAATGACTCACACTATTGTGATTTCCATTGCAACAAGGGTCATAGAACAAATGAGTGCATGCGATTGAAACACATAGTACAAGACATGATTGATCGAGGTGACTTAACGGTGGATGGTCTCAAAACAAATGGTGATCACGGAGCCTTCAAAAATCCTCTCCCAAATTACAACAGAGATGGAGCATCAACTTCAGATGATACATGTGGAGCTCATATCAATCACATCTACAACAACACCATCAACCACATATCAGCAGACGATCATCACGTCAATGTCATCACCATTCAAAATCGGCATGATCATGAATCTGTCAATGTAACAACCCGAACTCAAAAATATGTCTTGAAAGGACATACTGCACCTACAATTGCCACACCAAAAATCCAATATGACTTGGTTAGCCAACTACGCAAGACTCCAGCTCAGATATCCATACTAGAATTGTTGAAACTATCGCCAAAGCACAAAGACATATTGGAGCAAGCGCTATTGGAAACCAATGTACCTCAAAATCTGGATACAGACAGATTTCAAGCCATGGTAGCCCATATGACAGGACCTCATAACCTCACCTTCTCAGAGCATGACAATACTTCCTTGAGTCATTCGCATAATAATCCTCTCCATATTGAAGTCATTTTTTGCAAACACCGAGTAAAAAGAGTCTTGATAGATGGAGGAGCTGGACTTAATATTTGTACTTTAAAGCTTATCTGTGCATTGGGCTTCTCAGAAGAATTTATTGATCCTTGCAAAAAGATTACCATAAAGGCATATGATGATGAGGAAAGGTCCTCTAAAGGAACACTGATATTGTGTATTCAAGTAGGACCAGTACAAAAGGATACTATATGTCAAGTCTTAGACATAGATCTAACCTACAATATCTTGTTAGGATGACCTTGGATACATGAAATGCAAGCAGTACCTTCTACGTATCACCAGTGTGTCAAGTTTCCTTATGATGGACAAGAAATCTCCATATCGGCTGATCATAATCCATTTCAACATTGCAACGCAATGGGGGCAGCCCAGGACAGTTTGGTTCCTCATAATAGAGAAAAGCAGCAATCCTTGACATCAGATCTACAAACAACAAAGCCCAACTCCTTATTGGGAGACTTCAAGCAGAAGATACAAATCAAAGACCAGGGTATGGGAGAATACTCTTTGGAGCCTTTATGTTCGGCCAAATTGCCAACATCACCTAGATCGCATGGTTTGCCTACTACATCAACACATCTGGCCACTCAACCCCTCACTAAATTTGATGGTACCTTCATCCAATTGGGTACTCTAGCACATGAATCAGAAGACAAGGACATTCTTAGCTGGTTATACAAAGATGAGGAAGAAGATAATAGAGCAGCCGCTCTGGACATTGTTCTACCAACACACCTATATGGAAAAGGCTACTTAATCATGAAACAAATGGGATATAGCAGTAAAGGACCTATTGGGAAACGCAAAGAAGGAGTCACTGAACCTATAGATCTTCCTTCACAACCTAGTCGAAACAAAGCAGGATTGGGTTCTAAACTCACGTTCCTATTGAAACGGCCACCACACACAACTACAAAACCTCAATGGAAGGTAAAGGAGAAGTACAAAGAAGAATCCTGGCAGGAAGCACTCTTTGAATCAGCAGAAACAATCCACAAGGCATGGGAACGTCAAGATCAGAAGTTGCATCAGGGAAAGCTTCTAAGTCATAAGAAGGCCCTATCTGCAACAGTAGCTCATATTCAAACACCAATGTCTCAAGAACAAATCATGCCATCTCCAGATACCATTATTCCTCCCCGAGGAAGCACAGTCTATGAACAAATCCAGCAAGTAGAAGACAGATCTAATACAGAATCAACAAAAACCATCAAAATGGTATCCATCATCAAAGATTTGTTTTCACCATATAACATACCTGTTTACAGCACAGATAGAATCTAGGATGATGCCTATGAGACAGATTCCAATGAATATGAATGGGGTACCTGCTCCAATGCTACTACAAATATCCCTAATAATATTGATTCTATATCTCTTTCTCAAAAAGAACATAACGCAGAAAATAAACCTCTTGAATTTGGACCACAAAATATATATGATGCCAAGGAAAGCGAACAGAAACATTATGAGCAAGTCTATGTAGAAGATAATACCATCGAAGACCTCGACAAAATCCTGGACTTCTTTAAAACCAAGACCCATCTCGATGAAAACTCTATCCTCACACTTACAGTAGTCGAACTTGATCCACCCAACGATTCCTTACCGCTTGTCTTTCCTGACCTCATCGACTGGGATGAACCTAAAGCCCATGATATACCCATTTTCCTAGATGATGAATCTATTATCCATTACCTATGCACTGTAAATCCAGAAATAGGCTCTACCAGTGAACAAAATAACGATGTCTGTCAATCAGGGAGTGCCAAGTCTCTCAGTCGCAAAAATACACTAAATAACGGATCTAACGCTGAAAACCAGTCAATGGCAGCTCTAGATCACAAAAAAGTAAAAATAAAGGATGCATCTGAGGGTGAAAACCTTTTTAAGACACCTAATGATGGGAAACTTGACACTCTTCCTGAGCACTTTCATGAGCGATCACCCATTTTGATTGACCCCACTCAATCAATCAACATTGGTACCACAAAAGAAGCCAGAAACATACACCTTGCAGAATCTCTGACAGAGGAAGAAAGATCGGCATTCATCATCTTCTTTAAAGGACAGCAAATCAACTTTGCCTGGTCATATGCTGATATGCCCGGAGTGGATCCACACTTAATCATGCATCACTTATCCATCTCTTCAGGAGTTAAACCAATCAAGCAAAAGCTACGAAAGATGAATCCACAGGTGGCACTCATGGTCAAAACTGAACTTAAGAAATTATTAGACGTCGGATTCATCCGACCCATTGACTATGTAGAATGGATTTCCAACATCATTCCAGTATCAAAACCAGATGGTAGTATCAGAATATGCACTGACTTCAGAGACGTCAACAAAGCTTGTCCAAAGGATGACTTTCCTCTGCCCAGTATCGACATAATTGTCGATCTCACAGTAGGCCATGCAATGCTCTCACTAATGGACGGTTTCTCAGGCTATAATCAAATCAAAATAGCCCCAGAAGATCAAGATAAAACCGCGTTCACCTGTCCTTGGGGAACGTACTGTTGGAATGTTATGTCTTTTGGCTTAAAGAATGTAGGGGCCACTTATCAAAGAGCAATGACCACAATATTCTATGATATGATGCATACATTTATGGAAGACTATGTGGATGATTTACTCGCTAAATCCTTCACCAGAGTAGAACATCTCAGCATCCTCACAAAGATCTTTGATCGATTGGAGAAATTCCAAGTCAGGCTCAACCTTAAGAAGTGTGTCTTCAGGGTAACATCAGGCAAGTTACTAGGCTACATAGTCTCAGCTAAAGGTACTAAAGTTGATCCAGCAAAGGTACAAGCCATTATGGACATGCCACCACCACAGAATATCAGTCAACTCAGATCTCTACAAGGACGACTTCAATCAATTAGGCGATTCATCACTCAACTAGCAGATAAAAGTCTACCATTTAACCATTTACTACACAAAAATGTACCGTTCAAATGGGAGGCCAAGTGTGCAGAATCTTTTTACCAAATCAAATAATACCTGATGAATCCACCAATTCTAGTACCACCAGTCGTAGGAAAGCCTCTTATCTTATATATCTCCACAACAGATATATCACTGGGGGCACTATTGGCACAAGAAGATCAACAAGGAAAGGAACACGCCATATATTACATCAGTCAGACATTGAATGGCTATGAACTCAACTATACATTCATTGAAAAGGCTTGCCTAACAGTGGTCTTTGCATCCCAGAAGTTCTGACATTATATGCTAGCACACACTATTAAGCTAGTAGCAAAAATTGATCCTCTCAAATATCTACTCAGCAAGGCTGCTCTTACAGGATGATTGGCTAAATGGGTCATGATTCTCAGTGAATTCGACATCCAATACACAGAAAGATGAGCCATCAAAGGACAAGAAATTGCAGACCAGCTGGCTGAAGCACCGCTACAAGGAAAACAAACCATGGAGGTTGAATTTCTAGACAGAGATGTTCTTGCTCTTTCTACCAAACAATGGACCCTATACTTTGACGGATCCTATACACAACATGGTTCAGGGGCCGGCATTCTATTCATCACTCCTGAAGGACACACTATACCAAGATCATATAGGTTTATGTTTCCATGCACCAATAATGTGGCTGAATATGAGGCATTGGTTATAGGCATCAAAATGGCCATAGAATGGAAAATCACAGAGTTAAAGGTCTATGGGGACTCGCAACTGATTATCCATCAAATCAACAACAACTATCAGACAAAGGATGACAAGCTACTACCCTATAAATGAATGGTGGATGACTTCAAACAGTATTTTGTGCATATCACCTTCGAACAAATACCAAGATTGAACAACAAAGCAGTCGATGCAATGGCTACAATCGCTTCATTACTACAAATTCCAGAGCAACAGAGCTGTTACGAGTTCTTGGTAAAGCAACTGTTCTCCCTCGCCTATGACCACTCTGAATCCCAGGTTATCTATGCCTTGACTGGTTCAGATTCTCCGTTATATAGACCAATATACGACTACCTCAAACACAATATCTTACCAATTGACCAATCCCATAACCAAAAACATAACTTTATCTGACAAGCTGCCCGTTACACCCTTACTGCCAATACTTTGTATTGTCGAGGTCTCAATGGTACTCTTCTTCATTGCCTTGATCGTAATGATTTCGATTCTGCTTTACACGAGCTTCACAAAGGTATTTGTGGCACACATTCAAGTGGCACTACTCTTGCTAAAAAGCTTCTAAGGATGGGATACTACTGGCCTACAATGGAGAAAGACTCATATCACTTCACTAAAAAATGTCCTAAATGCCAGATCCATGGTAATCTCATACATGCACCAGCATAGGAACTGCAGCCATTTACAACATCCTGCCCCTTTTGTCAATGGGGACTGGACTTAGTGGGCAAAATTCATCCTTCATCTTCAAATGGGCATAAGTTCATTATAACAGCCACAGAATACTTTACCAAATGGATAGAAGTAGTTCCCATGACCACAGTGATAAGGAAACAAATTGCCTCTTTTATCCTCAATTATCTGATCTACAGATATGGTATTCCAAGTTCAATCGTCACCGATAATGGATGACCCTTCAAGAATCAAGATGTCCAAGAACTATGTGAAAAGTTCAAAATCCAACATCGGTTTTCTACGCTATATTACCCACAGGGCAATGGTCAAGCAGAAGCATCTAACAAAACAATCTTGAAAATCCTCAAGAAAACAGTGAATGATGCAGGCAAAGATTGGCACGTACACCTCAATCCAGCACTTTGGGCATACAGAACCAGCATCCGCACACCTACAGGAGCACCACCATACTCATTGGTATATGGATCAGAAGCCATTTTACCCCTGGAGGTAGAAATTCCATCTCTCAGAGTCTCTTTAAAAGGCTTAATCCTAGATGAAGAGTATCAAGTATACCGACTGCAAGAACTTGAACTATTAGATGAAAAATGCCAACATGCTTATACTCATCTCAAAGCATATCAACAATGCATGTGCAGGAGCTACAATCACAAGGTCATTCCCCGCAACTTCAAGGTTGGTGACCTAGTCCTCAAAGAAAATCCAAGAAATCAGCAAGCTCAAGAAAAGAAAGGGAAATTTGAACCTAACTGGTTGGGTCCCTATGTTATCATATTAGTCTATGGATCAGGTGCCTATCAGCTAACAAATTCTGAAGGAGATGTGCTCGACAAACCAACTAACAGCATCCATCTCAAGAGGTACTACACTTAAGTGGCCTAGTGCACGGAAAAAGCCAAAATAAACAAAAAAATCAAAAAATCTAGAAAAAGCAAAACCAAAGTACAATAAAAACAAATAGTGAAAACCTGGTAAACAGGCGCTCTTGTGAAAGAACGGCTCCTCTATCTATCTCCATGCCATTTTATCCATCAAAACACTATCGGCCATCGCCCGACACTTAGCATATATTCATTCAAGATATACT
Source organism: Cryptomeria japonica (assembly GCF_030272615.1). Classification (NCBI taxonomy): domain Eukaryota; kingdom Viridiplantae; phylum Streptophyta; class Pinopsida; order Cupressales; family Cupressaceae; genus Cryptomeria; species Cryptomeria japonica. Next base: position 165,788,329 of record NC_081414.1, read on the forward strand.
TAACGTAGTCACTATCCTAGGTTATCCATCTATGTCTATCCTCTTACCGTATTCCACCATGGCTTGGAAATCACTATACATGATCATATCCAGAGGCACACTCAGCTAGGGGCATTAACTTGTTCAAAAACTTACAAACATTCAAGACATCACAACTATTGCCAAACTCAGAAGCATGACATCCAACAAACAAAACTACGCTTCATCACAAAAACCAAAACAACACAATTCACAAATGTATCAAGAACGGATGATTTTCTGAAGTACTGGATGTTGCACTATAGCATAAAATCTTAACTAGTTTTTGCATTTTGAACTTTTTGACTTATTGGATTTTCTCCCTTTTCTCACTAAAATGCTTCACAGCTAGAGATCATGGGGAAACTCCAATATTTTCTTAGTCTTCTGTCTAGGAGGCGATCACTTGTACTGTGTGAATACATACTTCGAGACGTGATACATCAAATATTACTGAAGGCCTGATTCCACTTCACGCATACAAATGATCTAATCTTGTCTGTTTACGCAATACGCACTCCGATCGTCCTAGTTCAATTATACCTTGATGCTTGTGCGATCTTGCAAAATCAAATATCATGTAAATTTTTCTCAGGTCATTATGGTTCAATTATACCATTATGCTTGTATAAATTTTCAACATATCCTAAACAAATCAATGCTCAATGATGATATCTACAAAGAAAGCAAAACAAATGGCTATATCGGATGGCAAATACAGAATGAGGATGCTACCAAAAACATTGTTGCATATCATTTTACCATTAGTTGCATATCATTTTACCGTTAGTTGCATGTCATTTTCAAAATAATTGCATATCATTTTACAATTAATTGCATATCATTTTACATTAATTACATATCATTTTACATTTAGTTGCATATCAAATCATACATCTCATTTTCAAGATACATCTCACCGCATATAGAAGCATACATCCTGCATCATACATTATATCATCTATGTAAGCATTGCATCATCATGAAGAAATAGCCCACATAACATGCATCCATATAAACACATCACATGATCAAAGCAAATGGTGCCGAATATATATATATATATATATATATATATATATATATATATATATATATATATATATATATATATATATATATCTCAAACTGATCCCAATGTACAAAATGTGTCAAAACATTGTGTCCAGTACAAAGAATACAATGCTCAAAAATACAATAGAGAACATGTCTCTCAAGTATGACTATCCCCTGACGGAGATGGTCTCGCTCCAGATGCACCCGCCCCTAGATCCCCAGGAGGGTCCTGTCTCGGTGGCCCTGTGACACCTCGGCTCTCAGATCACGACCCAGTATCTCAAGATCGACTAGATCTCGACTGTGCAAAACTCTGTACTCGGCGATCCCTAGGTACTGCAGCCTCATAGTGCCGCCTATAATACTCCACCTCTTGAGCTCTCAGCGCCAACTCTCTCAGGGTGTCTCTCATCGGACCACCCATCGTTGCTCTCTGCATACTCGACACCACCTCCTCCGCTCGTCCCCTCCACTCTATCTCGGTATCTCGCTCAGTGGTCAATTGAGAAATCTGCCACTGATAGTTCAAAATCTATGCCTGTAGCTACTGAACAGTAATTTGCAAGGTCCGCATCTGAGAATCCTCCATATGACCTGGGATCCGAACCCGTAGTGGTACCTGTACTGGAGGAACCCCTCCCACTCGGCCTGTCCTCGGTGCTGGAGGTGGGAGTACATCCGTCCTCCTCCTCTGCGCTAGTTGCATAGCCTCCTCTGTACCACCCACTGCAGCTAACACCTCCCCCACTCTCCCCTCTCCACCGACTCCGATAGCCAATTCACCTTTCCCCCTATCTATCCTTCCCTGTCGCACTACTCTATCCAAACCTCTATCCCCTCTCCTCCCTCTATCTCCCTGCCTCCCTCTGGCTCCTCTCCCTCGTCCTCCTCCTCCATCATCCCCATCATCTCCATCATCATCTCCCTCTCCCTCCTCCTCATCCGAATCAAAGGTTGGCCTCATCTCCTCAGGATCAGATATCCTGGCCACCGCCCGCATCACAAACAATCGAGCAAACTCATCCGTCATGCCCGCATCCTGAATCTTAGGGGCATAATCCCATATCTGCCTAGCCAACCCCACAAACTCCTCTACTGCCACCGCACTATCAATGGTCGGCCCCCAATCTGCTACATCCTACCGCCGCCGTGCATATAGGCACGCTCCTTGTGGAATACCCTACTGGCGCCCGAACTGCCTCAAAACTCGGGTCACCACAAACCTCTCAATCACGAACGGGGTCCTTCTGATTAGGTACCTGGTCATGAATACAAAGGGCATCTCCAGCCCATCCTCAACCCACACCTCACATCCTGTGTACGGTCGCCAAGTGACCGTATCTATATCATCCAGTACCCTCCTCCAGTGCTCTAGTTTTCCCAACTTGCGTTGAACAACTAGACCCCTGTATCTATAGGCATATGCTGCTCCTACAGGCCTGTCCCTGTCTGCTAGTGGCCTAGCTGCTGGAATATGCTCCCAGCACCATACCTGTAATAATGTCACGCTAGCTGACAAACTGTTGTAACCAAGGTATACTACCTCATGCAGGCCCCTGTATAAATGGGCCAGCATAGCTGACCCCCATGAAAACCTTCGCCCATGTGTAACCATCTCCTCCAACACTAGCCCCCATCTCACCGAGAATCCCTTTGACCTGCGATCAGGATAAACGAATCCATCAATGAACCCTGCTAGTACAGATGGCAGCGGTGCATAATCTAGGTCCAAAAACTCCTGCCATGGGATCTCATAGCTGCAGACTGTATCATCCTGGAAAATGCGGCGCAGTGCCTTTGTCCCACCCTCCTCTGACTGCTCATATGGTAGTAGTGCCCCTACTACAGGGATGTGCAAGATCCGATAACAGTCCTCTGGTGTGACTGTCATCTCTCCAGTGGCAAAATGGAAGGTGTTCGTATCACTGTGCCAACTCTCCACAAGTGCTATCAATAGCCCCCGGTTCACAGTGAACCGAGGCATATCTAAGAGGGAAGTCAACCCACATCTCTCGATGATATCGAGATTGGCCTGTGACAACCGTGGTATCAATGTCCACGGTCTGGAAAATCTCTCCCGTGACTGAACCACACCCAATCGCTCCTGTCAAACAAGCAAAACAAATCCAATATCAGTTTCCACATCAAAACAAAGATATCAAAATCAAACTTACATCAACAACATGAAACAATTTTCTCATCTATATCAAAGTTCAAAATCCTATCATTTCATATCAACTTGTAAAACAACTCAAGTTATCAAAAACCATATCAAAACTTGTAACACAACTCAAGTCTCCACAATCACATACACTTGTAAAACAACTCAAGTTTCCCACCCATATCAGCTTGTAAAACAACTCAAGTTTCCAACCCATATCAGCTTGTAACACACATCAGGCTTCACACATTGAACTTGAAACAGAATACGCAAACAAATCATATTTTGATCAACACAACACATTGATATCTATACATCACTTGGAATATCGCAAATCAAAACAAGTTATATCGACACTCATATTGGACAAATCCATAAAACCATGACAGACAAACACAACAAATTTACAAATCGGCTCATCTCGCAAAAATTTTCCAGATGCGCTAAAACAAACTCCCGCTGCGCTAAAACTCCCCCACACGCTAGGCTATTTTTCCTACATGCTAATCTATTTACCCTATGCGCTAGACTGACTCTATGCGCTAAATCTTTCCTCCCATGTGCCACCTAACCTACCCTATGCGCTAGACCGACTATACGCACTAATCTACACCTCCTAGGCGCTACCCGTTTGACCCTATGCGCTAGGTTAACCCTACATGCTAAACCCCCTTACCTGTGTGAACCCCTGCGACCCCTATGCGCTAGGTTAACCCTACGCACTAACCTATTGACCTAAAGCGCTACTCGACAGTTGCCATGCGCTATTCTACACATGCACTAACCTATTTTTGCTATGCGCTATCCTATCTACTTCGGACGCGACCCCTAATATTCGACTAGATGCGCTACTTTAAACTTCGTATGCGCTAATATATGCCCTAGACGCACTAAACCGTTAAACCCGAACTTTGAAAATCAAAAAACGACTAAAAATGACAAAATGAAAAGTCAAAAGAGGGTCAAAAATGTTGACTTACAAGTGGTCCATGCGTTGCAGGTCTCCGGTACCTCCGAACGCACTTGAAACGGTGTCTATGATACGGAATAGGCATTTTCTCTGCAGACCAAATTCTCTTTCTCCAAAGTCAACAAAGCACCAATGAATCTAATTCAAGCCTTTTTCCCTTTTTATAGGAGGAAAACAAAATTAGGGTTAGCCGAATGGACCTGTAATATGGTCGCGGTCTCCCCTATACCATAACATTTGTAACTTATCGGGAGATGAATCAATTTGCACATATTTCACATGCACAAAATCATACACATCATATGCAACTCATCAAATTAAATCAAAAAATTTCAAAAATATTGATTCATCTTCCGAGGGGGCATCACCATCAAATATCGAATCTGGGGCATCACACATCAAATCAAATCCGGGGCATGATTGGCAAATCATAAGAGCGACACAAAAATTGCATTTGATCATAAATCACAAAAACACATCATTTTCTTTGAAATAACATGTGCACACACGTCACTTCAAAGAGGGGCAAAATGTAGACATATAAAAATGACCATATTCCTAAATGAATATTTTATGTTCATTTCTCTATTTGATTAAATCCAATTTAATTAAATTATCCACATTCTTCTATTTTATTAAGTAAATTACTCAATTTATTTAAATAAAATTCACTATACCCATTTAATGAATAAATCATTTTATTCAATTAAACCCCCCCTATCCACTTTTAATTAAATTCAAATTTAATTAAATAGTTATCCTAAATTGAATAAATATAATTTATTTAATTTCCCCAAATTGCAACCAAATTGAATTAAATTACTTTATTTCAATTAAATCCTATTATCCCTCTATCCACTTGCAAAATCCCAAACCCCTTTCTAATCCCTTCTAGAATCTTCTAATCGCTTCTAATTAACCTAACCCCTCCTCTAAACTTTGTCACATCCCTAAGCAAAGGGAAGTCACTTCTCAAAACCTCAAAGTCTTTGATAACCATTGAAGGCTTTCAACCTTCAACCACTTAATTCCTCAAAGTCTTTGATAACCATTAAAGGCTTCCAACTTTCAACCACTTAATCCCCCAAAGTCTCCAATAACCATTAATGGTTAACTCAAACCCTCTTACATGGTTAAAGAATTTGTTTTAACTCAACCTTCACCCAACCCAGGGGTCTCATCAGGGCTTTAATGCTTTGACCATGATTATCTCTTAATCATTTGCACAAAGGTTTATCCTTGGATTAACTCTTAATCCAGTGGGTAATCTTAACTTAAGCTTGACCCTTACCCTCTAGATAACCATGAGGTCTTCTTAGGCATTTAATCCCTCCAACCCCTTCTCTCAACCCAACCCTATGTTGACACTTGTCACCATTTCATTGGTGCCAATTACAAACATGGATCCCCAACTTTCAAACTCAACCCTTGATTAAACCATTCAATCTTGACCATCCATTGCCCTATTCTTGCTATAAATAGAGCTCTCATTCCTCCATTTTCAACAATCATCCTTCAAATTTGTAGTATCACACCTATGCTCAAATACATTTAAGCTCTCATATATCATTTTATGCTCATCATCTAGCCTCTCTTTAGAATAGAAATTAGTCTAAATATTTTCTTTATCATTTAACTCAATCATAGACTAATATATCATGTTAGGATAGTACTCATACTAATCTCGTCATCTTATCATCTAGTTTATTGCATTTCTAGAATCATACATAGCCTAACATACCTTTCATTATAAAATCTATCAAAGCATCCCTCGTTCTTGCATTTGCCACCCCTAAACCATTTTGCTCAGTGATCTGAGAGCAAAAACATTGGTTTGAGGGACATTGTGAGATAGAGAACCATGGGACCCACCTTGGGAAGCTGAGTAATACTATGTTACTCCATAGCTTGCACGAAGAAGTCCTTTGTGTGTGTGTGGACTAGTATTCAACAATATTTTCACATATTAAGTTTTATCAGCCCACTTTTCCCGCATACACTATCCATTGTCGATCATGCATCAAGTTTTGCAGACAGTGACAAAATCTGAAATGTTATCTATGTTAGATGGGTTTTCAAGATATAATCAGATTGAGGTTAGTGAATCCGATCAACATAAGACTACATTCACTACTCCGTGGGGTACATTTTCATACCATAGGATGCCTTTTGGGCTAATCAATGCAGGAGAAACTTTCCAATGAGCTATGGACTTGGCTTTCTGTGGTACTCTGGGAAGATATATTGTAGTATATCATGATAATCTTACTGTTTTTTCCAAAGACCGTGAGAATCATTTTTTCACTTGAAAGATGTGCTTGAAATATGTCATAAGAAAAACGTTTCTCTTAATCCCAAGAAGTCAATTTTTGGGCTAACCGAAGGAAAACTTTTGGGTCATATTGTTTTCAAGGAAGGGATAAAAATTGATCCTGAAAGGGTAAAATCTATTCAAACTCTTCCTATGTCATCCAGTGAGACCATTGTCCACTCTTTCTTTGGTAAAGTAAAGTTTTTGCGAAGATTCATTCCTAATTTTGCAGAAAATACTTGTCATATCATGGATATGATGAAAGGAAAAGTCATTTTCCATAGGAATTCTGAGGGTAAAGCTGCTTTCAATGAAATTAAGGATACCATTGCCCATGCACCTGTGTTGGTATGTCCTAACTATACCAAAAAATTTATCTTGTACAGTTATGCTTTCGAGCATACTATGTCAGCTATTCCAATGCAGAAGCAATCAGAGGAGATTGAGTCTCTTATTGCTTTCATGAGTTGTCCTTTGAAATCTCATGAGCTCAAGTACTCCCCCATTGAGAAGAATGTTTGCGTTGTTGTAAGAGTAGTTAAGTATTTTCATTTCTACATTTGGAGTTCTCATACTATTGTGTTAGTTCCTCATACAATAGTCAAGTCTATCTTGATGCAACAAGATTTTGGCACAAATAAAGGAAATTGAATTGCTAAAATCCAAGAATACGATTTGGATATTAGACCTACTAAGCTTGTTTGTGGTAGAGAACTTTGTTAGCTTATGGCAAAAGGTATTCTAGAGGAACATGAGTCGGATGATTCTGAAGATCTTCCCAAAGTGTTGTTTGTTAGTACTACTGATGAATTGTACAATAATAAAGCATTTTTCTTGACCTATGGTGAATGTCTGCAACATTTATCATTCAAGGAAAAGAGAAGTATTAAGCTAAAGGCTACGAAATTTGTATTATGGGATACTGGTTTGTATAAAAGAGCAATTCATGGTACTTTCCTTCGTTGTGTTGACAAAGCACAACAAGTCGAATTGTTAGAATCTTTCCATGATAAGGCTTGTGGTGGTCATTTTTCCGCACCAGTGACTGCTCGTAAAATTTTGAGAGCTAAGTACTATTGGCCTTTGCTGATTGAATATGCTTTTAGATGGGTGTGTAAATGTGTACATTGCGAGCAGTTTGTAGGCAAATAGAAACTTGCAACATTACAGTTAAGAACAGTGATTGTTGAAGAATCTTTCCAACAATGGGGAATTGATTTCATTGGTGTTATCAATCCTTCTTCAAGTGTAGGCCATTCATATGTCCTTACTGCTATAGATTACTTCACCAAGTGGGTGAAGGCAATACCAGTAAATCATGCTACTTCTGAAATAATATGCAATTTCCCGAGGAGAATATTATTTCCAAATTTAGTGTTCCACACAAGATGGTAATTGATAATGCAACCACATTTTCCTCATCTGAGATTACACAATTTTGTTTTGAATATGGTATTTTGTTAATCATTCATCTGATTATTACCATCATTTGCAGGGTTGTGCAAGAGAATCAAAGGTCTTGGTATAAGACTGTTTATGTTGCATTATGGGAAAACAGAATTACACCCAAAAGGGATATTGGCATGTCACCATTTCAGTTTCTTTATGGGATCAATGCAGAAATACCCATCACTTTGGAACTTCTTGCTCTTAAATTGGTTAAAGAAATTAAAGATGAAACTTTTGAAAATGCTTTAGACAAAAGAATCGTGTATCTTTCTCAACTGGAAGAACAAAGAACACAAGTGGTGGATCGGATTGCTCAACACCAACAAGTCAAAATTCTTTTTGACAACAAAAAACAAAGCAAAGAGGATTCCAAGTTGGTGATCGTGTGTTTCTTTGGGATAAGCGAAGGGAACCGAAACATTTACATGGAAAATTCGACTCTCTTTGGCCAGCATTTGAAACATTACTTTTAATGAAAGTTCGAGGTAACTTCTTGTAAATAGTGTCTATATCTTTTTCTTTTTGTCTTTTATCTTTTTGTTTGTTTGTTTTTCGCATTGATTGACTCTGTGGCCCAAGGGATAAGAGGAAGGCACTTAGAGATCTGGTTTCTCTTTTTTTGCAATCTTGAAGGATGAATGAAAGAATTCCCCAGTCAAAGCCAGATGTTGTACTCATTTTTGTTTTCAAAAATGATGGACCATTACATAAAAAAATTGTCAAAAAATAAAAATTTTACTCTAAGACACACTTCCCGAGGTAGAATTTAGCCTTAACCTTGGACTAGACTAATCTTTAGTCCATCCTCAAACCACGTTTCAAATTTCATCACGTTTCGAGTTCGTTTCTTATGTTTTTCCTTCAATTTCAAGTTTTTTCTCCCTGACTGCAGCTGGGAAATTTTTTGTAAGTTGCAAGTTTTAATTTCCCTTTTGTTTTAGTATTGTAAGGAAATTTTAAGTTAATTACAAATGCACTTAATGAAAAATAGAACTTGTATCTTACTTTTTATTTTCCCCTTGTTTCTTTTTGGCTTTTTAAGTCATTGTAGGAAGTTTTTAGACATATTACAAGTGAACTTTAAATTATAAAGTTTAAATAAAACTTGTAATTCATTTAAAAAGTTCCACTAAGTGATTTTAAGTTATGGTAGGTTTTTTTCTCCTCCATTACAAGTTTGATAAAGTCACTTTTAATTGTAAATGGAATTTCATTTTTTCTTTACTAGTCTTTTGTTTAAAAACTTGTAAAGGGAGTTTTATTTCCCTATTACAAGTAATTTAAACTTGTTGTTTGCTCTTATAAACTCGATTTTGTCTTATGAGGGGAAAACTAAACATTTTAAACATGTAAAAGGGTTTGAGAAACCCATTTTTCTTTATTGCATGCATTTTTAAACTTGTTGATCTTTCCCAAGAGCCCGATCAGCATTGTTGAAGGATTTTGTTGACAATTTCCACCGATTTTTGTGGAGAAATCTTAGGAGGAAAGCATTTTGCATTCCTTGTTATTTTCATGCATTTTCCAACTCTCTTCACACCAATTGGAAGACATTATCACTGGTTTTATGGTGTTTTAATAACGAAAACATGTTTGAAAAATGCCACAATTTTCCTCATCTAAGTGCCACGAATCTTACTTCTTCCAAGTCGTTTTTGCTTGTATTTCCTAGGCATGGAGGTTGGATGTCTTTCTTGACCGATTCTTCATGCTATTAATGGGCGTTTTGATGAATATGGCATTTTGGCAAAAACGTGGCTAGGGTTTTGGAATGTGGTTTATTATCTATTTAAGAGTTTTCATCTCTTCTTTCAAGAATTGTTTCTTGCTTCTTGGAGGACATTTTGATTGATCAAGGTATATGTTGTTTTCTCTTTTTTTCCTTTCATTTCTTGTTTGTTTGGTTTTCCTTGATCAATTTGTATATATTTTAGTTTTGTTAGTTCTCGCCTAAAATCGGTTTTGTGAGAGATTTTCCCCCTTTGTTCCAAGTTTGCAAAGCAATTTGTCAATTGCATTGTCTTTCGCCAGTTTCCCTCTTTACTTGCATTCGAGATTTAAAAACCCAATTGCAAATAAAATGAAAATAATTGATCTAACCCTTTTGTTGGAAAATTTTAACCATCTTTTGGTGAAATTTCAAGTTTCTAAGTTGGAAAATACTCATCCTTTCAAAATAGGGTTTTTAAAATCTAATTACAAGTTGAAAGTTCTTCCCATTTTCATAAATATGATCTTCCCAAAAAAAAGTCCATTTTCATTACCATCATCCGTACCTACCATTCCCGCCATATCCCACATGTCAAAATCTCATTTTTCGCCCACTTCTTCATTTTCCTTTTTACAAATATATTTGCATTTGTGTTTCAAAAGTCCCATTGCACATTTGTTCTTCCCCACATGTATACCTTTAAAACATTCTCCAAGATCAGAAATTGGTCAAAAGCGAAGTTTCAAACATCCTTATTTATTTCCCATCTTCCTCTCACAAAGTTGTGAAGTGTAAGGGTTAGGATTTTTTCCATTTGAAGAAGAAAAGATGTTAGTTGCAGTTGATCTTGATGTTCCTTTGACACTTTTAAGTCTTCATCGCAGCGTACCAAGTCATTCTTCAATGTCAGATTTGCCATCATCTTTTGTTCCAAAGAAGATGAAATATAAATTTGATAAGTACTAGAATAAAGTTTCCCCTTCACAAGTTCCTTCTCCTTTGGATCATATCAAGAATAGGAAATAGGGCATGTTGACATGTGAATTTCAACAAAAGGGTGGACGATCCGCAAGATAGTAATATGCAGCGATTGTTGGACATCCACAGTCATTATTCTTCTTCTTTTCTGGTGGCTGCCCTAGAACCTGAATTTGTTCTTGCTTGTGCTCACCATTTTGACAAAGAGACAAGAACTATCAAAAATGATGATGGGGAGGCAATAATCCATCTTGATGCAAATACTACTGACAAAGTTTTCTGCATACCATCAACACCTGTGTATATGGAGATTTTTGAAGATAGTGCAGTTGATTATTATATCAATAGGGAAGCGGTTTGCAAATGTCACATTAACAGATGGATCCATGAGCCACATGTCATTTTCACAAGGTGGTCTAAGCTATATTGTTGTGACTTCAAGTGGGAAATTGGAGACATCATTACTCTTCTCAACAAGATGTTGGTTCTAGAGCATTCTAATGTTTTTGAAGCTCGGATGTATCAGTTATCATGTTTATAAGGCAGTCCCATCACATATCATGAGGAGAAATTATTATTGACACGTTGTGTGAACAACTTGCAGCAGTCCCTACTACCATGACATTCTATATGAACTCTTGGTGTATTTAGAAGCATCACTTAGACATTTCTCTAGTCTTTCTACCAAGGGTGATCACTCGCTTATATATGTGTGGGACTACTATGATCAGATGCCTTTGAGAACCAGCAGATTACATTTTAGGAGGGTTCCAAATGCATTCTTTGGTTATTTCATGTGTCAGTTTGATAAGACTCTAAAGAATAGAAGAGTATCAAATGAGACATGGGAAAGGGTGAATGAATATGGTTTCTTGCTCCTTCAATTCCCAACTTTCACTTACATGAGAGTTGAATGTTATAGCGGGCAGCCATATATGCTCCCTAGATACTCAACTGATAAGATTATTCTTATAGAGTTGGGGAGACATATCATGGTGGTTCATGCACATCAATCTGTCAAGCATAAGGTTGGGATGGGGATTTCTACAATTAACCCATTGAAGATTTGTCGGTATTCCCTTGTTACATACACCAAAGTCAAAGCTATGGAGATGGAAATGCAAGAGATAAAACTCAAAAGGTTTAAGTCAAGAGTTGATTTTTGAAAAATAAATTGAATGAATGATTCAATAATTGGATAATCTATTCAACAATATACAAGCGTATATAAAGAGATAACAAAGACGACATTCTAAATTAAGAATAAGTCATTTAAAGTGAACTACTAAAAAGCTAAATGCTAAATAAAGCTTAAAATCTAATTAACTAAAAAGAAAAAGCTAAATGTTAAATAAAGCTTAAAAGCTAATTAACTAAAAAGCTAAACGAGTAGACAACTAAAAATAGAAGATGATCACTAAAAATAGAAGATGACCATTATAGAAGATATTAATATTATTTTAACACCCTCCCTAATGGTCATCGTACTCAATACCCTACAAAAAACACTACAAGTGTTATGATCACATATGCAAAGAACACTCTGTTGCTACGGAGACCCTTCCAGGATCTACAAAATGTAAATGACCAAGAGTACCAAAAGCCATCCAAGCGAATGTAGCCTTCACACGCGAATTAGAGATTTGGCACACAAGAATTATTGAAGCCTGAAACAATGATTTTGAGGAAAAAATCAGCAAACCCTTTTGCAGAAAAGTACCAACTCCAAAACTGACTGCAAGATACCACGGTTGCAGATGTTCGCCCTAACAGGTGCAACCCAAACTGACTGCAACAAAGCATGATTTTTTAGGAGAAAAATTGATCAAAACCAGAGAACTTCCAAAATCACAAATCCCACGTGAACTTCGCGTATTACAGATGATTTTTGAGGAAAAAATCGTAAAAACCAACGAACAATTTTTGAAGAAAAAACCGTGAAAACCTAGAAATCCCAAGCAAGCTTTGCGGATGATAGAATAATTTTTAAGGAAAAAAATTCTAAACCCTGAAATAGGAACCCTTGAAAAGAGAATTTACGATTTTGAGGAGAAAATCGAAAAACCAAGAAATCTGAAGTTACAAATCATCGTTTTGTGGAAAAAAAATGGTAAAAGCCAGATAACTAAATCTTACACGAATATCGCGGATTACAGATGAGATAATTTTTAAGGGAAAATTATAAACCCTGCGAACAATTTTTGAGGAAAAGAACGTGAAAACCCTCCCATGATTTTTTGTGGAAAAAAATCAAAAAACCGACAAACAATTTTTCAGGAAAAACTGTGAAAACCCTGGGACCTATAAGACGAGGTCTGACCTAAATCAGTCTGATAAAAGTAACGATATTCAGATATCATGAACATGCACTGTTTCCAGGTGTTGTGGTAGTTGTTGAACTTTTGACTGTGTTCCAACATGATGTTGGTCAAAGATGCCATCACAAAAATGGAGGTTGAACGAGGTCAACCTAGTGAAAGCATGAGAAAGAAGAATATGATTCAAAAATTAGAATAGAAGTAGCTGCACAAAAAATCTGAAACCCTCGAGGAGAATTCTAGCACGAATTCTAAGGCACAAATTTCGAGGCTTGGAAGAAACCAAAAAATTAAAATTTTCTGAAAACTTAAAACCTGAAATTTTTCTTGAAAAAAATCATAAAAAAATAATAATTTGCAAAAAATAAAAAAAAATGCCTCTGATTTTTTTTGGTAAAAAAAACAAAATAATATAGACGACTTTTTTTTAACGCAAAAAAAGTAGGGGCAGAAACCCTAGGTCAGATGTACAGCATAAACACCCAGAAGACACCAAAATTCTCGACGTTCACAGAATTAGCAGAAATCGCTGACTATTTTTAAATTCCAAGGCAAATTCAATGGCACAAAATTTGAGGCATAGAAAATGAGGCACCCACAAAAATCTGAGACCAACCCAGAAAAGCTCTTGAAAAACCCACCAAGAATCTGAAATCAGAATGCAAATCCGACGGCTCAAAAATTGAGGTACGAAAAACGATGCACCCAGAAAAATCTAACGATGACCCAGTTGAGGTCTCAAAAAACCCACCAAGAATTTGCAACCAAAATAAAATTTTGACTTGAACTGAAAGGTCAAAACCCTAGTCGAAAATTGCAAAAAAGGAAAATTTTCAATCTGCAAAAAAAAATCCTCCATGTTGCAGGCCCGAAAATCTCAAGAACCTTAAAAAAAACATGAATTGTTGCCCAACACACAGAAATTCGCCCACGAACCAGAAACCCTCAAAAGCCTTAAAAAAAGCCAAATCGTTTTGTATAAAAAAAATTTTAAAAAATTGGAAAATATTCTAGAAAGAAGGCCATGAACTTTTATTAAAAAATTCGCTAGACTTTAAAGAATCCCATCGACCCATCGACCCGCTCTGATACCATGAAAAATAAATTGAATGAATGATTCAATAATCGGATAATCTATTCAACAATATACAAGTGTATACAAAGAGATTACAAAGACGACATTCTAAATTAAGAACAAGTTGGTTAAAGTGAACTACTAAAAAGCTAAACACTAAATAAAGCTTAAAAGCTAATTAACTAAAAAGGAAAAGCTAAATGTTAAATAAAGCTTGAAAGCTAATTAACTAAAAAGCTAAATGAGTAGACAACTAAAAATAGAAGATGACCATTATAGAAGATATTAATATTATTTTAACAATTTTGACTACCAAAGTATGAAGGAGAGAATTAAAATGTCCTTCATACATGTGCATCGCGTAGAGGATATATGGGTGGATCTTCGTATAGAAAAGGAGGTTCGTAAGATGGATTATTGCAAGCTCACCCTTGAGCAGATTATTGATTTAAACCTAATTGATGATGGAAATGTGCTTGATCCAGAATATGTTTCACGGAGAGTTGATGAAGCCCCACTTCCCTTAATTCAGTGGTCACATAAATAATGCACCTCCATTCTTAAGAGATTTCAGCCTATCCTAGTTAACACCAACACTTGGCTTAAAGGTAATGGTGTTAGACTCATCAAGATCAAGGTTGGAAGAGAAGATTATTCTATAGGACCCTCAGACACAAATCTGAAATCCAGATAGGTAACAAGGAAGGTGCATCATCTTCGGGCACAAGAATCAAGTTGCGAGTTAGTCGGTCGATGGTAATTCCTCCTAAAGAGGCGACAGTTCATGGGAAGGCGAAATCCTAGCTTCACATTCATGTGATTGATCCTGAAGATCCAGAAGAAGAATAACATTCAAATGATGCTCCTAAGTCACTAGCTTCGGAGTCACCTCATGAGATTCCCTCTGCAATTGCCATGGAGCTACCTTTATCTCCTCCTGACATAGATGTGGATGCTTCCTCCATTTTTCATGATGTTCCTACAGTAGTGGATGAGTCTCCTCAGGACGCCATCCCCATTTCAGCAGTTGAGCCACCTCTTGATTATCAACAAGAGAGTTTGTTGGAAATTTTCGAGGATACTCTTGTGTGTTAATATTGATACCTATACTTCAGGCTTTGAGGAGTTTATGAGACAATCCTCATGTCCTTTGGTTATCAACTAAGCCATGTTTACTATCCAGACAGATACTTCCCCTGGGATGACCACGAATGTTCAAACAAAAATTGTTTCTCATCTACTTTCAACTATTACTAAAGGAGAGCTAATGGATTTACCTCCATGGCTCAGTTCTTTCACTCCCAAGAGAAAGATGCAATAAATTTCTCTTGATGTCTTTGATTATTAGCAGCTTAGGCAATCAAGACCTAAGTTTCCTAAAAGAGCTAAGACAATCTCAAGGGTGACAGTTAACAGTAACAAGATGAAGGTGGATGAGATTGTTGGGCCTCTTGTAGACAAGCCACATGAGGAAATGCAAGTTGTTGATTACAGGGTCACAAGGGTGGAATTAGGTAAGCAAATGCATGAAATTGTCAAGCATGATGTCCAGCAGTCTGTACCTTCACTAGTACAGTGATGTGACGAGCTTCTAGCAAAGAAAGACAAGACGAAAGAAGAGAATAGGCAACTTGTTGCAGTTGTTCAAAGGATTACAAAATCCGCTAGTGAAGGGAGAAATCCTTCAAGTTCTTCCGGTCCATAAGAATAAATTCAAGGAGTTGAGAGAGCTTCTAAAAAGGTACAAGCATTGGAATCTTGGGTGGATCAGCCTCATGATTTATGTGCACAGGTCTTGAAAGAGGTTTTTCAAATGATGCTCAAATTGAAGACCATTGAAGAACAATTGAACCAAGTTTTTGATACTTTCAAACATAACTTAGAAAAGGTAGAAGATAACTTAACTACTTGGCTCAAGATTCCTCAACAAAAGTTGAGTGTTTTTCTAAAACATTAGGTTATTCCTTCAAGAGTTGTGTATCTAGAATATTATGAGTTCTTGGAGAACAAAGCCTTTGTTCTCAAGTCACTTGCTGAAGACGTTGATGATACCATGAAACTGGGATTGGAAGTAATTCAGGATATTGTTTCTCGTTGTGAGAAAGCTCCTTGCAATATCATGGATCACAATGGGGAGTTATTATCAGAAGAAAGGGTTCTCTCAGATCTACAGTTGAAGATTCATCATGAGTGGAAGAGTGAACCATTTTCAATTACATCTATTTAAGGCTTGGTTGCCTATCATGTCTTCTTGCAAGAGATTCAGTCTTCCTTTGAGAAGAATAATGTCACAATCTTTCATTGTAGCGATGTTATTATGAAAACCATGATTGTGGCAAAAAATACTCGTGAATCAAATCCTGATGAGCTGCAAATGATCATCCAGAAATTCGAAGGATTCATGTCTTCACTTCGTGCAACCTAAGTGTTTTTCAACACTTAGTTGCATTTTTCAGAATTGTAATCTCTTAGTTGTAGTTTCTCTTTTGACATGTTTACTTGTAAAAACATTTTGTAAATTGCAAGTTAAGTCATTACTTGCGCTTTTGTAATTACAAGTAGACGAGTTACAAGTCAATTTAGAATAGGACTTGTGACTTTGAGTAAGTCATAGTTAGTTATTGAATAAGTCTTGCTGGTTGAGAGAATTTCTCAAGTTAGTTACGATCCTCCCACCTTTTTCTCAAGACTCCTCTCCTATAAATACTTGATGTGATTTATTGTAATTTTTATCTTTTATAAAGAAAGCAAAAACTCTATCAAATTTGCAGCAAATAATTCTTTGAGCTTTTATGTGTAAATTGAAGAATTGAAAGGAATAGAAAAAGATTGCTCAGGTTTTGAGTCTTTCTGCTACATTCTTGAGTTTGTGTTCCATATTATCTTTCTTGCATGTGTTTCTTAAAGAGCTTAATCGAATTTTATTTGTAGTCTTTGTGCTGCAAGTATTAGAGGTCAATATAAATTAGAGGAAACATTTTTCTAGGAAGAGTTGTAAGACTTTGTGCTTGCACTTGTTCTTGAAAGAAATTAGAAATAGATTGTGTGATAAGAAATAGTTATGAGTTTTTGAGCTTATACCAGTTTTTTATTGTTTTGTGTAAAAGAGAATAAGATATTTCAGACTTTATGTTGCTATAATTTATTCTTGGTATTGTTAGCATAGAAAATGGTAGATAGGTCTTCATATATTCAAGTGTTTGAACTTGATATTAATGTCCCATCCAAAAGGATGTGACAGAAGTCTTTGAGATTTCAGGAAACTTCATTTCTTTTTCTCTCATCTTATTTCAAAAAGTTGTTATTGATATTTTGAGTGAACTTGCTATCACTTTTATGTGGAGAAAAAAGGATATTGGCTTTCTTGAAGAAAGAAGAAAGATCGATGTCTCATCCTGTTTAGTTTTAAATTAGATATAGATATAGGGAGCCTTCCCTTAATTAGGAGAGCTTTACTCACACATTGTGGTTGAAGCCACAATTTCGCATATTTCCCCAAGTGCACAAATTTTGAACCAACACTACTTACTCAAAGTCTTGACATTATCTTAGTGACATGTTGAAGAGTTTGTGATACATTGGATATGTTTATTGATTGGTCAATTTATGTTTCATTTCTTATGTATTGCCTTGTTGTGAACTCAAGGAAACGACCTCTAAAATTTAGTAAAGCCAAAAGAGGGTGAAAAGTTGCCCACTCTTATGCATTGGTCCTTGTTGACCATGTTCTAGTTATGAGTATCACCCCAATATCCTAATTTGGACTTCCTAGGTTGTATTGGTTTAATCTTCAAGACTTGTGAATTATAAACATCATGGGCCAATACTAGAGTTGAATAGCCTACAAACAATAGACATCAAGATTACCCATCTCACAGGTTCAATAAAAAATGGGAAAACTAAATGTTAGCCACCAATATCATCATTGGAATACCAAATTGCATTTGCATGTGTTGTGCTAAGTGGCTATGTGATTGTCAAATATGACCACAAGTAGTGTTGTCATCATAATTGACCATGAACAAGAAAATAAAGAGAGTTAATTATATGTATGCACTAGCTTTCTTCTTTCATGTTGGTCATAATATTATGAAAAGGTTGATGTGTTATTAAACTAGGCAATGTAAAAGTTTGATGATGCAATAGGTTTGCATTCACAACCCATTACTAGCTAGTCATTGTGTGTACATGACATAGTTAGATGATAAGATGTTGAGATTTTGTGGATCTTAATCTGTGATTATACAGGTATATTGAGATATTGGCATATTCCAACAAAGCCTAATTGGTTGGCGTGGGTAGGGATTCCTTGGTTGAAGTGATCTTGCAACTTTTCAAACCAATTCATTGTAGACTTAATTTTTAAGCTCAATAATTAACCATGAATGAGTTACAAATTAAAGTTGAATGAGTTACAAATTATTTAAGTTTTTGGGATTAAAACTTTCTCTAAATATTTAGTATTGTAGGTATTGTAGATGTTTTATTTGATGGATTATATTGTTGTTCAAGAATCTCATTATGAATTGGAAAGTTCTAGCATGTCTTGTTCTATTCAGATATACTTGAGGTGATCCATGTCACGTTTAAACATGCTCTTATAACTTGTAAGTGTAATGGCTTGGATGATACAAATGATAATCCTTCATTTCCTTGCATGTAAAATGAATTACGTGTAACATTTTGTGTTGGTTCATGCAATATAGATTATGATCTTAATTTTATGTTTAAATTGATAGAAAGTATAAATGACTAAAGTTGCTTAGCTAGAAAAGATTAGTGCTTAGAGCGTAATGAAAATGGAAGTAAAAAAAATAGTAATAACAAGACAAGGTTATTTCAAAATTATGGCACTAATATGTACTTCTCATCTCAATGCTCTTGGATGCCTTAGTTTTTAATTTTTTCGTAAAATAGTATGTTTAAATAAAGCATGGTTAAGAACAATTTGCTTCCATGCTCCCGCATCGTTATCTCCTACACCAAAAGTGTTGTTTGGCGGTGACCTAAACACCTACTGATACCTTTAACTTGAGAGTAATTTAATGAAAAGGAAAATTGTTGCCCCTTAGTTGTCCTTCACGACAAAAAGGGTGACATCATGAGGCTTTGTTTAATGCCAATTGTCATGGCGTATACTTTTCACTTAACGCCTAGGTTCTAATGGTTTATGTTATGAACATTAAGTGCTTAAAAACTGCATTATTGACATGTTTAAAAAGCACTTTGTATAGTGATGTCGGCAATATAAGATGTGGGTCTCTTTCCACCAATGACTTTGAGATGAGTTGGTGCATAGTAAGTAACTATTGGTTGGTTGACATGGAGTGGCGTTTAAGTGGCATGTTTTGATGGAATAAAAGTTGCTTTGATATGGATTTTAAAAAGTATTCCAATATGTCAAGGGTTTGGCATTTTCTTGTAAAGCAAGAGATGTTATTTTGTTTATGTTATTTTGCAAACCCTAACAGGCCGCTATCGTGGATAAGGAGAAGGTAGTTACAGTGATCGATTTTGATCGTTTCTTGATGTGGGTTTTGCATATGTTAATCTGCAGTCGTAGGCGATACCAATGGTGGACTTTGTCGCCACATATATGGGGATTTCATCCCGATTTTTACAAATTCTTGTCTACAGAACTAACATCTTCTTGTCAGGTATTATCGTTTCATCGTCTCAATCTTTTATTTTAAAAAAGAAAAGAGAATATGTGTTGTGGTAAAAGATGTAAAAAGATGCACTATCATTCGTCTATTGCTTTTTCTTGCATATCTGAAAAAGAGCATGGGTTATTCGAAGGGATTATTTTCTGTTAAGTTGTTTCCCTGTTAGTTATGAAGGATTCTTTGGTTAAATGTCATTTTTAAAAAAGTGTTAAAAAACAGAGGAAATCATTTTTGCATAATCAGTTTTCTTCTTTCTAAAACATAAAAAAGAAGTTTTTCAGAATGAGTTGATAAAACCCTGGTTAGGGTATGATAACTATTTTCGAAGGTTATATATGTTGAAGTTCTCTCAACAGACTGTGAAGTTTTTGTTGAAACAGAGAGGTGTATTTCAGTAAAAATGGAAAACATGATGGTTTCTTTGTAACAGTGTATAAAAACTTTTGATTATGAGGTATACTTTGGAAATAAAACAGTATATGTTCAACTCTCTGCCTTTATTAATACAATAACTTAGAGAGATGTATTGTATTTCTATAACAATACCTTGTAACTAAGATTATTGCATATCATTGTGTTGGAAATCTTGTTCAAACACTAGCAAATTTGTAGATGCACAAATAGTGTAGATATAAGTTTTTCAGTGCTTGTAACTTGAGATGCTATAGAGATATTGTGAGATATAGGGGTGGGTGCTCCTTGAAGTCTGATACTTCTAAATGCAGTGTACTGAGTTGGTGCTCATTGAGTTAATAAAAGGAAATTCGTTGCCGAGTGATTTTTCTACCCCAAGAAGGTTTTCCACTCATGAAATCTATTGTGTTATGGGTTCATGTTTGTCTCAATTTGTTTCATTAAAGTTAATGCTCTGATACCTAAAGTTACGTATATGGTTTGTTGTTCACAAATCGTGTCTTGCTTATTTTCTGCATTACTTAAACTGCTCAAGTTATATTTCCATTTGCAACAGTCTGTTATGATTATAAGCATTACAAAGGTTATTCAAAATGAATATTTAATAATCAACTTCATATGCTTTAATAAAGTTTTGTTTGAACCTCTAGGGATTGGTTTTTAATACTCGTTGATTGCAAGTTGTCACAAAGTTGCTCAGTTTTTTATTTGTTCAATTTGGGTCTGAATTTCATTCACTTTGATTCACCCCACCTCTCAGAGTGATTCCACTTTCAACAAAAACGAAACTAACAAACTTCCTAGTATTGATCTTGGAATTTTCGTGGCAGCACTGCTGGAAAATGAGATTAGGAACTGATGCTTTGAATCAGAGCCCCACCAAAACATAAGCAAGACCAGCTGCTAATCATTTTTACAGTTTACGGTGCAATTCAACTAGCTTATTCAATCAAAGAGCTTTGGACCAATTTTTTAAACCACCCTGATTTCAGGTTAATTCTTGTTTGCTTAAGTGTTGATCTGCTGAGCTTATTGCTTCATCTTTATCTTTGTATAAGGGATCAGAGCCCTTTCAAAATCCCTGCTTATCTAATCAAAAACATAACAAAATATTTCCTTTTTTGAGTATTAATTGAGTGAAATTATGCCTCACTAATATGCAGCTTTACATCTCAATACTCCTAGGTGCTTTTGAAAAATTATTCAGCATTAATATTTAAAATTTTGGTAGCACAATATTTATTAAGGTAAATATAGTTCAAAGCAATTCATTTCTACAATTTCACATGGGTATTCCATACAACAAAATGTCTCATCTGGCAGTGACCTAAACAACTGCTGCTACCTTTACCTTAATTTTCTTATTTAAGAAAAGGAGATAAAAGAAATTATCATAACTTCTTGCTGTTAATCTTTGAAACATTTTGTGGCAACGCTACTATTAAAAGGGGATACAAACAGATGCCTTAAACAGAGGCAAACCCAGCTGCGAATCAAATTTTCAGTGCAAGTCACTAGTTTATCCAATTAAATAACAGAAATTAAAAAATGGAACGAGATAGATCAATTTTGATCATGTTTCTTTGAAGTAACACCCTTTTGTAGAATACAAAGCAAAATGAATTAAGTGATGAAAATTTATGATAAAATGATTAATACAGAGCTGCAAAGTTGACAGCATCAGAATATTTATCATCTACATATGACTCAACTTTGAATTTTGTGGTTTTGTCCTTGCCTGTCGTTATGGATTCTGGAGATGTGTATTTGATTCCAATAACAGTTGATAAACCTGCCAATTTATCCGATCTCAGTTTCTTCTAAATGATTTTTTTGAAAATGAGGAATTGAAAATTCCTGTATACTAAACAAATGTTACAAGATCAAAACACTAAAACAAGGGTAAATTGCATTCCCAAATATCTTTCCAGTTTCAGAAATAAGAATGCACCAATGGACCATAAAAGAGAACATTCTTAGCTGTTATTACTTAAAGTTAAGATGAATAGCAATTATGGGCATCAGTTAGACCTTAAGTGTAGGCCACTTGCCATGCAAGTACAGTATTAAGTTTTCAGTACAGGGAGACCAGTTTTTGTTCACCTACATCATACATTCTATATGACAAGAATGGCTGCTACTAGATCATGCATAAGTTCTAATTCACTAGAAGATTACTATAAGGTGAAGACAGAAAGGGGAGCAGAACTCAAGTAAATAACCTAGTTTTCCTTCAATACATCCGATTTATCATAAAGCTAGAGTAAGATAACAAGGATTTCATCCTCGTACTCATAACAAAGCCACAATAATCATGAGAAGATGCCATCAGTATCTCTTAAGCTCATACATTCGCCACTTGGACAGATTTGAAAGTTCATGTTAACCCTCACGTTTCCTTCTTTGATTTGATTAACTTTATTGGAATATTGGTCTTAGACTTAACAAGTATATAAATAGTGAATCCAAGAACCCATTTCCAAGGATATCACGGAAACATTTGTACTCCCTTGCACAAGTAAGCTAAAATTTCATAACGGCTCACTAAATTCACCCAGGAGAACAAAGGAGCTCCACTGAAAGATACTTGTCTGTAACACATGGCTTGAAGAGAATGAAAGAGTCTCGTCGAGCGCGTCAGAGACAAGCACATGCACCTACCTGATATTCTAAGCCTTTGAAGCATAGTTGCTACATCCAAAAGTAGGGAGAGGGGGAAGGGGAAGAGAATCTCTAAACAAACGATGTCATGACCCCTAGCCATATATATATATATATATAGTTAAGCCTGGGCAATTCAATAGATAAAGAAGGCCGACCCTCTTAATTACCACCTCCGTAGGCTGACCCTCATTGATGCTATTCAAAAATAAATAAATAATATTATATTGGGCCAACCACCCCTATGGCCGACTATCTCATTTCCCACTCCATTCTCTTCTCTCTCCCCACTACACCATCTATCTAGTGAGCAAAGTCTGCAATCTACTATAATTTTCTCCTCATCCTATGATGGATTACAGAGTGTGGTCCAAAATGTTGATGCAAAAAACACCCACAGTTCTATCTAGAATCATTCTCAATCATTAGATAGTTAATTTTTCAAGTTATCAGCCTATTTAATAAATACTGGAGTATACATGATTGTCTGAATAATAATTCCTCTATTGTAAATGTAGTTCCTTCTAAATATGTTCTGCACTCTTTCTATTATTTAGTTTTAATAAACAAATGTTTTGCACTAATAAAATATAAACTTTATTTAATTGGATCAACAACCCACAATTTGAAATCCACTGGCACAGAACACTTACAATTGAGCACACGCCCATATAAGAACCTCTCTCCTCTCCAAAACTCTAGAGGCCTTGACCTAACCCTCGAACTACGTCTTACACCACTTTTCCACGATGAACCAGCCCCTACAAGAGAGTAGAATTCAGATAATCCATAAATTGAAAACCTCCAAACAATGTACAGGCATAACATAAATATGAAGCAAAGCAAGGCGTAACAATTGTTTTGCTAGCTACCTGCGGGTCCCGTAGGCTTTTTGGCCTCATTAACGTTATTTAAAACATTCATTTCATTTCACATTCAAATAAACTTCTATCAACAACAGCAAAGACTATAAAATTCGTAGACCATTCAGACAATGGATGAAGAATTACCTTGTAAGCACTGCCAATCTTTGCAATTCAACAGTTCCTTTTTTCGCACTTTTGGGACTATGCATGTTGAGATTTCATTCTTCTCAAGGGTCTGATGATTGGCCACAGTTAAGTTCAGAGCCCTTGACCTAACCCTCGAACTACGTCTAACACCACTTTTCCACGAGGAACCAGCCTCTACAAGAGAAAGTAGAATTCAGATAATCCATAAATTGAAAACCTCCAAACAATGTACAGGCATAACAAAAATATGAAGCAAAGCAAGGCATAACAATTGTTTTGCTAGCTACCCGTGTGTAGGCTGTTTGGCCTTGTGGACGTTATTAAAAACATTCATTTCATTTCATATTCAAATAAACTTCTATCAACAACAGCAAAGACTAAAATTCATAGACCATTCAGACAATGGATGAAGAATTACCTTGTACACAATGCCAATCTTTGCAATTCAACGGTTCCTTTTTTCGCACTTTTGGGACTATGCATGTTGAGATTTCATTCTTCTCAAGGGTCTGATGATTGGCCACAGTTAAGTTCAGAGGCCTTGACCTAACACTCGAACTACGTCTAACACCACTTTTACATGATGAACCAGCCTCTACAAGAGAAAGTAGAATTCAGATAATCCATAAATTGAAAACCTCCAAACAATGTACAGTCGTAACAAAAATATGAAGCAAAGCAAGGCGTAACAATTGTTTTGCTAGCTACCCATGGGTCCCATAGGCTGTTTGGCCTTGTAGATATTATTAAAAACATTCATTTCATTTCATATTCAAATAAACTTCTATCAACAACAGAAAAGACTATAAAATTCATAAACCATTCAGACAATTGATGAAGGATTACCTTGTAAGCACTGCCAATCTTTGTGATTCAACAGTTCCTTTTTTCGCACTTTTGGGACTATGCATGTTGAGATTTCATTCTTCTCAAGGGTATGATGATTGGCCACAGTTAAGTTCAGAGGCCTTAACCTAATCCTCAAACTACGTCTTACACCACTTTTCCATGATGAACCAGCCTCTACAAGAGAAAGTAGAATTCAGATAATCCATAATTGAAACCTCCAAACAATGTACAGGCGTAACATAAATATGAAGCAAAGCAAGCTATAACAATTGTTTTCCTAGCTACCCGTGGGTCCCATAGGCTGTTTAGCCTTGTGGATGTTATTAAAAACATTCATTTCATTTCACATTCAAATAAACTTCTATCAACAACAGCAAAGACTATAAAATTCACAGACCATTCAGACAATGGATGAAGAATTACCTTGTAAGCACTGCCAATCTTTGCAATTCAACAGTTCCTTTTTTTGCACTTTTGGGACTATGCATGTTGAGATCTCATTCTTCTCAAGGGTCTGATGATTGGCCACAGTTAAGTTCAATTTGTTTCTTCCTTTTGATATTTTCTGCAATTGTGAAAAGATATCTAAGGAAAAGAAATGCAAAGAGAAGTATTTTGAGAAAGCAAAAACAACTCAAAATATGGATCCATAAGATTTTTCAATAACCAAATTTTGGATGAGCAATAGCATGAGATATTAAAGATCTACGCAATGTTCAATTCTGATTTTTTTATCTGAAAATTTTGTAGCTTCTCAGAAAACCTGCAATCATAAAATATTCACTAAAAACGTCTTTTATTTGAACCTCTGAAGAGAACTATCAGTAACATGAACATTTTCAACCTTATTCACTCTTAGATGGCCTCTAAGTACCAATTGCTTGATGTTTGGCAGAAGCAATTTTCTCAACTCTCAGTTAACTATTCAATTTTTCTAGCTGCTCAGAAAAGATGCAATCATAAAAATCTTCAGTAAAAATATGTTTTACTTGAGCATCTAAAGAGAACTATCAGCAAAATGAACTTGTCAACCTTATTCACACTTAGATGGCCTCTAAATGTACCTATCGGCTGATGTTTGCAGAAGTAATTTTCTCAACGCCAGGTTCCCTCTTAAATTTTACAAGCAGAATTTGCACATTAGAAATATGTCGAGTAACTTCCTAGAGGGAAACAAATAACTACAATAAAACCAAAAAATATATTGCTCCAAAAGCTTCATATTTTGCAGGAAAAACAGTGTATAAACATTAGTTTTGCACAGAGTCTCCAAGACAGAGCAATGAGTTTTAGAGACAGTAAACATTTTCCCAAAAATTGCGGACGGCAGGGAGATGACAGTGGGGAAACAGCAGTTCAAATAAATATTAAAAATAGTAAAAGAAAAAGCAGTTTACTGTTTATGTAAACAATCTAATAATCAATTAATCCAAAAAAATGCTTATTATTTATTGTTTATTATCTATGTAAACAATCTGATAAAGTTACAAGCACAATGGACCTGTAGCTAATCAAACTCATTGTCGGATGCAAATGTCATGGTATACTCTTCATTTCTAAAACTGTTAGACTCATCTTAGCTCCTACAATTGGACTCCAACCAACCCACTATGTACAGCCTAATCCTCCTGAATTGCATTAGCTCTTTCGGATCTACGTCCCACCATGTTGTTAGACTCTCCTTGTACAATCAACTTGCTATCCATGACATCCAGTGCACCGTGTACAGCAAAAAGGTTTCTCAATTCTCCTATTCCTCTTGATAGACTAGATGAAGTTCTATGTGGAGAAGTTCCTCTTCCTATTCCACTTGCAGCCTACTATTGGTGATTCAAAATGAGGAAGGTAAAGTATTTTTATAGTTTTTGTGGGGTAAAAGGCTTTGTTGGACCCTCCTTATAGACTAGGTTTAGGGTTTCTTGTTTTTAAAAAAAAATTAAATAAGTATTTTTCTCTTAGGGCATGGGAATAATGCCTTGTCATCCTGTTCTGATGTATTCACACATCACCCCATTGCAAATGCGGACCCCTGCTTTTGTTGCTTTCTGGGGTTTGTTTTCTAGGTCTTTTAGGGTTTTGCCTGTTAGCCTTTGCATGATGAGTGTTGCTAGAGGGATCAATGGATAGCAAGCTCTGCTCGAGCTAAGATGAGTCAGTAGATGGGTTTCTTTCCAGGTCTTCTTTAAGCTTGGTTTTGCTGGTGGTGTCCAATTTGAGTTCGAGGAAGTCAGTGAGTGGTTGAGCAAATTTGGCTAAGACAAGGAAGGAATGAATCAAGGATCTAGCCTAGAACAAAGTCAACCCAGTTTGAGGGTGAATTGAGCCAAGAATGTAAATTTCGCTCCTGACCCTTCCAAAGGGTCCAGAGCAAAATTCATATTTCCTCTATTCTGCTTCATACCTTGACCAAGTTAGGAACTTCTAAGGCATGGTTTGGTAGGTTTTGATACATATTTGCCTTGAAGAGGAATTTTTGGACCTCAAGATGATGAAAGCTAGCCTCAAATGAGGATTTTGCTCCTGACCCTTCCAAAGGGTCCAGAGCGAAAACCTCCCTTTTTGCCTTCCTTTGGCCTTAAAACCTAGTTTGACCTTGCCTGGACCCAGTTGAGTGATGGAATATCTTGATAGTGAAAGAAGGAAGTTGATTTGATCAAGTTTGGTGGAGAATGAAGTGAACCTAAGTGAGAAGCTAGCCAAGAGTGGGATTTTTGCTCCTGACCCTTCCAAAGAGTCCAGAGCGAAAATCCCCTTAAACATCAAATTCTCACTTGTCAAGGCCAGAACTATAGCTTCCTTAGGCATAGTAAGGGCAATTTGATACGTTCTAGCCCTAGGGAGTGATTGATGGTAGATGAGATGAAGGATTTTGGTCAAAATGTGAATTTCGCTCCTGACCCTTCTAGAGGGTCCAGAGCAAAATTCTTGAAAACTCTCATTTTTCCCTTGGCTAAAGTCAGGATCTTGATGGAGATGCATGAAGAAGGATCTATGTTTGCCTCTCAAAGAGAATTGGAGTTGAAAAGGTCAAGAATCAAGCCCAAAAAATGATTTTCGCTCCTAACCCTTCCAAAGGGTCCAAAGTGAAAATCTTGGTAGCTCTCATTTCCTTCCCAATTTTGGCTAAGTGTTGGTTTCTAGGGCATGTTTGAGGATGCATTGGTATGTTCTTGCCTTGAGATGGAATTGGTTGATTTTGAAGAGCAAGATTTTGGCCTAAAGGGGAATTTCGCTCCTCACCCTTCCAAAGGGTCCAGAGCGAAATTCATCATGAACTTCATTTGCTACCTTGTTTGACCTTGAAACCTTCTTCCTCAAGTGGAAAATGATCTAAGTTTGCTTCTTGAAGTGGTTTGAAGTTTGAAAAGTGAGTAATCTAGCCTAGAATGAGATTTTCGCTCGTGACCCTTCCAAAGGGTCCAAAGCGAAAATCCTCTTAAAGCTCATTTCCTCCTAAGTTAAACCAAATTTTGATTTGCACAGCATCTTGAAGGGAAGGATGGACATCTTGTGGCCTTTGGAAATGTTTGAAAGCATTGAAATGTAAAGGATTTTGGACCAAAAGATGAATTTCGCTCCTGACCCTTCCAAAGGGTCCAGAGCGAAATTCCTAAAAACACATATTTTTCCATTGAAGGAGGTTTAGTCCTTTGTTTTTTATGGCATGGACGGAAGTGAGATAGCATGTCTTTGCCTCTTGAGGTTGTTTTGAATTGGAGAAATGAAGAATTTAGCCCAAAATCTTGATTTTCGCTCCTGACCCTTCCAAAGGGTCCAGAGTGAAAATCTCTCTAAGATGCATTTCCTTCCTTATTTGACTAAAATTTGATGTCCAAGGCATGATGAGAAGGAGAATGAACATGATCTTGCCTTTAACAGTGTTTGGTAGCTATGAAACTGAAGGATTTTAGCCAAGAAAGGAAATTTCGCTCCTGACCCTTCCAAAGGGTCCAGAGCGAAATTCCTTACAAGCCTACAATGACCTTTCTTAGGCTTAAAACCTTGTTCCTAGGGCGAAGAAAGGTGAGATTCTACCTTGCAATGAAGTTTCAAGTTGAAAGAATGCTGATTTTTGGTCAAGAATGAGATTTTCGCTCCTAACCCTTCCAAAGGGTCCATAGCGAATTTTCTCAAAACCTCTCTTTGCTATCAAATTTGTGCTAGATGAGTGAGGGCTAAGGTAAAATCAAGCAGGAGATGCCCCTGAGAGTGACTTCAACTTCCTAGAAATCATCGAAGTTGAAGGAATTGAGCCAAGTTAAGATTTTCGCTCCTAACCCTTCCAAAGGGTCCAGAGCGAAAATCCTAAGTTCACCTACTTTCTTTGCAAGGCAAGATTAAAATTTTGATTTTTATGGCCTAGAGAGGAGTGAGGTGAGGTTTCCTGAGTCTTGGAGGTGATTTGAAGTTGAAAGGATGGAGAAATAACCCTAAAACAAGAATTTCGCTCCTGACCCTTCCAAAGGGTCCAGAGCGAAATTCCAAAATCCATCTATTCCTTTCATATTTGTGCCAAGCCAGGCCTAGACAAAGATGGTAGAAGCCCTTGAGATTGCCCTTGAATGGATTGTTGTCTCCAAAGTGATGATTTTGGGCTAGAGGAAAAAATTCGCTCTTGACCCTTCCAAAGGGTCCAGGACGAAATCCATTATAAGTCCTGTCCCTGGCCATGATTTCTAGCGAAATTCTCTTTTCTGGTCATTTTGAAGTCAAACAAAATATTGCAAGCTTGGGAGAGGGATCCAAGGATGAGATTCCAAGTATAGAAAGTGAGAGAAATGGAGTTGAGTGAAGGAAGGCAAGCATAGAGACAAATTCGCTCCTGACCCTTCCAAAGGGTCCAGAGCGAAAAGCACTAAAACCATCCTTTTTCCCAAATTTTGAATAAAGTCAGGCCTAGACTAGGGTGAGAGAAGCTATTTGGAATGCCTTGGAAGGATTTTTTGATCATTAAAAATGCAAACTTTGAACTAAAATTAGAATTTCGCTCCTGACCCTTCCAAAGGGTCCAGAGCGAAATTCTTCAATCTACCTATTTCCTCCTGGTGTCAAGTCAAGACTTTGAGTCCTAAGGCGTGGTTGAGGTTGAAATGATGTTTCTTCGCCCTGCAAGATGAATTGAAGTGAAGGAGATGAGGAATTAAGACCTGAAACTTGAATTTCGCTCCTGACCCTTCCAAAGGGTCCAAAGCGAAATTCCCAAGTTCGCCTAAATTGCTCACAATGACGATCAAGAAATGAATTCCCAGGCTTTGGTGGAGAAAAGACTAGCATATGCTCACCTTCCGAAAGATTTTGGAGTGAAAAAATGGGGTAATTGAGGCCTAAACAAGAAAATCGCTCCTGACCCTTCCAAAGGGTCCAGGGCGAAATCCTTTGAAACTACTATTCTTCACCTCGTTTGGGCCAGGCAAAGTGCAGGTTGTGAGGTAATGTTGAAAACAGGTCTAAGTTGGCCAGGAATGCAAATTTCGCTCCTGACCCTTCCAAAGGGTCCAGGGCGAAATTCGTATAGGGCCTGTCCCCGGAAAGAATCTTGAACAAACTTCATTTTGATGTCTTCTTGTTGATGATTTAAGGAAGAAAATACTATGTTGAAATGAATTTATTATGTCCTTAATCATCTTTTGATTTGTTTTTGCAGATGAAAGAAGATCAAGCCAAGACAAGGACGACCTTCTCCAGTCCAACATCAACAAGGACGGCCTTCTCCGGTCCAGCGTCATCAGGGACGACCTCTTCCAGTCCAGCATTTGAAGGAAAGGTACACCCTCCATCCTGCACATCAAAGACAAAGGAGGTTAAAGCAAGGGTTCGTTGAAGAAGCAGATAGTTTCAGAAGAGTTAATTAAAGTTAGCTTCTCAGCATCATCAAATTGAGCATCTACCAAGTTACAAGTGTCAGACAAGGTGGCATCCCAGTCATCACTCCTCCAGTCGGATTGGTCCACCTCAGCATGTCCAGATTCAATGTACCTAACTCATTAGAGATGGCAAAAACTTCGATGTACCTACCCCGGTTATGCATTGGTCGAATATTCCAGAGAAGACGTGTGTCCAAATAATGCAATTATTTCATTGGTCAGAATTGAGTTGGTTGTAACAAACCCTAATTAGGGTTTTCATTGTAAAATCTCGGCCATTGATCTAAAATTGATCTGAGCCATTGAATTGTATTGAGAGCGTTATATAAGCCCTGGCTCCTCATTTGTAAAGGCTAATAGTTAGTCATTAATAGTTAGAAGGTGAATAGTTAGTTCATAGAGGTTAGAATAGCTAATGATTAATAGCAAATAGAATAGCAGTTAGAGTAGAATAGGAGGACAAGGCAAGAAATTGTTGCCATTGATTGTAAATAAACTCCATTTTCATTGAAGTTATGGTGAAGTGTGTCGTTTCTTGCAATATGCATGGTTTCTTGTTGAATCTTCAATTCTAGATGGTAGATGATTAGATTGAATGAAGAAAATTGTTGAATGCACCTATGTGGAATCCATCTAATCCAAACCACTAGCCTCTTGCTGATGGTAAGTGCGCCTTGCATGGTCAACTGGAATAAAATGAGCTTAATCTTAAGTCGTTACACATCTATTGTTCATGCATTATCTTGAATGGTGATCAGTGTCTGATGGTGTACGATTTGAACGTATTGGAAGCACCCCTTAGAAGATCGCATTGAGTTGGTGTCGAATTGTTCAAGCCTAATGGTGAGACCCAGCCCAGTAGGACTCCGCCTAGTCATTCATCCATCTTCTCACATTCTAGGTAGTAAAGTAGACTTCCTGAACCCTGCAGCTTTTGCCATTTGTTTGTCTTCCAGTTAGTAAATAGGACTTGTGATTCCAGCAAATCAAACATTCAGGTCATCGAGTGTAAGTCCCCTTGTGATTCCAGCAAAATCACATCATACCACAAAGTGCTTATCCACGAGTAGAGATCCTACATAACAGAACCTTGGAGTTGCCTCGACTGATCCTTCGGCGAGATCTTCAACAGTCGGGAAACTTTATTCAAGGGAGGATAAGGTACCTTTAGGTATTTTATTCTGTGTTCGCATGTGCATAAAAAACACATCAACACATCCCAAGGGCATTCAAGCGATGTCTGCACAACCCCTCGCCATCTCGGGGATTACAGAACATCCTCGAATGCATTCCCAAAGATGAACATCCCTAGGGTCATCCCCTACACTACAATGTCATCTAGGAGATGGTCCACTTTGGTGTAGCCACCAAGGGGAAGACAAGGAGACATTTCATTCCTATCCCACTGTGACCAGGCATCTCTGTAACCTAATGTGCCTATTTTACTCTAGGAACATTGATAATAAAGAGATGATTTTGCAAACTTTGTTCTTATCCATCAATGATTAAAACCTAAGTCACAAGGTTTGAATTCGAATTCGAATTCGACAGCCATGAAATTCGACAAGGGAAAAATTCGAAAAAAAAAATCGGATAAAATTCGCCTTATATAATTTTGTTTATTTTTTTAATATATGTGTACTTCTAATAAATTATCAAAATAGCTTAACATTGCTAAATAGATTTGAAGTCTAAAAAGATGGCACATTTATAAAATATAAACCATAAGAAACATGTGAAATCACTATTGCAAAGATGTTTTCTTTTCAAAAAGTTACAATAAAAAGTTAAGACTTTAGAACTTCAAGAAAGCTCTAAGTCATCAAGAGAACTTGGCTCAGATGGTGTAGCATCATCATCTGTATCACTATCCAATTCCTCATCAAGAAAGTCAGGCGCATCTACAAATGGCACTTCTATGTCTTGTGGAATGCGTTGTTGTGAAGAAGATGTGGAGTCGCTTGCTGATTTGTTCATGAACAGTTTCAAATTGCTGCGAACGTAGACAAGATCTCCCAACTTTCCAGACAACAATTTGTTCCTCTTCTTGGAATGGATGTGGTCAAAGCAACTCCAATTCCTCTCGCAAGCTGATGAACTTGCTCCTTGCCTCAATATTCTAATGGCAAAGCATTGAAGTTTAGGAGTACTGCATCTCGTTTCATATCATATTTGGCTCCTGCTACTCCAAACAACCCTTCTGCTCTCTTGTATAGCCAACTTTGGTCTCTGATTAGACATGCAATTGCTGGATCTAGTTCAAATTTGCTAATGGCTTCATGAAACCCTGCCATAATTTCAAAATCAGCTTGTCGATCAATATGAAATAGCTTAGGCTCCGAATAGCAAGCTACTGCATGTAAAGGAGTGTGCATCATTTTCCATCTAGTATCAACTACTGCCCATATCTCCATGTACTCTGCATCTACATTATTTAGTGCTCTCTGAATAGCTTCCTTACAACAATCCATGCTTTCATAAAGCATGCCAAGGCAAGGTTTGTCACCATCAGCCATACGAAGCACATCAACAATTGGCTCATTGTTCCACTTTCCTAAAAGCTGCTATTTAAAACAATTGGCTCTATGTTCTTGCCCTTGGCACTTTCAGAAAGTGCTGAATTTTCCCACTCATTGGAACAAACAACTGATCTCAAAGCTGCTTTCTCTTCAAAATCTTGTGTCACAAGGCCTCAACAACTCCCTGGATGCATGTTGCCTGTAAAGACTCAATGTGAGACGATGATTTCTTATGAAGTTTGCAATTGCTCTCCCTCTATGAATTGCTTCATGTATCCATGGAAACTTAGCCAAATCATGAAGCAACAAATCCAAACAATGTGCTACACATGGACTCCAATATATTTGTGGGTATTTCTCAACAATCAGTTTTCCAACTCCCACACTATTTGCTGTACTGTCAGTTACCACTTGAACCACATTTTTCACCCCTACTTCAAGAATGGCTTCCTCTAATATTTGAAATATGTATTCAGAAGTTTTCTTGTGGTTCATGGTGTCAATCACTTTCAAGAATGCAACACCTTCAGGACAAGCCACCAAAACATTGATCAATGGCCTTTGACATATATCTGACCATCCATCACTCAATATGGTGCAACCTGTTGCCTTCCAAGAGGCTTTGACCTCAGCTAGTTTCTCAGTCACTCTTTCCTTTGACCTCTCCAAAAGACTTGTCCTGAAAGCCTCAGAAGTGGGAGGTGTGTACCCTTTGCCAAACTCTACAACTTTTTGAATTGCATTGTGAAAATGCGGATTTCTAGCTACATTGAATGGAATAGCACTTGTGTAAAACAAATCTGCTAGTGCATCATCCACCTGTTGTTTCTCTACTGGTTTCCAAAGACTCTTCAAAGTTCCACTCCCTGTGGATGTCCCTGTGGCCTTGGGTAGACTTGAAGAGGAAGACATAATCGATGTGGATCTAGACACATCCTCTTCAATTCTCCGTTTCTTTTGTGCCGCCTGCATCTTTCCTGCAATCGAAGAGGCTTGCTCTTTCTCTAAAATAGCTCTAATTTCTTTGGACACATTAGAACATGCAATAACACCTCCACCTTTACCCCCTGAAATACCAAGCAAGTGGTCCTTTATCCTTGTTAAAGTTCCGGTATAAACTTTCAGGCACAAGTTACAATGAAGATAAGTACCATTGCGGGTCGCATGTTTCCATCCCTCTGAAGTTGATTTGTTGGATCCATTACAATCTATACAATTTAGAAGAAAAATGATTTTTAAAATTTTTAAAATGGACTAAATTTTATACTGGAATTGAATACAATAAATAAAATACTGGAATTGAATACAGTAAATAAATTTTGGAATAGAATACACTAAATAGAATACTGGAATAGAATACACTTACAGACTACAGTAAATAAAATAATACAATAAAACAAAAAATATATACAGTAAATAAAGTAATATAGAATACGGTAAATAAAATATACAGTAAATAAAATAATATAGTAATATAGTAAATAAAATCATATAGTAAATAAAGTAATATAGAATACAGTAAATAAAATATACAATAATATTCTATATTACTTTATTTACTGTATTACTGTATTATTTTATTTACTATATATTTTATTATAATCTAATAATAATAAAATATATGAAAGCACAAAAAAAATCACTGTAATAGAATATATATAATTCCCAGTGATATATGATAAAATGAAAATCACTGTAATAAAATATATAACACAAAAGAATATATCTTAAAAAAATAAAAATAAAATAGTTTATAAAACATATCAAAAAAATATAAAACAATGCAAACTATATTATTGCGTTATATATTTATGAAGTATATTTATCATAATATATAGTTCATAGTTCATAAAATTGGAATCACCTACCTGAACAAGCAACAATGCGACGACGACAGGCTTGGTAGCGACGACGACCCTTGAGAAGGCCTTTGCAGCTTCGCCACGAACTCCAATCTATTGTAAATCCAGCGACAGTCACGAGAGTGAATACCGGCGACGATTTCCAGCCTTTTCAGCCACGGGAGTGAATACCCGACAGTCGATACCCACGACTCAGCAGACACAAGATCACCTCTTCATAGGAGTCGTGTGTTTACAGAGGTGGAGAGTAGGTTATATATAAAAATTCCGCCAAAAATCTAAGAAAAAACCTAAATGCTTTTTAAAAACCCTAAAAAAAACACTTTTTAATTGTTAGCTTTAATAAAAAAATGACCTTGTGGCCGTACGAATTTGAACGTATTTTTGAGAACGTTTGAAATTCGAAAAAAATCGGGCTTCATGCTTGAAATTCGCCAATTTTTGTGACTTAGATTAAAACTATCAAATTGTATTAACATTGAAATCAGAAGTAATGCATCAAGAGGCATGGTGAAGCCATAAGAGACATTTTTGTGAGTCCATTTGTTGATCTTTCAGTACAAAGAAGGGAAGTATAGACATTTATCTTTGTCCGTTATGGCAATGAGTATATAATTACCTCAAAGTTAGTTCTAACCAATTTGACTGACTTTCATTAAAGTGCCACATTCAACCCCATATCATGCCCCCTTGATGATAAAAAGTTAAAAACAAATCAAGAATGCACAAAAACTTATCATCCTTAATCCATCAGCAACATGGAAGGTATCAATGGTCATATTTGTTGATTTTAGTGATCAGAATTAACATGACTCAGAAATAAACAAAGACACATACACAAGAACACCAAGATACCCTGGGAAAACCTCCCTCTTGGAGGTGAAAAACCCAGCAAGAATCCTTAAACTTTACTCAACTGTAAATAGCAAGTAGTTTTACAAGTTCAATTCAATTCTTGAAGCATACATGAAACAGAACTTCAATCTAGGGTACAAACATAAGACTTATCTGCAATTCGTTGTCTAGCAGATGAAGATTATCTTGCTAACAATGTAGAATATTTTCTTCTCCAGATTCACAAAGGTGAAGTGCAGATCACTGCCTGTGAAGTGGAGTCCCAGTCTCTAAGGAGTGTCCGCTGCCCTTAGATAGCATTCGCTGCCTTAGATAAGTATTCGCTGCATTCACTGCTTCAGATAAGCATTCACTGCCCTAGAGTGCAGCTCCAGATTTGTTGATCACGGATGCTGATCAATGAAGGAAATTGCAGATCACATACAATAGAAGTTCGCTAACCTTGCAGAGGTAATTCGCTAAGTGTGAATGTGTTATATTGATGCTTGCATTGCCTTGAATATATATGAGCTTTTACATCTTATTTGACTTAGGTCGGCCTTTACAGTAAATTTATAAAGCATCTAAAGTTGACGCCCAAAATAGGGTCTGACCCATAATAATTACAAGTTACATATTATAGGGTCAGCCCTATCACATCACCAAGTTACATTCATTTTACATATTATAAATTATATCACCCATTTAGGGCCCAGCATGAATTACAAGTTACAATGCCCATTTAGGGCCAAACCCAATTACAAGTTACACAAGTTGAGTGCCCAAATAAGGCCTGCCCTTAAAATTCACAAGCTAAATAATAAAATCACATAAGTAGGGCCATTAAACATTTACCAAGCTAGGTCGGCCCAATCAAGGGATACAACCTAGCTACATTTCAACAATATTTTGAAGACAATATAAGTACAATGTTAAAGTAAATTGTACATCTAAACCACCAATAAAGAAAAATAAGTACTCTGTAAAAGTAATTCATAACATCCATCTTGTGACGTTTTCACACATCGCCCCATTGCAAATGGGGACCCCCTACTTTTTAGGTCCTCTTGGTCTTTTGGTTTTGGTTCTTTGTGTCTTTTCGCAACAATCCATTTGGTCCACTTGATTTGCAAGTGTGTTGATGAAATTTGATCAAGTCTGCAAATTGTTTGAGTGAATTTGGCTAGGTCTTGAACCTGTTTTGTCTATTTTAGGGTTTTGCACTTCAGACTTAGATTTGACTTTGAGGTCTTTTCCTTAAGGTTTTGAAAAATCTGAATGTTGCAATGAAGTTAGAGTCCTTCAAGGAAGCTACCATTGAAATTTGAGCGAATTTCGAGGACTTACTATTTTTTAGTAAGTTTCACTACATCCCGGATTGGGCCTAATTTTGCCAAAAACCGAACTTACTATTTTTAGAAGTTTCTATTTTTAGTGAGTTTCTATCTTTAGTGTCACCATGTCTTGGTTTGCCCAAATATGATGTTTTGAAGTACTTACTATTTCTAGTAAGTCTATTTTAGGTAGATCCATCACAAGCAGTGGTCTCGACACTGAAGGCAGAGCAATCCTGAAAATCCATGTCTAAATTCGGAAAGTTGAAAAAGCAGGGATTTGGTAAGAGAAAAATGGTTAAGTACAAAGTTCTTTCCTGAAGTGGAAAAGCATGAAAATCTTCTAAGGCAAGAGAACTCCACTTCAATTCAATAATGGCTTCCAAATTTGGAAAGATAAAAAAGCTATCCCAAGTTAGGAAAGAATGTCTAAATTCCAACAAATTCCCTCGCCATGGCTGAAGTAAGTTCCAAAAGATGAATGGGGGCCAAAGTGATGAAGTGGAGGAAAAGTTATAAATTTCGCAATTCCTCTACATGAAATTTCCGCCCAAACTAGAGAATGGGCACCAAAATGGGGTTCAGAAGGAATTTCCTCCCAAACAAGAAAATCCTCCTCTTATGCAAAATTCTGCCCAAGTCTAGTGAAGGGCGCCAAATAAGGGTAGGGAAGGAAAATTTCAAGGCAAAAATCTTGCACCTGGTCAAAATTCCACCCAAGCAAGGGTCAGGACGCTGAATCAAGCTGAAGGAGGAATTTCCAAACTCAAGGCAAAATCCTTCACTACATGAAAAGTCTGCCCAAATCCAGGTCAAGGCGCCAAAAGGGGGTCATGGAGGAATTTCTTCCAAATGCAAAATTCCTCCTCCATAGCCAAATTCCCCCCAAGGACAAGATAGGGGGCCAAATCCAAGGCAAGGTGGAATTTCTTCCTAAAACAGTTTTTCCTTCATCATTGAGAAATAGCGCCCAAATCTGAAGGAGAGCACCAAAATGATGAGCAAGAGGAATTTCCAAGTTGAGAGAAAAAGCCTCTATCAAGGTGGAATGGTGCTCTAGGATGAAAATGGGTGCTAGAAAGGGGTATTGAAGGAATTCTCCTCCACATCCAAGTTTCCTCCTCCATAAGGAACGTCCGCCCAAATATGAGGATGGGCACCAAACAGAGGGTCGGGAGGAATTTCCTCCTAGAACAAAATTCCTGCACATCCAAGGAAATGCGTGCATGGAAGGAGATAAAGTGCTAGAAGTTGGTGAAAGAGGAAATTCCAAAATTGTCCAAATTCCTCCTCCAAGATGAAATTTGCCCCTGGCAAGGATAGAATGCCCAAAGACAAAATTGAAGTGAAATTCATGGCCAAGGAGGAAAAATCCAAAATTTCAAAAATTCCTCCTCTTTAATTGAAATGTGTTCAAAGACAAAATTAGGATGGGGAAAGCTTTGTATGGGGGAACCTTCGTGATTTTCCAAATATGCCTAAGGAAGATGAAAAATTGTAAAACTTGTCTAAGGCATGAAGAAATTCCTTCCTCAAGGAACAAATTTCCAAAATTTCTTTTCCAACTCAAAATGTGCCCAAGGTTGGAAGGAGGGCGTGAAAATCAAAATTCAAAAAAAATAACCCTCAAGGTGGAATTGCATGCAAGATGAAGAATTTCAAGGCACGAAAAAAATTGGCTGTGTGAGAATTTTCTCTCTCCAAGACTCAGGATAAGACAAAATCCCTTGAACATGGAAAATGGTCAGTGATCAGGAAAATCTCCCTACAGGATTAAGTATGAACTAGAACACAAAAAAATTTCTTCAGGACAAAAAATCTCTCTACAAAGATTCTCTCCTAGAATTCTAGACGTACAGGAATCCTTCAGAAGTGGAAAAGATTGTTAAAATTCTTCCAAGATAGGAAAATCTTCCAAAATGTCTTTTGTGAGCACAAAATGGAAAGATTCTTGCAAAGGATGAGTTCGCGACATGCAAAGAGAATATTCCGTATTAATGAAGCACGACAGGGAAAATTATAAAAGTTCCTAAGACGATAGGGTCCATTTGCATGGCGAAAATCTATTGAGTGATGGTGGCATGATGGTGCATTTATTGCTAGTGGACATCTTGACCGAGTAGTGGCATACTTAATGCATGGCGGCTACCATATTCCAAGAAATGATGGCTCATTTATTGCATGTTGGGCAATTTTGGATGTAGTGGTGGATTTAATGCATTATAGGTGCCATTTTGAGCAAAGGATAATTAATGTAAAGTGGGTGAGATCCCTCATTTATGACTCCCCACTACTTGGCGTCATGTATTTGGGAATTTATTAGTTAAACCCTAATATTTGATGATCAATGGGTCACCAAGATGGAAGCAAAGTACAAAGAGCAATTTGGGTTGGGGCTAGACCCTTTAATAAAGATTCAAAAGGAGCTAGTGGTTGAAATACTACATGTTTCCAAGTTTCCATTTGAGTCTGATTTTCGCCACAGTATGCCTACTGAGGATTGGAATTCTAAGTTGCATGATGCAGATGCAAGTGGGATGATACATCACCAACTTCGACCTCCTGATGAAGCAGTGGGTGACACACAAGAATTCTCGCCTATGCACAAGGACCACCAAGTTGTCTCTTTCCTTGTTCCTGAGCTTGAAAGGTATGAATTTGATGATGGAAATTTAGGAAGAACAACTTGTTTATGGATTAATCATGGTCCCGATGAGTTGCCACAATTGCTAATCTTTCCTGAAGTTTTGCTTGAATTTGAGATTTGTATTGTGAAAGATTTCTTCTTCGAGTTTAAAGATGAATTTGCAAGGCTTCAAACCATGACTAATGCCATGTTGCTCCTACACATCCTGAGATCATGTTAGGAGTTGTATATATTTAGGTCTTGTGAGTTTTGTTCGTTCAAAAAAAAAATTCCTGTTTA
This sequence comes from Cryptomeria japonica, assembly GCF_030272615.1. Classification (NCBI taxonomy): domain Eukaryota; kingdom Viridiplantae; phylum Streptophyta; class Pinopsida; order Cupressales; family Cupressaceae; genus Cryptomeria; species Cryptomeria japonica. The sequence goes on from NC_081414.1 coordinate 165,828,318, forward strand.
GATTAGGATTTCCCTTTGTTTGCTTTGGCTTGTTTTGCTTTTTGGTTTTCTTTCCCATTTGTTTTTTTTTGTTTCTCCCCTTTCCCATTTTGGTGTTGGTTTATGGTCTTTGGTTTTTGGTTTTCAGCCTTTGGTGTTGGTTTCCCTTGAGATTGTCCGCTCAAGTGGCTTTGCTTGGGTTTTGGGTTTTGGAGTGGCCTAAATGTTTGGAGTCCATGTTTGCAAGTAGAGTGATGATGTTTTCCTTTACTCAAGTCTGGTTGTATTCCACTAATGTTGTATCTTGACACAAGAATTTTGACATTGTCATACTTCACGCGCCTAATCAATTCCTCTGAGTCATTTAGAATTCTTGGGAGAAGTTATGGCTAGTGAAAACCTTACATCTTGCTTCCACACCACTGAAATATCCAAACCCTTAGTAAGCTTCATTGCTTACAAGCCAAAGGAATTGATGGAAACGGAAAATGCAATATCAAAAGAAAAGAAAAGATGAAAAAACTGAAAAGAAACATCAAAGCATTAGCTTTAGAAATATGCGGATAACTCCACTAGGGCTATAGATGACCGGCTTGCAGTGGAGCAATATTCCCGAGAATTTCAAAGACAACCTCATGGAGCTATGGACGCTTGACTGGCAGCAAGGCAATGTCCAGGATGCTTTTGAAGTATAGATACCTTTAGCTTGCCATAGCCAATTCTAGGGATTTTCATGGTCTTATGAGCCAAAATGAATTCAATTGCACACACTTGGGTAATTTGAGATTGAGTGACTTGATCCAATCTGAGATTCTACTTCCTTTTCAAGAATATTCTAGTCATTTGGTAGATTGGATGGAATTTTCCAATGATTTCGAGTATGGATTGGGTTTTTTATCTTTGAAATGTTCAAGAACATTTATTCAAGTTGGGGTTAGATGCTGTGACGTTTTCACACATCGCTTCATCGCAAATGGGGACCCCCTACTTTTTAGGTCTTCTTGATCTTTTGGTTTTAGTTCTTTGGGTCTTTCACAACAATCTCTTCAGTCCTGTTGTGTATATCGCACACACACCCCTGCTTCACAGGGGAACCCCGTTTTTGTGTGTAGTCTGCCTGCGTAAGGGAGGAATCCAGAAACAAGCCCAATGGAATCAAAGATCAGAGCAAGAAGTTTGGACTTCTTGGTGGAAAAGGAGAGAGGGCTCTGTAGTTTAGAATCGAACTTTATTTTTTTATGGCCTTTCAATCCCCACCCCAGCTGAAGCCGATTGTAATTTTAGTGCTTAGTGTTCAAGGTTGAAACCAAGACAATGTTCAGGCCTTCTAAACCTGAGAAGAATCCAAGGTAAGGCCAAACAGGTATGAAATTCAGGTTTCCAAGAGAAAACGTAAAGAACATGATAAACTTCCTTTATATTTGTTTTAGGTTTCCTTTTTGTTTTTTATTTTTATTATTTTGTGTTTTCTAAAATTTAGCATATTTTCAATATTGTTTTGATTTTTAGTATGCTAAAATTTAATATTTTAAAATATTTCATTTAGATTATTAATTATTAATCTATTAAATTGAATATATTTAGTATTTACAATATTTAAATTAATTTTTTTAAGTATTTATATTTTAATTTTGCCGTCATTGAACATGAACACAAACTTGAACTTTGTGCCATATGATGTACTATAGCTATGTTTCAAGTGGCATGAATTCTTACATTAAATCATCATTATACCACTGTAGTATATGCTTCTCTTCAAACAACTGTATAATAAAATACAAAATTTGGCAATGCATAAGTTTCTTGTTTTATAATCGATTACTCAGAAATCAACTAAACGATATCCAAAAACACAAGCCATGAAGAACCAAAGATTCTCATATTCTGATAACGCATACAGATTTAAATGTTTTGTTAAAACCATAGATATTGGATGAAGACTGCCCCATTCACAATCAATCTTGGATTTTGGAAGAGGGAAATATAGCACAGTGGAGCATAGAATATATGATGAAAAATGGACTTACCCTACCTAATCTATATCATTCTAGTCTGAAAAATGGATTATGAGATATCGAGATGATTGGTGCAAAGAATACCTTGCATTTTATCTTCAGGTGTGTGAGTGACCTAGAAGTATTACCAATGCTGAATCCTCTTTCGCTAATATTTTCCACTTCTTTAAAGTCAATCTGTGAATCAATTGTTTTTTGAGACTTGGACGCCAATGGGCTGCAAGTTTGCAGTGTCCCTTGTTGAATGGATGCATTGCATGGATTGTAAGCATCATATGCAATGATACGAGATTCACTTCTTTGCTTTCTTAAAACCTTAAGTGCTGGAGAGATATTGGATTGCAGAATTGGAGATGATGACAATTTGTGACATTTTGTCTTTTTCTCTTGTGACTGCTCTATTTTTCTATCCATATTTGCTAGAAATTTTTTATCACGATCAGGTGTATGAATCCCTGGTATTGCTCTCACAACATCCTTCTGGGGCACCTGCAGTTTATATGTATCTTTTAGTCCATCTGCACAAGAGGATGTACCAAGAGAAGTATTGTTCAAATCAAGCTGAGATGTCTGTGAAAAATGCAGTGAGTCTTGGAAAGTGATCTCTCATGCCAGATTCTTTCACACAAAGTAACTCAAGTCAAGATCTTGTAATGTTTCTTGCACTCACATTAATTTCTTCTTTCTGGTCTAGAGAACAGGTTGAAGTTCTATTTAGTTTCTCAGAGAAATTTTCAAGATCCTTAGACATAATCGGCATGTCTTTAGCTTCAAACTCATATGAGAAGGAGATGTCTGCATCATCTACAGGTAACAGAATAAATATGTTATATAATATATTCCAATACACATCAAAAGAGCATTTGTAGCCTGTCAGACACATGAACATTGAGGAATCTGGTTTGGGCATTGGTATCAGATATACAATGAGGAATTTAGAAAGATAAAAAATAAAACCTAAACATACCTTTTCTTTTAGTCTCCTTTGTAATTGAATGGCTTCCAGATAACACCATGTGCACATCCGCATAATTGAGCTGAACATTATGGCTGTCAACAGATGATGTAACTTGACAATTTAGTTTAGTGCTATCCAGTTGAGAATCCTTTTCTAAGCATAATTCTCGAGAACACATGTCAAACAGCACTGATTCCTGTGACAGCATTCCTTTATTGATTTCTGGCAGCTCACACTCTATCTCTGATTCCAAGGTCATATCATGGATTGTTTTCTCAACAACATGGCTCACATAACTAAGCTCATCTTCCTCCAGGATTTCACTTTCCAAGGATAAGAAATTTCCATCCATAGAAAAATACTTAGCATTGAACACACTCTCAGTCATTTCCCTGGAAACCAAAGGTCAAATATAGCCAGATGCACATGAGAAAGATCAATACCCAGTATATCAAACACTCGCATAAAATTTTACTTGTCACTTCTCTGTTGTAGTATACCTCTGTCTAGACTCTATACATTCTTCATTCAAATGCAGTTCAGATAATTTTTGTTTCCTGGTATCTTGCAATAGCACTTCTGCAATGATAAACAATATACAGAAAGACAATTGTCAAAATTGCTGGCAAAGGAAATAAATACAATTCATAGATAAAGTAGTAAGCCTGTGATTACCCTGGAGTAAAGAGCATTTTGTCTTATCCGTAAACTCTACAATACTAATACAAATTAAGTGAAAGAAGCAAATTGGATCAGCTTTTCAGTGCCTACAAACTGTGCCAAATTGGCACTATAATTTTTTCCCAACAACAAAACCTTATCATAAATCTTTTCAAATTAAAAAACTTTCTCTTAACCCCTTAGACCTTTAAAAACTTAAAAATGGACAACGTTCAAATCTCTGTGAACAACACAACTGGAATTGGGTACTTTCAAATGCAAAACTTATCAATAAATAAAGGGGAGACTTACTTTTATTATCACTAGCTGCCTGAATGCCATTGCAATATTTATGTGCAACATGGTTCATGGTTGAACCAACCAAACTGCAATGAGAAGGAATAAAGTGTTAAAAAGCATTTCATCATCGTACTAATAATTATATTAAGTATATTTTAGGCCTTTCCTTGGTTATATTGTATCCACTTCATGAGTGTTGACGAGTTCCAGTTTCTTGCATCAGATATTGACAGTTGCATTGTTCTAGTTAGGTTTTGAAGGAATTCTCGCTATTTTTATAAAAATTGAGCTAGGTTCAAGTGCACTCAAGCCCTTTGTAGCTTGATGAGGGAAGTCAGAGATTCAATTTACATTCCAACAAACTCCAAACCTGTGAAGGGAGGGTGGCTCAATTTACTGAAGCAGCAAGTTTGATCAGAGGTCCTAGGTTCAAGAACTAGCTGGTACATGTCTCACCTTGTAAAGTGCTGTACATAAATTCTTTTGACAGTCAAACTGTGTTACACAAAACGATTAGCATCAAGTTTAAATCCACATGGAGTGTTTATGAGTCCTATGAAACATGATTGATGAATTGAAGAAAAAGAACCTCCAAAGATGTTCATTAAGTTGTTTATTCTTTACGTTTCTCTAATCCAATTCCACATTACCATGCATTAATTCCATGAATTATCTGGTTAGTTAGATTTGGATGGAACTTACATAGCTTAAAGATTATAGCACAAGATATATCAAATTTGTGTTACAAGGGTAATGGTGCAAAAAATCTGTGGCAATCCTAGAGGGATAGCCAAAATAAGATTTTGGATAATTTAGTCAAATTTAGGAAGGCATTTGAAAAAAGTATTTAATTGCTAAGGGACGACATAGATTTTTCATTTTTGCAGATTTCTACAATACCAAGCAAGAAAATGACAACTCCGTAAACATTTTAAAGAGTTTATTCTAAGTGAGAAAACCCTCCAATAGATGAACTCAAGAAAAGGTAGTTTATCAAAGGTCCACCAAAGTATTGATCAAGATTAAGATGGTTAAATATGATGTTCAGTGATGCCTACAACTAAAGCTCTAAAGGTAGTGTTGACGGGTGTTTTATGACCACACCAACACAGAATAAAGTTAACAATGGTCACTCTATCCTCTCTTGATCAAAGTCCCATGTATGCTAAGATTGCAGGAAGATCATACAATAATTCCAAGGTTCCAACTGCATACTTGTGACTTTATGATGGATATAGGCTCGTTTGGTTTGATGTTGCTGGTAATCCAAGGGAACTGGCATACAGTGAAGAAGATTTAAACAAGTTTGAAACTTAAGGAGACTATACAAATGATTTATCAATGGGTAGCTATTTTTTGGAACTTTCAATGAAATGTGCGGAAAGTAAAATAGGAAAGGGTCGAGAAAGATTCTAATCTAAATCTAGGAATTTAATAGACAGCAAGGCTTAGGCGAAATTGGCCACACTTTGCTTCGCCACTTTCAGACAACTACACAAAGGGGGTGCAACCTTCAAAGATTGTTCTTGTAAGATTTCGAATCATCTATGAACACCATCAGCGAGAACAATACTCATTTGATAATCCAAGTTAAGAACACACAAATAAAAGCTCAATCCAACCTTACACTGCGGATAGAAATCATTTATCTGCAAAAGGTATGAGCAAGTGATTTCACCATAAAGCAATGCAATCTATTCCATTCATCTAAGTAGTTGAAGCAAATCTAATCAAAGTGGGGAAGATGAAACCATCCAAGTTTTAAAATAACAAGAGTGAACACCAAAAGCCAAAATATCACTCTTATTATCTCAGAAACTTATAGCAATAGTCTCATACAATTCTCCCCCTTACAAATCAAGGGGTGAACCCCTTTTATAGGCCTCCAAAATGAAATGGACGTCCTGGATTACACTCAAATCAATGGCTAAGATTCACCATGAAAAACCCTAATTAGGGTTTGACCAAAGATTCCCAAATATGACACCAAGTAGTGGGACAACCATTAATGAGGAATCTCACCCACTACCTATTAATTACCCTTTTGATCTAAAAAGGGCATCCATGATGCATTAAATGCTATTACATCTCAAATCATCCAATATACATTAATGACCCCCTAACTTCTTAATATGGCAGTCGTCATGCATTGAATGAGCCACCACTTGGTCAAAACGTTCACCAGCAATAAATGACCCATCATGTTGTTGTGCAATCAATAGATTCTTGTCCAAAATTGGATGACCATTATCTCTTTCATTAATGGTGAATACGACGAATCTAGTCACGATGGCTTCCATCTCTCCTATGGAGACACTTGGCACAGACTACGATTTGAATTCCAACATTGAAGTGTCCTTTTCACACTTGGAGAAAAATTCCTCCCATCTTGATACAACAACCTGAGCCTTGCACATTCTGAGGGAGAACAAGGAAACATTTTCCAAATGTTCCTTTGAGAAGGATTCCACGAAGAAGAATTCATGCAAGTTGTCCTTTAGGTAGTCCACTGTCAACTCCTCATCAGTCAACCTTCTTGCAAACAATGCCTCCACTGCATTGAGGATATCTTTTTGTTGAACTTCCTTTCTCTTCTTTGCCTGTGAATTCCTAGAAATGCTTTCTCCTTCCTACGTTCTACTCTTTCTTGCGGAATTTCCTATTCCATGGCTTGGGCTCCTAATGACTCTTATGTTGCCTCATCGTGGGATTCCGAATCTCCCATCAGATTGTAGGTCAAGTGGGTATTCTTTGCCTTCAATTTTGTTGTGTTGTTCAACCCAGTGCCTAGTGAACTTTCGAACTGGCCTACTTAGGACATCTAAATCATCAACTTCTGGTTTTGACCAGTTTAGCATCTAAACAGACCTATCCTTCTCCTTTTCATACTTGTTGGCATGATTGGCATAACTAATGTTGATGAAGAATGATGACTGAACCGGTAAAGGACTGTTTGTGATGACATTGTGATGAAGAGATTGAGATTGCATGATTGGATGACTTTGATCAATTACTTGTGTTGTCATTGATAGCAACTGATGTTTACTATGTTGTATTTTGTCATCTTGGTCTTTTTTGGTCTACCGGAAAGAGCTTACCGGTAAAGAAATAGAAAACTGGGAATTAGGACCTTAACCGGTAAATGAGGAAATGTTTTGTTTAGATCTGGCAATTGGTGATGATTAAAGTGTTGTGGTTTGGAATGTGAGTTTGTATCGTTGTAATATGTATATGACCGGAACCGCATCATGTTTGGGTTACCGGAAGTCATGTTTATGATTCTTGTTGTATTTTTGCTAGGGTTTAAGAAGGATTTAAGAATTTTCTTAACCGGTAATGATTTTTGGTTTGGCGGTGATCTACATCAAGTTCAATGTTGGTGATGACGTGGCTGGAACCACATGAAGTGTTTGAATGATGTTTTGGCGCAATCAAAGAGCGAATTTCTTGGGAATGTGCAAAGTGCTTAGCGGAATGAGCTGAGGATTTGAAAGAGTATTAGATCGAGGTGTGGTGATCATTCAACGGTTGTAATTGATTGTAATGATCCATATGATGATCTATAATGAGTTGTAAAGATCTGTGATGATCTATGCTATAAGTCTTAGGGTTTTGTGACTAACTAAGTTGTAAAGGTTATTTAGTTCGGTACTGTTGATGTTTGTTGTGTCAGTGGTTTTGAGAAGAGTGTGAAGCCGAACCAGACTGTGAGAGATCTGCTAGAGTGTAGCAGATTTGGAGCAGAATTGGATCTGATCAAGCAAGCAGTTAAGTGCTATACCCAGATCATTCACTGTTGTTCCCTAATAGTTGCAACAATCAAAATCCCTTAACCGGGTAGCTCAACATCTGAGTGTTAAATCCTCTAGCGAGGTTGATCCTAACAGGTCAAAGCTCCTAACAAGGCTCATTATCTAAATCCTTTAACCGGGTGACTCCTAACAGGGTTTGCTCCTAATAGGGCATCTTTGTAAGCTCCTAACCGGGCTAGGCTCCTAACAGGGCACATTCCGAAAGAGTGCACAATTTTTGTGGGTACCAATTCCCACTGTGGTTTTTCCCTATTTGGGTTTCCACGTGAAAAAGATGGTGTTCATATGGTGATTGTTTTTATGTGTTGTTATGTTTTATTTTCAGTTAATGCATGGTTAGTGAACACTTAATGTGCAGACTTGATAAATTAGATTAGCAGATGATTATCAACAGATACCGGTATTGGTAAATGGTTTTGTTGTTGGTTATTGTTTGATTTGGTGAAAGTTTTATAAGGTTGAGTTAGATTTGAATTTGTTGTTAATACTAATTCACCCCCCCCCCTCCTCTCAGTATTAACCGAATCCTCTAAGATTAACAATACTCCGACTAAACAATATTTTCATCTTCTTCAACTTGATCTAGCACTCGTATAACCTCACATATTCTTATGAACTTGAGTTGGCAACCTAGAAAACATCTTCCTTCTGACTTCAAAGTCATCTTTGGTGTTGGCCCAATAATCCTCCAACTGAAATTTATGCTTATGCCTTACACCAACAACCATCCTGATTTTATCATATGGATCAAAGAATGTCCTTCCGATATGAGATGCAAGGTGATAGAATAATAATTCATCCACTAACTTTTTCGCTGCTGCTAATGACGAATACATTTCCTCAGTCTCCCATGACAATTGGGAATTCAAGCCCTACATTCTTCTTTTTTTTTTTGAATTTTATCATACGCAGTCAACTGTCCAGTGACCTCCAATAACACCATCTTGTCCGTTGGATATCTTGGCAGTTTGAATGGTTGGGCAGAGAATCATTGGACCTGGATATAAGTGAATTCCGAAAATTGGATGCACCAGGCTCCATACTTCTTTACTAACCTTCTTGCTTCCTGTGACAATCTTGTGTGAAGTTCCCCTTGCAACGATCTGATGATATACATAGTGAGGGTGTCACTTGTTTCCTTGAAAGTAGTATTATACAAGTGCAATTGTGGATAGCACTCATGAACTTTCAACTGTCTTGATCCGCATCCCATGGGTCCTTTTCCTGGCAATCCATTGAACTTGCCCATTCTTGCCAGCAGATAAACAACATACGATCTCATATAAAAAGAATAAGATTGCCTTAATTTCTTTAGCTTCTCGTGCAAGTTGTTGTTGATTAGCTTTGCCCAATCTATCACCCTTTCGCCAATGAAGTAAAACATCCAAAATTCAAACATGAAGGCATGCGGACATCCCATGACTTTGCTCATCATTAGCACAAGATCGGCATATTCCTATTTGAAATCCATGTTGGTGATCTACCTGGGTAACTTTGAAATATGAGGCTTTGGCTTCTACATCCAAACCTTAAAGATTATTCCAGCACATCTCTCAAAGCCAGCATCATAAATCAACGTTGCTATTTCCTTGCTCTTGCTATTTTCTTGCTCTTGTATGTCATGGACTCGTATGCCGAAATTCCAAAAGTCTCCCCAATTGCTTCAAGTGTGAGGTTGGCCAGGAGCTTGTCAAAATCGCCCTTCTTACAACATTGTAATACTTTGCACATTCCATAATCAGCTCTAGGCACTAGATGGCAAAAGGGAAGCCGGCAACTGCAACAATCCCACTTTTGACAATCTTTGTGCCAATGGTTGACGGTGCATGCCCAGCTGTTCCATATACTCTTTTTATGAATTCTCCCAGCCTGAAAGTTCCCAGATTAGTGTCGTTGACTTTTCTCCACTTTGAAATGATCCTTGACGCTGGGAGAAATACTCTTTGCTCGTTTTTTATTTGTGCCAGCCAGGAGGTATTTGTTGCCTTGCTGGATTTCGCCATTCCTGCAAAATAAAATAATTAATAGTAAATTTGTGACAAAGGAATTCTATAAATCCACCAAGGAAGAAATTCCATGCTAATAATTCCAAAATTGGAATAAATAAAAAACCTCAAAAACGAGAACTTCTGGAAAATAATAGAAACTTCAAGTTGGCTTTCTTCACTTCTCTATAGCTTCTAATTTCTCTAAAAATCATTGTGAAGAATGAACTCCAAATCGTTGTTTAAATAGAAGTAATCCACTAAGTTGCTAAGTTGGCGAGGGGATAAAATTAGCAGTTGCACTAATTCTCTTCAATCATGCGTCATGTTTCCTTGGACAACTCGCCATGCAAGTGGACCCCGCCATCATCTTGAGTTCAAAAAATGGAAACTCCTATAACATGTCATAAATACAAAATATTCTCTTTGCATGTCGCCAACTCATCTCTTACAAAAATCTTTCCATTCTGGGCGTACAAGAGATATCTTTGAAGATTTTCCTGCCTAGTGAGAATTTTAACAATCTTTTCCACTTCTAAAGGAATCCTGAACGTCTAGAAACCTTGGAGAGAGAAAATAATTTCTAGAGAGATTTTGTCCTAAAGGAAATTTTCCTGATGTTCATGTATACCTTGTCTTGAAGGGAGATTTTTCTGATCACTGATCGTTTTTTCCATGTCCAAGGAATTTTGTATTGTCCAAAGTCTTGGAGAGAGAAATCCTCAACACTTGTCAATTTTCTTGTCTCGAAATTCTGTCAACCTGGGCGCAATTCTACCTTGAGGAAGGAATTTTTGCTGAGGAAAAATCCTCCTTAACCATGTTTTGGCGCCCTCCTCATGCCTAGAGCGCATATTTGCCATGGAGGAAGAATTTTGAGGAATTGAAAATATTCCTCCACGTATTGATTTATATGCCTTCTCTTTGACTTTGGGCACAAATCTAAAGTGGAGAAGCAATTGTGTTTGGGGAGGAAGATTCCTCCTTGTCATGCTTTTAGAGCCCATCTACTGACTTGAGTGCATTCTGAGTGGAGGGAAGGAATTTTGAATTTTGAACTTTTCCTCCTAAGCGCCTTTGGGGAGAAGTGGAGGAATTTACCTTTCAAAATTCCTCCCTTACATGGTTTTGGCACCCTACATCTGTCCAGGACCGCATTTAACTAGAGGTGGAGGAATTTGGCTGAAGGAAAAAATTCCTCCTTGGCATGCTATTTGCACTCTACCCCCTAGCTTGGGCACATTTACGTGATGATGGAGGAATTTCCTCCAAGAGGAAATTTCCTCCTTGAGTTGGATTTAGCGCCCAACTACCCTCCTTGAGCACATTTGCTAGGTGGTGGAGGAATTTGGGGATTTTGGAAAATCCTCCATGCCTTGTGAAGTACGCCCACCTCCTAGTCCTGAGTGCCATTTTGGGATTGAAGAGGATTTTTCAGTGAAGGAAAACTTTTCATGCCTTAAGAGTAAATTTTCATGCCTTTGCCATTTCAGGAAACAATTCCAGACTTAGCCAAATTTCTAATCAATTGCCTACTTTTTCAACTTTCCGGATTTAGAACTTTGATTTTCAGGAATGCCTTGTCATCAGTGTCCTACCAACCGCCAAAGATAGACTTGCCAAAAATAGATTTACTAAAAATAGTAAGTTCTTCCAAACATCAAATTAGAGCAAACCGGGGCATAAGGACACTTACTAAAAATAAACACTGCTAAAAATAATAAGTTTGTTTAAACGCAAAATTAGGCTAATACACTAACTTGCTAAAATAGACTTACTAAAAAATAGTAAGTTCTTAGAATTTGATCAAATTTCACTAGTAGCTTCCTTGATGGGTTCTTACTTCATTGCTACATTTAGATTTCTCAAAACCCTAAGCCACTGACCTCAAATCTAAGTATGAAGGGTAAAAACCCTAATATAGACAAAACAAGCTCCAAACTTAGCCAAATTTACTCAAAACACTTGCAGACTTCATCAAAATTTGCCAAAACGCATGGGGGCCTGGGGGGATTGAACCAATTTCTATTAAACGACCCAAAAACCACAACCAAAAGACCAAGTGGACCAAAAATGTAGTGGGTCCTGTTGTGACCTTTTCACACATCACCCCATTGCTAATGGGGAACACCTCTTTTCCTGCTTTCTACGTTGTTAGGTTAGGGTTTTGGCTGCTTAGTGAGCAATTTTGTGTTTCTCATGCCCGAGTCTCGGAGTTTTGATCATGCCAGGTGTCGTTTATGGTTTTTGAAGTTATAGAATCAAGCACATAAATTGAGATTTTAATGATCCTAGTTTTGTCTAAGTGTTGACCCTTTTTGGAGTGTTAACGTTTTTTTTTAAATATCCTCGTTGGTGATTTTAAGTGCTAAGGTGTTTTCAGACCTTTTGGAGTTGTTTTCTCGCTCCTAGAGAATTATTCAAGTTGATTTCACACTTTGTCTCGATAGATTTCCTTGTTTTCGCTCCAATTTCTGACGAATTTGCCTAAGTCCAGTTGAGTTTTGAAGTTTCAGAATGATTTTGAGTGGAAAAATCATCATTTTTTGAAGTAAAATCCATATTTTAAGGGTTTAAAGGTCAAAATTCCATACTAGAGGTGCTTTTCCCCTCATATTCCTGACTACCCATGGTTTTCCCCTCTCAGAATCCAAACTGGACATGGATTTCCCTTGAAATCCATACTTGCCTCATTTTTCCACCACTGTGAATCCATACTAGGGTCGGTTTCCCCTGGAAGCATTAAAATTTGACTAAGTGTAAGGATTTATCCTGACTACCCACGTTTTTCCACTAGGGAGGTATGGATAAGGTTGCGGATGACGTTTGCATTCATTCCACACCTGGGTCAATTTTCCACCAGGTCTTTGTGACAAGTTTCTGAGGATTTTTGTCCGAATATTTATCCAGACTCATCGATTTTCCACTGAGAGTACTTTTCATGATTTTGAGTCCGGATTTTCATCCAGACTGAGGTCGTTTTTCCACCAGAGGTATTTTTGTGCAATGACTTGATTTTAAGTGGAATTTTTCATTCCACACTCAATATCGATATTCCCCTAGCCCATTTTTGTGCACATTTGATAATTTTAAGTTTGGATTTTCATCCAAACTGGGATCGATTTTCCCCTAAGGGTATATTTGACGATTTTTAAAGAGATTTTGTGAGGATTTTTTAATCCTTACTAGGATTGATTTTCCCCATTTCACCCAGTTTTTATTTAAATTGAAATATTTTAATAAATGAGCCTCATTTTTAATTGTTTTTAATAAAAGGCAATGATTATTTAAAAGATGAAAACAATTAATGAATGATTTGCAATAAGCATTTAATGTTTTCAACCTTCTAGAAGCAAGTTAGTTTCACCCAAGCAAGTATAAGAGCAAGTGTTTTATCCCACATTGCTTGTGTGGTGAAAATTGGTGATGAAAGTAAGTTTAAAGGGAGAAGTCCAGCATTATTCTATTATTAAGTTTTGCCAGGTGGATTCCATGCAAGGGTGATTTTCTCCATAGTTGGCGATTTTGGAGCAAGTGTTCAAGTGAAGTGTGTTCGATTGAAGACTTCTATATTTTCCTCCATTTTTTCCAGCTTGGTGATTCACTCCATTGCTGCCATTGAAGCTTATTGACTCCATTGACTTCAGATTTTCGATTTTGGGAGATAGCGATTTTTTCCTAAGTGGCGATTTTCCTCCAAACTTTGGTGATTTTGAGTTTTGGCAATTTTTCCTTGGGTGAAGTCCGCCATTCTACCTGCTGTTATCAGACTGATTTGCTGGCATTGAAGACCCCCCCCCCCCCCCAATGCCACGATTTTTGGTGAAGTTCGCCATTTTTTAAAAATTGCGATTTTGGTGAAGGGCGATTTGTGTTGAGGTTTCAAGCTTTGAACATTTTTCCTTGATATCGCCTGGTTTATCTGCTGTTTTCGAACAATTGTTGGCAGATTGGAGTGTGCATTGATGACATTTTTCAGACTTGTGTGAAGTGGCGCCATAGCTGGAAAATACGATTTTTATTTTGGCAAGTGTTTTGGTGGATTTTGTGGATGTTTGATGCCGCCATTGCTCCCTACTTGCTGCCATTGCTGCAGATCTGAATTTTGACGCCAGTATTGCAGCAGAGGTGACCTCCATTGTTGGCTGTACATTCATTTTTCAGACTTATATTTTATTGCCCAGACAGCTGCAACTACAACGATTTACATTTGGAGAAATTTTGGAGGCATTTTGGGATCATTTTCAGACCATTGGAGGGCTGTCTCAGGTCTACAACTATGTTATTGGGTGCTTGTCCTCAAAAACTTATCTTTTACCAGCCATACCTATGCTCCCAAGATTGATTATTTTCATCATCAAGACTGATTTTTTATCAAGTTTGTGCATATTTTTTAATGATTGCAACATGTTTTGAGAAGTTAATTTATTTAGTTGCAGGTTGCTTCAGGTTTTGTTGCCTCCATTGTTGACTGCGGAAGGTGTCTTCAAACATAAATTTTGTGAAAACACAACCTTTCACACCTTTCCCTCGTCACTTTTAATCCGCTATACTTCTTTGCACTGTGATTTGCACGAAATTTCCAAGTTTAAGGAGGTGTTGATTTCATGAGGGTTTTCATACCCTAGTCTTGTCACATTTTTGCATTTAAATTGTTAAGATCTACCTAGAGTGCAGACTATTTTCCTGACTTCATATTCTAATTAGCCTAAATCATTAGGAAGTGAGGAATTCTATTAAGAATATTATATTTTTCCTAAGTTCTAACTTCAAGCTTCGTACAAGTGCTATGTCGAAGTCCGGATTTAAGGAAAGAATAGAACAGCAGAAGATACTGGAGACTGGATTCTATCCAAAGTCTAAGATGTCATCTAGATGGAAGGAGATTACGGATGCAAACATGCATTTCCTGAGCCTGAATCTGATGCGACAGCGGATGTTTGGAGTCGGAAATCAAATTCCTTCCCCAATGTATGTAAACATTATGAAAAGTGGTATTTTTCAAGCTGCTGGATTTCCACAGTACATACAGTGTAGTGAACTTATCTTGGAGTGTGCACGATGTTATGATCCTCGCGCACGAATGATCAAGACTCCTAAGGGTGTTGTCATTGGCTACATTGTTGAGGATGCGATTGTTGAGGTGTTTGGAATTCCACAAGGAGCAGATACGAAGAATGCAACTAAGGATGAATATGAAGAGTGGTACACGAAGAAGATGGATGCGTGTAAGAGTATAATAAACAAAGAGTGGATGATCAAGCCTAGGCTCCCAAGACACTCGTGTGCACAAACTTCAAAGAGGAATATAGTGACTTAGTATTCCTGCTTAACAGAGTGATCGGGACGCTGCAGGGTGCAATATTCGATGGATGGATGATCTACTTCATCCAGGATTGTCTTAGAGGGGCATTGATAAATTGGTCTAGAATCATAAGTGACAATCTGACTTTCAGTTGAGGCATGTAGAGCGGTCCAAGTCATTCACCATGACTTCCTACTTGGTATACCTACTTGCACGGTTTGTTTCAAACAAAGGATTGATATGCAGAGGTGAAGTCGGGAATGAGCAAGGATAATTCAAGAGTCATGAGCGCTATCCCCAGCTGAACATGTATAGAATTGAAGACTATAAGAGAGTGAATGATGTATTCACAATGTACATCATGCAGATGCTGCAAGGCGGAATCCACAGAAGATTGTCCAAGGAGGCAACAGAGCTAATAGAAAAATATGGATCGTGGTATATTCAGTTTCCCACTTTCACATACCTTAGGATTCATGGGTTTCAATCTGAAGCCTACAGGATTCCTAGGTATCCATCTAGCAGAATGATCTTGTTGGAAGTGGTGAGACAGCTTCTAGAGTTTGATTCCATTCAGAGAGATAAGCATACGACAGGCATGGCATTCCCTATTTCAGTTGTGAAGACGTTGAGGTTTTCCAGTCTCCCTTAGCTGCCAGCACTGCGAGTGAGGAGCTTGCATTCTATCGATTTGCAAACCTTCAAGAAAAGAGCAAGATTTGATCCAGATAAGAAAGATGGGAGGATCAAGGGAGAGAAGTTCATCCACAAGGTAGACATAGAAGATTATTGGGCCAACTTGATGGACGAGCAGGCAATGAAGAGACGTATGTGGTCCAGAATGTCAATGGATTTCATGAGGAAGTGTGGACTTTTCCTCAATCCTGATCAGGTGTTAGATGACAGGGATCATACACATCCACAATATGAGAATGAAATGAAGAAGGCAATCTTATTGCCTAATTGGTCAGAATCAGAAGAGGATTGATTTGAATGTATTGATGAGAGGTCTTGAGTTTCTCCCGTAAATGGGTAGATATTCCGATGAATAAGTTAGTTGGTATGGGTGTTTCCTTCACTTATGAAAAGATCAAGTCGAAAGAGTCTACTTCTGAAGATGATCAGAGGACTATCAGTGATGTCGGGATTTATGCAGATGAAGAGAGTTAAGCTCCCAAGAGAAGGAAAAACACGCCAGGAGTCAAGGCCAGAGGGAAGAAGATTGAGGAAGTGAAGAAGAAGAAACAAAAGACTATCATTCCTTCACCTATCATCCCTTCACCACCTCTCAGTGTCTCATCAATTAGGGAAATTGAAATAACAAAACAAAACAAGGAGACCCAGCAATGTTCCAACACAGTGATATTACCAGAAAATATTCAAGAGTTACATGCCACAGCAACATCTGCTCCACCAAATGAGAATGATGATTAGCCGAGATCCCCTACTGTCCTTTTGGAGGTTAGTTTGGGAAATGAGATATATGATTTGACCAAGAGTAATCCTGATGATGATGATGATGATGATCATGATGATGATGATGTTATCTCGGCATTGAGAGGACTTGATCGAGATATGTGTCTCGATGATGGTATGGAGGTGGCCACTATTCCTGATTGGCTGATGAAAAGCATGGAGAAAAGTAAGAAAATGATAGAGGTACAGCCTATTGATAACTTTGATGACTACCTAGCTAAGAGCAATAAGGAGAAAGAACCCAAGCGAGCTGAAATTTGTCACACATAGCTAGAGATGAGCAGGAATGTGGATTGCGCAAGTGATTGTTCCTATTGGAGGTGTGACAGCGAGCATTGCTACTCCTATGGATTTCCATATTACTTCAGGTGCCCTTGGCCGTACATCAAGAGAGCAAGACTTTCAGGAGGTTGGTGATAACCTTAAGGCGATTAGTGCAAGGTTAGATAGATAAATTGAAGAGAAGGAGAAGTACAGAGAAGAGAATATCAAACTTAGAGAGTATATTGTAGGGATAAGGCGTGAGAATCCCACCCTTATTTCCCCTATTGCGTTTGATCATGGACTACATTCACACTATGAGGCAGTGAGAGATACACTCTTGGAGGTGGAAAAGTGGATTGAGAGTGCAAGAAAATAGGCATATGATTTCCTTACTCAATTTGTCCAAGCATATGAAAGGACAATAGGGCTTATGTTTAGAATCCAGTATTTGGAGGGAGTTTGGGAAGAATTCCAGCCTAAGGAGAAGACTATTCCACGCCTCAGAGCTTTGAAGAAGATTCCTAAGTCCACGTTGATCAGCGAAAGCATTGTGTACAGTGGAGACAGATACGATTTCCATAGTTGGTATTGTTCATTGGCCGTGAAGAAATCCACTTATGAGAGTTCCCAGTTGAGTTGTACAAAGATGGAAGGATTGATTCAAGACATTCAAATGAAGATCCTTGCCTCAATTGAGGAGTTATTGGGTGTTGATGTTAGTGATGCTAGTGGTTTACACTTAGCCAAATTAATAAACAAGATGAAACTTATGTATTTCTATCAGTTGGACTCTTTGAAGAAGAGTCAAATAGATGATTTGGTCTCTTTGATGATTCATGTTCATAGTTCACAGAAGCTCATGCCAGATTGGGAGAACACTTTGGACGCTTGCTCGGATTCATTGGACGTGATTGATTTGCAGCAAGATACCTTGCCTAGCATTTCCATGGACTTAGATTCTGTATTGACTAGATTCTTGGAGTTTGCTAGGAGAGAGAGAGAGAGATGTAGGGAGGAATTTACTAGAAGATCCCCTATTTGATGACTAGGTATCTTTTTATTGGGCCATATGTTGGTGGCACCATTTTTTATGTAAACCCTAATTAGGGCAATGCTAGGGTTTTGTTGGCATGATTTGTGATGTCCCCTTCTAGCTAGAGACATCACTCTAGCTTGTGATTAGCCTATCAAAGACCCTCGTAGGCTAGTAGGATTGGATAGAGGGTCACCTTGGCGTGGAGATCTTCCGGGGACAGAGCAGAGTACACTTCTGGGTTGCCAGAGTTTGTTTATGATGAGTTTTGCTTTGAGTTTGGCTTGGCCAAGCTATTTTTAGCAGTTGGAGATGGACCCCTGCTATTTTTAGCAGACATCACGATCAGATGGGTGGTCAACTGGTGAGCTCCAGTTTCAGACGGCATAGCTAAATTCAAAATATTCATGGAGTTAGACAAGTTTGAATAACTTAGCATTTATTATTAAGTGATTTAATAATAAAGTTATAAAGTGACTTTATATTATAATCACTTAACTTGAGGGTCAACTCATCATTAGACGGGGCCATGTTTTTAATTAAATTATCTGAGCCAGACTATTGAAATATTAAAATTAAATGCCCATTTAATGATTAAAATCGTTTTGACACCCAAAGTGAAATTAAATGAAACTACAAGCAAAATTGTAATTAAGAGGATTAGGGTACGATTTGCAAAAAGGATATATAGCGTTGAGTTTGGAAAGAAGGGGAGGATTGCTATTTTTATTTTGGCATTTGTGAAATTGAAAGGGTTTTGCTCTGGAGACTAGGGTTTTCAGCCACCATTGGAGGACGTAGTTGCTTCAATGTTCACCATCTGAGCTGATGAAATATTCAGTGATATTTGGTTTCAGGAAGACTTCATTCAGAGGTCTTATTTGCATCTAATTGCGCAGAATTGAAGAATAAATTCATGAGAAATTATTGCAGATTTATTGAAAAAAATTTGGTGATTAACAAGTACAGTACGGATTGCTACAGTGCCGCATGAACAGTGCCGCCGTACGGACTGCTACAGTACCGCGTGAACAGTAAAAAAATTTAAAATTAAAATTTGCAGTTTGCAGATTTTTTCATCTACTGGGACAGCAAAAATCAGGTTTTTATCTTACATTGTACTGAATTTGTTTTTCAGGCATATTGGTCATAAAACAGAACAAACATTCCCTTGATAGTCTCGTAAATTAATTCCAGTAGTAATATTATTGTTTCAGTATTATTTAAGCATAGGAGTTTATTTCAGTATTGTATCATTGCTCATTATTACCAAAAAAACAAAAAAAAATCCATAAACATTCAAAAACCAAAACAAATTCAAATCTACTGCATTCAAAAGAAACAGTCAGCAGAGGAGAGCCAAGTTGGGTTCTTACATGATCTTGGTCGTTGATCTTGAATCAATCTTGGCCATCCATTTTGTAAGAGCCTCTATATATACCTCCTTGTCTCTCATTTGTAAGAGAGTTTTTGTAGAATTGTTGGTATATGCTACATCTATTTGAATCTAAATCATTGTTCAATTGTTGGTGATTTTGCTCTTCAAATGTTGTCTTTGCATTCATGGTTCTCAATTCCTCCAAGTTAGATTAGAATTTTAGATTAGATTTTGTTTTCATGTTTATTAGATTGAGTGAAAGATTTGTTGAATATATTTGTGTGGAATCCTTAATCCATATCACTAGCCTCTTGCCGCTGGTAAGTCTGCCTTGTGTGGTCAACTGGAAATTTGAGTAAGCTTAACTTCAACTATTATGCATCCCTTGACAAGCATCAACTTGGATGGTGTCAACGTTTGATGGTGATAGTCTAAAAATCCTTGAGTATACCTTAGACGATTGCACTAAGCTTGTGTCAATACCTGTTTGTGAGACCTTGCCTAGTTTGATTCCACTAAACTTGCTTTATGCCATCTTGTGTTTGCTCTTCTACCTGATAGACTTTTGAAGTTTCTTTGCCAAGTGTTTTTTTTTTCTTCTCTTCATGCCTAGCGAAGTTCATGCCTTAGCCAACTTGATCTTGCTTTATTCCACCATGTCTACGTGGACTTGGCTTAGTCTTTGCCATGGGCGAACTTGGAGCAGCCTTGGACATTCTTTTCTTAGGCAGATCGAACTTCGTGCATCATTGGATGAGTTCCTCTTGTCGGACTTTGCACTGTCTTTGACATTCTAACCTTGGCGGACTTGGAAGAAGCTTGGACACATTGCCTTGGCGGACTTGGCAAAGGCTTTGCCATCCAAACTTTTCTTTGTTTTGCTTTTTATCCTTCATCCCCTTGGGCGGAGTGCTAGACCAAGGGCGGACTTGGACTTACCTTAGACATGGCAGACTTTGAAGTGCATCAACCAATTTGTGTTTGCTTTAGTCTTTCTCCTAGAGGGCGGACTTTGATAGTCTCTTTCCATACTTGCCTTGCTCTTCCTTAAGCAGATTTTTGAAGTTTCTTGTTTAGGGAATTTTCCTTGACACTTAACCAAATTTTGAAATTTTATTCTCTAAGGTATCAACACTTAGCCAATTTTTCTGAATTTTTTTTTTCTTAACCAAAGGTAGGAATTGGATACCTTGGAAAATTATGGGCATAGTGGTAATCGAGGTTATAATCTGCCAAGACAATGGAGTTCCAAAAGATCATTTTTGACATGCTTTGCCTATGTGTGGGATTTGAAGACTTCATGTTCGGTCACAGACTAGTGCAAATCTTTTGGTAATTCAGTGTGTTTGAAATGGATGGTGATTCATTAATCTAGTGGAAGAAAAACTTGGAGGTCAATTTAATTAGAAGTATCACTCATTGTTATCGCAGCATAAGCCTCTGTTGATGGCGATTCCAATTTTGAAGACAGCGATTATACTCTGACAGTAATCTACGTGATTTCATTGGTAATTATTGTGCAGCGATTCCAAACAAAGACAAGAACAACAATTCATATGCATGTCGGAAGAACAGAGTCGTTGAAATAAGATAATTAAAAGCAGCGACTAATGATAATATACAGCGACCATGTTTCCTGGACAAAGATTATTACAGCGAACAATCTCAGTGAAGTTCAAAATGATATATTGTAGATTTGAAAGCAATTCCAGAGATCATGAAGGTTGCCACATCGGATGGGAATGAGAATTAACAAGTGATAGAGAATATGAGTTGTCAATATTAAAGAGAACAACGATTGAACCAGAAAATATGCAGCGATGGTTATTCAGCTATCATTCATATTATAAAACACAAAGGTAATGATTATTAAAAACACAACAACGGATTCATATTTGACACAAAAAGACTTAACAGCATACATGTCAGAAAGAAGATCGTGGAAGTTTGCAGCCTACCAGTCAAGTAATTACCATTTGTTGGTAAAAGTTTTTTGTTTGAAAAAAATCATAATATCAATCACACCACTCAGTAGCAGTACATTGCTGAAGACAAGAAATAATAAAATCAGTTGCTAAGACATATCCAACTATCGATTTTGAAGGAAGCAATAGAGTTAAAGGTAGCCGATCTGATAATGGTAATATAAAACTTTAGAGATGACCAAATTAATTAATGAAGCAGCAAGTAACAAAAAAGACATGTAGTTTGTAGTGTACAAAATTCGATGATTAATATTAAATGTTGCAATTAGTTTATACAAGTCAATTCATATTTAATAAGGATACGCTGACTAATAAAGTGTTGTGGTCGACTTTATGAATGGTGTGTTCTATTAGTAATAAGAAATACGATTATTAATATGAAGAGATATGACTTGTGTGAAGAGTTATGTCTACTTGATGAAACGAAATGACTCGAAGAAGATGAGAAGTTATATATATATAGAAGTTGAAAAAAATTGTGGTATAAGATGTTGTGCATATAATTAAAAATTATTCCTTCAGACGGAGCAAGTGAGTAGTAACGAATATATAAAAGAGATCTATCATGAGAGTAATGTGTGTGAAGAAACATCAAGTATGTACACCAAACATTTGTATAAATCAGAATTGATTGAATTTATATGAGGCAGATTTGTTCAGACATATGAAGTAAATTTAAGCAGATCTTTAAAAGATTTGCAAGCAGATTTTATGCTGATCTACAAGAATCTATGGGAGAATTATAAAGAGAAGTAAGTGCAGATTGATGGATGGAAAGATATGCAGATTTGTGACTAAGAGGAGATACTACTGTGAAAGGAATAGTTGCAGATTTATGAAGAGTATATACATGTGAGGAAGGAATCTATGCAATTTTGAGAAGACCAAATTGTCCATCATCCGTTGGTATAGCAACATTGTAAAGGTAGAAAATCAGATTTATGTGAAGTGGGTTGGTGCTCACAAATTCTGAAGTGGGAGTCGGTGCTTCTAGTGGGTTGGTGCTCACAAAATTCAGATTTGGGAGTTGGTGCTTCCAGTGGATTGGTGCTCACAAAATCAGATTTGGGAGTTGGTGCTTCCAGTGCATTGGTGCTCACAAACGAAGGGGTTGATGCCTCTAGAAGGTTGGTGCCTACAAACATTGTAAAAGAAAAAATATAAAAACATTATTTTGTCAGGGTTTTCTCCCGTAAGGGTTTCCACGTATATATCTTGTGTTCTACTTGTGTTCATTTTAGTTAAATCACATATGAATGTTTGGATGCAATGAATATGTTTATGAGATAAGTTATATACTTGTGATTGAATTTGAAAAAGTTTAAATTGGTAAAAGATTGTTGTTATATTAATTCAACCCTGTTGGTGTTGGAAATAAGCCACACCCGGACTGACGATGGACTGGTCCAAGAGGGGTCAATAGCACAGTGGCAGAGCACTCTAGCAGCGTATGGAAGGTCCTAGGTTTGAGTCCTAGCTGGTCCATGTCTCAACATGGTATCAGAGCCAGGTCCAGGCTAGGAACCCCAAGCATATGAGAGGTGTGGCTTAAGGGGGGGTATTGGTGTTGGAAATAAGCCACACCCGGACCAACGATGGACTGGTCCAAGAGGGGCCAGTAGCTCAGTGGTAGAGCACTCCAGCAACGTATGGAAGGTCCTAGGTTCAAGTCCTAGCTGGTCCATGTCTCAACAAACCCCCCCAACACCTCATTGAAGATAAGTGGGCCGGGAAATCTTCAACCCAGATTTTATGCGCCTTTCAAGGCGACTAAGAGAATTGGTGAGGTGGCGTATGAGCTGGAGCTGCCAACTACCAGCAAGATTTACAATGTATTCCATGTGTCATGACTCATGAAGGCACTTGGACAGCATGTCACACCTATGGAATTACCTCCCATGGATGAAGAGGGTAAATTGATAATTATTCCAGAAACAATTTTACAAGGGAGAAAAGATTGAGGAATAAGGTAATTTATGAATATCTTATCAAATGGAAAAACTTGCCCTTAGAGGATGCAACATGGCAAGGAGAGGAGATTCTTAAGCATACTAGTCTTCAAATGCTTGAGGACAAGCCTTCTTTGGGTGGGGAGGACTGTAATGTCCCCATCTTAAATCAAGATGCTTAACAACAGTTTGGCTGTCCTTTCCTTGGATTACCAAAGAGGAAGAGGACGTAGAGCATCATTGGGTAAAATATGGAGTCCTAGGCTTGTTCTAATTTCTAATTTTAAGTTGAGTGGACGTCTTTTGATGCAACTTAAGTGAACTTAAGTTATTTTAAGTTGGGCATGTCTTTTTAGGCAATTTTAAGTGATGTCTGGCTAAGGGACTTAAGTTGTCCCCTTTTTTATGCACTTAGTGACTTAATTAAAACATGTGACAAAAGCCAAGGTGGGTGCCCAGCTTTAGGAGTTCTTATTACTGCACATTTTAGGTTTTTATTTTGGAGCCTTGAACTAAGAGGTGGACTATCAAGGGTGGAGATTGATTCATCTTTTTAGATGTTGTTATAAAACACCCCTAAGGGCTCATTTTGAAACCATTATGTGATGAACAGTTTTGTTTATTGATACTACATCTTGGCTTGAGGATTGAAACCCTCAAGTACCCCTGATTTTGGTGAGACATACAGGCTCCCCCTAATCTGATCTGATTTAAATACATTTCAAACACAGTTGTTATCTTGCCAAGCATCATTTGAGACTTCAACTGAAAGAAACAATACCATAATTCATTATTCAATAGTTTCAGTCAGTCCAATGAATAAATACCTCATGACTGAAGTTCATTCAGTCCTCTCGTGTCTGATTTTGAGAGCAGAATTGGAAGTCAACTGACTAGGGGCAAAAAAGGGACACTACACAAATGCACCAAAGCAAATGTGAAAATACAAAAAACTTGTTTCTCATAACATTCGGTTAAAGAATCCTTTCTTTTCAAGTATTCAATCAAATAAGCTTGAACATTTTTTTTGCTTTTTCCTAAAACATGTACGTATTTTGAAAAAACATCTCCATTTTAATCCAAAATATCTATATTTACTTTATTTTGTTTAAGTTTGATTTATTAATGATGATGGCAAGCCTAAGCATAGAAGCACAAGACACCAAAAAAGGGAAGCACCTAGAAGTACCCAATTAACAATAAAGATAATACTTGAAAGGGAAAATAAGTGGTGCAGACACATCCCGTTGGAAAATAAGACCAGATGATTTTATTAAACTTGATAACAGCAACTTCAAGAAAATATCATAGTTTATTGAATTGGTATATAGCTCTTTGGACTCAATTTTGTTTAATATCAACACAAACAATATTCCACATTTATCTTAAAATTGAATCATATAAGCTTTGAGTTGAGCAAATTCTAAACTCCACCTTTAGTTCTCAATGGTATAATTGACTCCAATAAGATGTTGGCTACACAATTTACAATAAACTAATTCAAATAGCAAAACGTTGGATTGATTCACTAATAAAACTAATATACACATTAATGAGATATATAGTAAGTTCCCCCATTAGTGGGTTAATTGATAGCCAAGTTAAGCATTTAGATGCTTCTTGTAAGCTCCTCCAAAAGATAAAGTGCAAATGAAATTTGATGGTACAGCTAGTGGTAATTCTGGATTGGTTGATGCAAGGGTTGTGATGTGCTTTCTCAAGGCAGTTCGTTACAGGCAGGTCTTTCCTTATGGGTTCCAGGTCTAACAATGAAGCAAAGGTGGAAGTGTTGTTTAGGGGTCTTAAGTGGGCAATTGATGTGGATGGTACATAATTGGTTTGGAGCATGTGATTGGCTGGATAAGGAGGATTGTCATGCCTCTTTCTTTCTTGCAAAGAGTTGCAAATGAAGTTGGATTTCCATCTAGTGTGTAGGTAATTTTTTCAGAATGGAACGTGTTTTCTCCTCTTGAGACTCGCCATACAAACGGACTGTTTTGGATCACCACCTGCTTAAGACCTTTGTTATTCCAGATGTTGATACTTGATACCATTAAATGTGTTAGTTTGAGTCTAGCTTCAGGCAAACTGGAAAAATCCAGCAGGCTTAGGACCGGAGCTTCTATTTTGGAAGTTTTTAGCCAAGCAAGAGCCCAAGGTTCCTGATACAAAAGTTAAGGAATGGATTATAAGCAGTATTCTGCCAGGTAGGGAGCATGTCGCAAAAGATGAGAAGAATGATTCATGGGCGCAAATGAAGGCCATGTTCATGGTCTAACTGAAGAGGTGGCTGCTTTTATGTAAAGATATTTAGATCATTTACCATCAAAAAATAGATAGCCTCTATTCTAAGGATTTAGTGTTGAACATTGATTGCTTACATGTAATTTTGAGAGGCAGCCACTTGGAGGTGTCAATCCTCTTCGACATGCCAGCTCTCTCCAAAGGTGGTGTTACATGTGCCATGAAGAGGGGTTTTCAAGATTTGGGGGTCCAAGTGACTTGTAACACTAAGGCCAAGCACAATGGTGGCGAGGTGGCTAGCAGCAGTGGTGTTCCAGATGCAGCAGCATAACTAGCCTTCTCTTACTGTAGTGACTTTATCATGTTTGCTTTTTCCATCTGCGTACAGAATCTTTCAAATGTATGGTTTTTCATTTTGCAAGGAGTTGTATTTTTGTCCTTTGTGGGGACAGTTTCTGGGTAGTTGTGATCTACAGTTTCAGGAATATTGCTTGGAACGTAGATAGCCATTTTTTATGGCTTCTTTGGTTTCCAGTGACTCCGGGTCTTCGTAACTAAAATATTTGTGTTATTTCATGGGTAAGGACCCTCAAAAAACCCTCAATTTGCCTACAAAAAATAGATATAATAGATAAATTTGACAGCATAATTAACAGACTTAAAGTAAATACAAGTAAAACCTGAGATCAATCTTGAACGCTCTGTGTCTTGTGCATTTTCCTCCCACAGGTAGTTCTGGAAAATAATTCATTGATGAAAGCCTTTCCTCAAAGGTCAATGACTCTGTATTCTTCTCTGGTAGTAGTGCAGCATAATTTTCCTTAACATAATAATCAGGTCATAGAATGGTTAACGCTTCAAATTTTAAAATCACTCAAACAAATTTAAACATCAATATAGCTGAAAAATGCATGTATCTGAGGTACCCCATTTAATTGACTTTTTGGAAAGTTCAACCAAAAACTTAAGATTCATGTGGAATTTCATGCAAACCTTCCAAGTGCTACATTAGGCAGAGACTTCAAATCATTTGACAAATCCAACTAATTCTCAAGATGATAAATGCATGTACCTTGAGGTCATCATTTACTATGTAACTTGGGGATGCATCCCCAGCCAGATTAGGGGTGTCCCCAGCAGGAAATGACTTGGAGATGCAGGGATGGGTTGGAAACATCCCTATGCCTTCCCCAAAATTTGCAAAAAAACAGAAATATCCCCAGTATGGGCAGCAAAAAATCGGAAATGCTAGCCATGTCCCCAAGACAGCCAGGGAACATCTAGATGTCCCCCACCATCCTGAGGATGGCTAGCTGTCCCCTACAGCCCAACCACTTTTCAGGATTTTTTTTTAATACAAACAGGCTTCATTTTACCAGCTTATTGCTCATTACCACACTATCATTTGAAGCAGAATAGTGCTTGTTACTTATGGTAAAAACCTGAAAGTAAAAGATAAAATTTATAATATTAGAAGAATAGATTTTTAAGTTCAACCATTTATGATATGATTATGATATGATTCTTGGGCAAAACATTCTTTCTAGGTCTGAAAATCTTTAAATCCACCATATTCTCTATAATCTTTCACCTTATCTCATGTGCAGCACTTTCTATCACAGTCATCTTTCTCTTCTTTTTGCTGTCATCTTTCTATCATAGTCATCTAGAGCCTAGTTTTAGAGCCAAGGTTGGCAAATTCTTCCCTCTTCTTAGGTCCTGATTGCAGGAGAGCTCCATTTTCTAGAAGATGAAACAAATAAAGTATTGATTCTGAAATGAAATGCAACCTTTCAAAATAGATTAATGAAAGATACCAGACTCCCGAATGCTCAAAACACTTTACAGATGTAAAGAGATTGCAAATAGCTTTCTGGATCAAGTCTGTTTATCAGATATATTGATAATAGCAAATAACACCAGTTTCATCAAAACATCATAAATACTTTCAAAATGCACCTTTACTTAGATTGTCTGATACAAATGCAGTCACAGTTTGATATCGCAAGTCCCTTCTTACAAAGATGGGTCTGTTTCATCATCATGTACAAGACCCAACTCTAATATTAAAGTTGACAAAGAAAGAATTACCGTTTGATTCTAGACAAGTAGGCTGAGTAAGCTTGTTAAATTGAAATCCCTTATTTACAAGTGTCAAAGACACACTGCTAAATAAGGCATCCTGTCACCAAAATCCTCACACCCTGTGAGCGCCTATTATACAGATTGTCTTTGCTACCAGAGACAAGATTGGAAACAATGGTAGACTATGATCAGCTCCAGAGATGTAATACGGTCATCTCCTGTGAGTCCACCTCCTCTAAAAATGCCTGGCTACAATGATTTTGGGTGCCTAGAAGCGGTGCTTAGAGATCTCTAAGTGTTGTGATTGAAAACACTTGCACTCTCCTCTTAAGTCCGCTTATATTGATTCACAAGTAAATCTGCTTCTTACGCAATCTGTCCTGAGTAATTATGGACCTTCTCACCAACCCGTTCTGTTACAACCACTAAACATTCAAAGAAGTTCAACAATGAATTAGGGGAATCAATAAACTATAATGCTTGAGCAAAGCAAAATACGATTAGGGGCTACATCCTAACCTGCCACTGGCTTGGAGTATCGTACAAGACCAATACATGCACAGAGGCAAAATTTGATTTAATTCAGCATGCTTCTACAAACAACCTTCTCCAAATAAATAGCTAGTTGTGTCATTTTAGGAGTAACCGACCAGAAGTCGGCTAGAAACAAAATTAAAGAGTCGGCCACAGATCTCGCCAGTGTAAAATTTAAGAATAAAGTTATTTATTAAAAATTTAACTTATTTAAAATACTAATTAAAAATCACAAAATAAAAAGGGTGTTAAACAACACTGCCAAGTAGGCCCACTGGCCTTATTTCTCTGGGTTCGTCACAATCCTCCCGTCCTCTAATTGCTTGACCTCAAGCGATTGCAAGTTAGGGTGGTTGACGATCTCAATTCCTTCCCACGTGGCATCCTATGTTAGCAGCCCCTTCCACTTAATCAGATATTCTGGAACAACCTTATTACATAATTTCTTCTCCCTTACATTTAGTACAACCTTAGGTTCAAGAATCAATTTTCCCTCATAATAAAGCAGTGGTAGCTCCATGGAAGGTGAAATTTGTTGCCCAAGAGCCTTCTTCAGACAAGAGACATGAAAAGTATTGTGGATCTTGTTGTTTGACAGTAACTCCAACTCGTATGCAACCTGCCCCACCTTTCTGATTACTCAATAAGGTCCATAAAGAAGAGGTTTCAATTTTTCAGCCCCACTACCTTTAAGAGATGACTGTCTATAGGGCTGCAACCTTAAATACACCATATCTCCCACTTCGAATGTCCTTTCAATCCGATGTCTATCAGCATACATCTTTAGCTGATTTTGGGCTTCATACAAGTTCTCCTTGAGTGCTTCCAAAATATCTTTGCATTGTTCCACTATGTCCTTAGCACTAGGGACTCTACTGTTAGTGAAAATCAGGTTCACAAAAGAAGTTGCATCATAGCCATATAGTGCTTTGAAAGGAGACATCCAAATAGACATATTGTAGGTTTTATTGTAACAATATTTCCCCAAATGTAACCATCTAACTCAAGTTGTCTGCTGACCAGTTACATAGTTCCTTAGATAACCTTCTATCCATTTATTGACAATCTTTGTTTGCCCATCTGTTTGTGGATGATAGCTAGTGCTGGGTGTCAATTTTGTCCCTGTCAAACGAAATAATTCCTGCCAAAACAAACAGAGAAATCTACTATCCCTGTCACTTACAATTTTCTTACGCAACCCATGGAGCCTAAAAATCTCCTTCAAGAATACTTCGGCCACTTGAGGTGCTTTAAACTCTGAAGATATAGTGTAAAAATGAGCATACTTTATAAGCCTATCAACCACTACATACAAACAATCTTTACCTTACATGTTGCATTACATAATTCTTCAGTCCTTTCCATGTAAAATGCTCCCTCACCTGTTTATATGTTTTGTAAAACCTAGGGTGTCTGGCTAATGGAGTGTCGTGGCAAGCCTTCAAAACATTATCCTTCATTTTAGATTTTGGTGTAATATATACTCTTCCTTCATAGAGAATCAACTCATTTACTGTCCTAAACCTGTCATCTTGCAGTTTACCATACAAAATATCATTAGCAAATGGATCCTTGACATATTCAGCTGTAATCATTGTCCTCCAATCAGCAGATATCTCAGTAATAGAGAATAAATCAGCTTTTCTAGATAATGCATCAGCCACTACATTATTATTTCCTTTGATATACTCAATGTCAAAATCAAAGGCCAAAATTTTGCTCACCCATTTTTGCTGCCTGTCATTTAAATATCTTAGGTTAGGAAGATACTTCAGACTATTATGATCGGTCTTGACCAAAAACTTGTTACAAACCAGGCATTGCCTGAATTTAGTTAAGGCATGCATAATGGCCAACATTTCTTTGTCATAAATTGAAAACTTACACTCAACCTCCTTAAGCTTTCTACTCTCAAATGTTATAGGATGTTTATTTTGCATCAAAAGAACTCCTATATCGGATGCATCACATTCCACAACAAAAAGTAGTGAAAAATCTGGAATAGCTAGGACTGGATATGAACTCATGACCTCTTTGAGCTTATCAAAAGCTTGTTGAGCGGATGGAGTCCATACAAATGCTCCTTTCTTGGTTAGATTTGTCAACGGTGCAGCAAGCTGGTAAAACCCACTTACAAACCTCCTATAGTAGCTGCATAACCCAACAAACCCCCTTAACTATGTTAGATTACTTGGTCTTGCCCACTCTTAAATGGCCTTGATTTTCTCTTCATCAACACTTACTCCATGTTTGCTGATTTTGAAGCCCAAGTATAAGATTTCTTGCAACTCAAACTCACACTTGGATGCTTTAGCATAAAAAGACTACTATTCTAAAATACTCAACACCTCATCCAAATGTTTTAAGTGTTCCTCCCAAGTTTTACTAAACACCAAGATGTCATCAAAGAAAACCAAAACAAACTTCCTCAATTGAAGGATAAATACCTTATTCATACATGAATGGAAGGTTGCTGGAGCATTAGTTAACCCAAAAGGCATCACCAAGAATTCATAGTGCCCATAATGACAATGAAATGTTGTCTTGTGTACATCTTCCTCTCGAACCTTGATTTGATGGTAACCCGAGCGTAAATTGATTTTGGAAAATACTTAGCTCCATGTAACTCATCAATCAAGGTATTGGATAATGGTTCTTGATGGTCCTCTTATTGAGAACTCAATAATCAATACACATTCTCATAAGATTTGTCTTTCTTCTTGACCAACACCACAGAAGAAGCAAATGGGCTGGAACTAGATCTTATATGCCCCATTTTCAGCAATTCCTTGATGGCCTTCTCAATTTCCTCTTTACATACCTTCAGATGGCAATGTGGAGTAATCATCATTGGTTTTGCCCCTCCTCAAGTTCAATAATGTGTTGAAATCCTCTATTAGGAGGCAAACCCAGGGGTGTATCCTTGAACACCTTGCTATGCTTGTCTAAAATAGGTTGAATCTATTTATTGGCAGCTCCCCCTTCCTTAGTGGCAATTGTATTGGTGATGAGGCATTTTGCCGCTTATGCTACTTGCTTTTTCTAAAAAATCCTTTCTATCCTTTTGGCTGATATTTCCATGGTTCTTTTGCTGGTTAACCCATACAATACTACCCTTTTTCCATTGTGTTGGAAGGAGATCTCCATCTTACGGTGGCTCGTCTCATATTTGTCAATTGAATGCAGCCATTGGAATCCTAGGACCACTTCCATGTCCATGTCAATTACATAAAAGTCATCCTTCAATTTATACTCTTCCATAGCTAACTCCATTTAGGTACCTTATGCATGCAAGAAAGGGTGATTCCATTATCTAACTTTACTTCAACCCAAGTCTTTTTGTTGGTGTTGGAAATAAGCCACACCCGAACCGACGATGGACTGGTCCAAGAGGGGCCAGTAGCTCAGTGGTAGAGCACTCCAGCAGTGTATGGAAGGTCCTAGGTTCGAGTCCTAGTTGGTCCATGTCTCAACATGGTATCAAAGCCAGGTCCAGGCTAGGAGCCTCAAGCACACGAGAGGTGTGGCTTAAGGGAAGGTGTTGGTGTTGGAAATAAGCCACACCCAGACCGACGATGGACTGGTCCAAGAGGGGCCGGTAGCTCAGTGGTAGAGCACTCCAGCAGCGTATGGAAGGTCCTAGGTTCGAGTCCTAGCTGGTCCATGTCTCCTTGTTGCAAGGTGTGTTCCCTTCGTCTCCTTGTGCTATGCAGCGTGGCACTTGGGTTTGTGACATGGCTTAACCGCCTCCTATGGATTCTATAAGTCTAGTGGTTGTACTGAGCATTAACAGGTTGATCTTTTGATACAATGGCAACCGCGCTTGTAACATGAATTAACCACATCTGGAAGCAAAATTATCAAATTCGGATCAATAACCTTGGAAGCATCAGCAATTGACATCAAAAGTGCATCAATATAAAGGGATAATTTCATCAAAGGAGTAATCTAATTAAGGTTACCAGTCTGTTTTGAAAGTAATTTGCAGGTCTGAGACAGGTTAATTTAATCATTTTCTAAGAAAATCAGACCTGTGGTAATGAAAATCAGAACTGAAATGATAAAGTTAGACATAGGAACAGTGCTTAGAACATCATTTCACACTGTTCTAGCATTTATATCTGATTAGAAAGTTGAAAATGGAAAATCAGTATGTCGACTAGGTTTGATTGTATCTCTGTTTGTGTTGCAGGTGGCTGATTAAGAGACTAAAGTAGCTGGATGCAGGCAATCATAAGATATAAAAGAAGAGCTTCATCATTTGAAGATGATTTAAGACAAGGCAAATTCATCTTCAAGAAGACAGCGAATTCACTGTTAGCATCAACACGCAAAGCAGTAATCTTTATCAGCAAAGGTCAGTGTGGACTTTCAATCACTATCTACCGGGAACTGATCTCTTACACAACGAATTCTCCCTTTGATTGAAGGTGGCTTTGATTGAGATTAAGGCAATGTTATTTGAAGCATCAAGTTTGATCATCATTCACAGCAAATTGATCTCTCTGTCAAACAGCAAATTCACTTGCAGGCAAACACGATTCTGATGAAGACTAAGGCAAGAAGAGAAGTCAGGGATCCTTGGTCAAAGGACAGCAAAATTGAAAAATCAAAAAATTTGGCTAAGGCATGGGAATGAGCTACACTGTGAATAGCTCTCGCACCTATCATGCGTAGCTCTCACACCTATCGTGCATTGCTCTTGCACCTATTGTCCGTAGCTTTCGCAGCTATCATGCATAGCTCTCGCACCTTTCATGCATTACCTTCGCACTTTTCATGCGTAGCTTTCGCACCTATTGTGCGTAGCTCTCGCACCTTTCATGCATTGCTCTCGCCCCCCTTATGCATTGCTCATGCACGCATCTTGCATTGCTCTCGCCCCCCTTATGCATTGCTCATGCACACATCGTGGATTGCTCTCGCACACCTTGTTCTATGATCAAGTTCAATTATGAGAGAGGAGCTACGCCTTGAACAATGCAAGTCATTCAATGGATGCGATGAACGAAGATGATGATGTACCACCTTTCAAGGCTAAACCATCACACCTCTTGATTGTCCATACAAGGTTAAGGATGGCAGTGAATGCAAAGAACATGATCAGCATGATGATACATTAGCACACTCCAATGGCAACATGTGATAAGGATCAGCTTCAAGGTGAAGAATTATCAGCTCATATACAACAAGAAGATCATCACCTAAGCAGAGACAAGGACCGAGGAAGACATTGCATCTCGTCAAGTCTCAAGCTCATACAATGCAGCTGATAGCAATCAACATCAAGCATTCAAGGATGAAATTTTCACAATCTTGAATTTCCGAATCCTTCAGAAATCCAAGAAACATTGCTAGTATAGCCAGATGAAAGCTCCAGAATGCCAGTGATCAAGACAAGAGATAGTTTCAGAAGAGTTAATCAAAGTTAGAAGATCAATTTCAGCAAATTCATCAACACATCAAGTGCTTGATAATGTTGAGTATCAAGAGATATGCCTCATTCATCTACAGTCACAACTTGTGATGAGTTACCAAAATCAAGCAAGCTGAGGTGGCACCCAATCATCATTTATCCAATCATGCCATTTCAGAATAAGGCATCCAGATTCAATGCACCTGACTCATCTATCAAAAGAAGATAACTCTCACATGGGCACAGAGTTTGATGCACCTACTGTTGCTATCTATTGGTTGAATTTTCTAGGAAGGACATGTGTCCCATCGATTGTAAATTTATCATCAATCAAGCATTAAATACTTTGTAATGGGTTCAAAAAACCCTACTTAGGGTTCTATCTTTCAATCTTGGCCATTGATCTCAAATTGATCAAAGCCACTGAATGTAATGAGAGCACTATATAAGGCCTCACTTCTTCATTTGTAAAGATAATAGCAGTAGTGAATAGCGAATAGGGAAGAATTAATAGAGAGTCGATCAATAAGTCAACAATTAGAGTAGGAAAAGAAGGTAAAAATTGTTGCCAAGACATTGTTACAAAAGGCATGTAAAATTCATTGAAGACATAGTGAATTTTTGTGTTGATTCAACAATTTGCATGGTCTTTACTTCTCAATTTGATTTTCATGTTGTTTAGACAAATGGAAGACTTTGTGTATGATCAATGGTGAAATTTGTACATCCATACAACTAACAACTTGTTGATGGTAAAGTGCCTTGCGTAGTGTTGTGACGTTTTCACACATCGCCCCATTGCAAATGGGGACCCTTGCTTTTTTTGCTTTTTAGGGTTTGTTTTTTGGTCTTTTAGGGTTTTGTTAGTTAGCCTTTGCATTTTGAGTGTCGCCCAGGGGATCACATGGATAAGCAAGTCCGGCTTGAGTGATGTCCTAATCCTGAAATTTTGGCTAAGTCTAAATGTCCTGATCCTGAAATTTGACTAAGTCTGGAAACTGAAAAACCTCAAAAAACTAGATTTTGCAATATAACTCCTGGAGGTCCGAAACCACTCTTAAACATCCTGAAAGTATATATGGAATATAACTTAAAGTATAAGAAAGAAGAAAGATAGAAGGAAAGTAGAAGAAAGAAGAAAGATAGAGAGTTCAAAAAGTCAAATTCCACTCCTGTCCTTCACTGAGGATCCAGAGCGAAAAGCGCTCCTGTCCCTCTCCAAGGGTCCAAGGCGAATCGCTCCTGTCCCTCACCAAGGGTCCAAAGCCAAAAGGCTTAGTGGAGTCATTCCTGACCTTGTTTAGACAAATTGAAGCATCAAAGGCATGATGGAGGACAAAATGAACGTGATAGAGCATCCAGACTTGATTAAAGACGATGAAATGATGGAGTTCTTGTCTAGAAGGGTAAAAGCGCTCCTGTCCCTCTCTGAAGGACCAGAGGGATTTTATTCATATACACATTTTTAGACCTTGTTTGGACTCGAACTCTTATTCATGGCATGTAACAAGATGATATCTTCCTTAGCCAAGACATTTCATGGTGAAAAGTGAAGCATTTAGAGTAGAGTAAAGAGAGAAGGCAAAGATTGTTGCCAAGATGTTGTTGTAAAAGACTTGTAACTTCATTGAAGAAATGGTGAAATTTATGGGTCGATTCGACAATTTGCATGGTCTTTATACTTCTCATATTTGATTTCATGTTATTAGATGAGTGGAAGAAATGTGCTTGATTGATGGTGGAATTCGCATATCCATACTACTAGCAGTTTGTTGATTGCAGACTTGCCTTGTGTAGTCAACTGGAATCATTCAGCTTAAGCTTAACTTCAGTTGTCGCTTCTTCATTGATATGCATCAACCTGATGGTGTCTATGCCTGCAGTGATGATTTGAACATCATAAAGCTTTCCTTCGAAGATCGCACTAGACTTGTGGAGATGGTCCTGCGATGTCAAAACAAGACCTAGTTAGAATTTCATCAAAGATCATTCATTGCTCCTACATTCTTAGTATTAGGATTAGATCCTCTCCTCGCCCTCGTCTTTTTTCCTTTTTTTCAAATCAAAGCTAGTAAGAGCCTGTGTTCCAGCAATATTCAAAGCAAATCAGAAGTTCGGTCATCAAATGTAAGTCCCCTTGTGATTCCAGCAAATCACATCATACCACAGAGAGCTTATCCACACGTAGAGATCCTACATACAAGAACCTTGAAGTCATCCTGATTGATCCTTTTCGCGATATCTTCAGCATTCGGAGACTTTATTCAAGAGAGGATAAGGTACCTTTAGGTATTTTATTCTGTGTTTGATAGTGTACAAAATACACATCAACACGTAGTCAACTAAATCCACATTAGCCAAGCTTAACTTCAATTATCGCTCCTTCATTGATATGCGTCAACTTGATGGTGTCTATGCTTGTGGTGATGATTTCAAAATCATAAAACTATCCTTAGGAGATTGCACTAGCCTTGTGGAGATGTCCATTGCATGTTGAAGCAAGACTTAGTTGGATTCCACCAAAGATTGTCCATTGCTCTTACATTCCTAGAGTTAGATTAGATCCCTCTCAACCCTTATCCTTTTTGTGTTTTTCTTTTTTTTCAAATCAAGTGAAATCCCACATTACAGCATCATTCGAGCATTCAAGCATTCCGCTAAGTCCACCTTGTGAAACCAACAATATCACATTATATACAACTGAGTCTATCCAAGAGCACGTCAAGACCTGACATTAGAGAACCTTGGAGTCGTACCACTTGATGACGTAGCTTAGCATTTGTGAGTCTTTATTCAATAGAGGATAGAATACTAAGTATTTTATTTTGTATTGCATAGTGCGTAAAAACACCATCAACAAAAAGGTATGAGATGAGGTGTCAATCTGAGCATGGTAGGCAAGGAGGTTTGAAAAGGTTACTTCCTTTGCCCTCTTGGATCCATGATCTAGCTTAGGATCATTTCCTTTGACCCCAAAATCCACGATCTCGCTGGATCTCTTCCTTTGCTCATAAACATAAGGATCAGCATAAGGTTTGGTTTGGATTAACAGTAAGAAGGAATCTCGATGAGAGTAAGGTTGAGCTAACGATTCAAAATCGATTTCCTTTTCCCTCTTGGATCCACGAAATCCTTCCTTTGCTCACCAAAATCCCTGAAATTCTTCCTTTGCTCTCTCCAAACCCCGAAATTCTTCCTTTGCCCTCTTGGATCCACAAAATTCTTCCTTTGCTCAACAAAATCCCCTAAATTCTTCCTTTGCTCTCTCCAAACCCCGAAATTCTTCCTTTGCCCTCTTGGATCCATGAAATCCTTCCTTTGCTCACCAAAATCCACAAAATTTCATTTCCTTTGCTCACTCAAATCCACGATAAGGATGAGGGAATCATTGGCACCCATCCTAAGGAAGAGGTTTGTCAATACAAGTAAAGATGAGGTTTGATTTTAAATTTTCAAGGCAAAGCGAATTCATCTTCAGCAAGGCAGCAAATTTATTTTGCATCAGTCACTAACAGTGATAGCAGATTAACACAAGGTTGAGATCGTCAAACTTAGAGCAAATTTTAGTATTCAACCTGGTGGAAAGATTTGGTGCAGGTCTGAGACAAATTAAATTTTGATCATTTTTAATAAAATCAGACCTTAATCAGACCTGAGAAAGCAAAACCTTAGATTGATCATCACAAATCAGACACACGGACAGAAATTAGAACATCATTAGAAGGATATATAAGGTTAGAAAACTTGGGAATGCATATACCATAAGTGTTTGATGTTAGCATGCTTGTTGTTGCAGGTAATCAACTGGCTACATCAGCATCAATATCATCAGCATGAGGGATGGAGGCAAATCCAGCATGCATCAAAAACATGGAAGGAAGACTTCGTCATTCAAAGGAAACATCAAAGGAAAGGCATTATAAGGCAAGAGTGGAGATCATCAGCATTAAGGATAAGATCATCCTCACGGAATGAAAGTCAACATCACGAAGGATCAACATAGAGGAGTTTAAAGGGATGAAGAATGAAGCACAATATTCACAAGAGTGAGCATAGAAATGCATGTGATAAAAGAGAAATTTTCACAATCTTGAATTTCCTTCGGAAATCCAAGAATCATTGCCAATATAGCCAGACGGAAGCTCCAAGGCGAAGTGATCAAGACAAGAAGATAGTTTCAGAAGAGTTAATCAAAGTTAGAGGACAATGCAATTTGACCAAGCTTTGAGATGTTGAGTATCAAGAGATATTGCTAGAGGAATCAACACTTGCTTGTGATGAGGTATCAAGTCTATCAAGCAAACTGAGGTGGCATCCTTGTCATCACTAACCAATCAAAAGGTTCTACATCAGCACGTCCAGATGCAATGTACATGACTCATCCATGGAGACACAAACTTCAAGATACGTAACCTCATATTCTATTGGTTCACATTCAATATTGAACCTAAATGTAATTTTCTCATTGGCCAAAGGATGTTGTTGTAACAAACTCTAATTAAGGTTTTCATCTTGAAATCTCGGCCATTGATTGTGAATCAATCTGAGCCGCTCATTGTAAAGAGCTATCTATAAAAGGCTTAAATCTTCTCATTTGTAAAAATTATTAGCAAGTTAACAACAGTAGAAAAATAGATAGATTAGAAGTTAGAAGTTAGAATAGAGTAGGAGAAGAAGAAATTGTTGCTAAGACTTGTAAATGGAAGTACTCTTTTCATTGAAGATATGGTGAAATCTATTGTTTCAACAAGTTGCATAATTTCTACTTCTCATTTGTTTCCATGTTGATTAGATGAATACAAGGAATTGTGAATGATTGATGGTAAAATTCGTTTATCCATACCACTAGCAATTTGCTGATTGTAAGTTTGCCTTGTGTGGTCAACTAGAATCCTTAAATGAGCTTAACTTCAATTGCCACTTGCCTCATTGATATGCATCGTCTTGATGTTGTCTATGCCGTTGGTGGTGATTTGAACATCATTTTACTCTCCTTAGAAGATCGTACTAACTTTGTGGAGTTGTTCTTTGATGGCAAAGCAAAGCTTAGTTGAATTTCACTCGATTGTTCATTGTCTCTTGCATTCTTAGGATTAGATTAGACTCCTCAAACATTGTCTTTTGCCATTTTTTTTTCCAAGCAAATAGTTAGAATCTAAGTTACAGCAACATCCAAATGTTCTACATTCAAGTATTCAACATAAGTCCCTTTGGATTACCAGCAATCACATCAACCAATTGAGCTATCTACATATCAAGACCTAACTAAAGAAACCTTGGAGTCATCTTGGTTGATTCAATTTAGCATCTAGGAAGATTTTGATCAAGAGAGGATAGAATACTTTTGATATTTTATTAAGTGTTAGACGTGCATAAAAACACATCAACATGTCCCCTGCCATCCCCTATAAAATGGCCTCCCTCTTGTTCTCAACCTGAAAACTTGGGGTAACATAGGTCATCAATTTAATCAACATTATGGAAAGGTAAACTAAGAATTGCCTAAAAAATTGTGTAGACCTCAGATATTCTATATCTGGCTAACCTTCTAACTCTCAGTATTTATCAAATTAATAATTCAATAAAAGTAAAAAAAATGTGTGCCTTGAGGCTGACAAGTTGTCAAATTAATCTACTTTCTGGAAAACTAAAAAATCGTTAGTAAAAATTCATGTGAATTTTCAAAATGCTATAATTAGGTGAGGATGAATTTAAGAAATTTAAACATATACGTTTAGATGAAATTTGCATACCTAGAAATCATAAAAATAATCTACTTTCAATAAAACTACACAAAATTCTCCATTAAAAATCTATGCAAACCTTCAAATCATGGATTTAACTAAGGCTTCAAACTATTTAGAAATCTAAATAAACTTGCAATGAATAATTCATGTACCTTAATTTCAACAATTTAATCTACTTTTTATAAAGGTAAACATAAAATTGTCCATAAAAATCCATGTAAATCCCAAATATAAAATAAGTGGCTGTTTTACACACACTACTCGAATTTAAATTTCGCTCCAGCATGAAAATAAATCCACATATGCCTCGAAGCAATGCCACACTTTCACTTCAAATTATTTAGCATAGTAAAATAAATAAATGCATATCTTGAGGCCATCCATTTAACCTACTTTTTGTAAAGCTAAACGACGAGTATTTGGTTAAATCATGTAAACCTCAAAAACAATATAGTTGGTTAGGTATTTTAAATATTTATTAATTTTAAATTTCATTTAAAATGAAAATACAGGAGCGCCAATGCTATCAATTTAACATACTTAACTGAAACTTCAATATATTAAAAAAAAGAAAATATTTGTCAAGGTGAAATATAGTTAATTTAACATACTATGCTTACCATAAAGCCAATATTCCACGGGGACGCATCCCCCTAGAAAATCATGCCGTTTCCAAGACAGGGGCATCCCTGGCACAACGGGGCGCATGATGAACGTCAAAAATGTCTCCTTAAGATTCGCATGTCTCCTAGATGTTTCATTACAAGGGATGCCATGCGGGATGTTGGGACATC
Organism: Cryptomeria japonica; assembly: GCF_030272615.1. Classification (NCBI taxonomy): domain Eukaryota; kingdom Viridiplantae; phylum Streptophyta; class Pinopsida; order Cupressales; family Cupressaceae; genus Cryptomeria; species Cryptomeria japonica. Next base: position 165,868,237 of record NC_081414.1, read on the forward strand.
CCTCGATAGCTTAGGGGATGCGAAGAAGTTTCCCACAGCATCGAAGCCAAAAAGTAGTTTTGTTTTTAAAACAAAAGGTGATTTCACCGAATCCATTGTAACCCTAACTCATCGAAAACTCATAAAGAGACATTAGGTCTCATTTGCAGACACACAGACTTGAAACTCAGCTTGAACTTGAAACTCAGGTTGCAATAGTTGGACTGTAACTAGAAGTGGAGATTGCATCAGCAAGCTTGGAAGTTGGAAGATTCTTCATTCTTACAAGAGGAAGAGGAGTCGGGACAGCAAGATTAAAGATGGACATTTGCCATTCTTTCAAAACATATTTTTGTTCATTGATGAAGATCATTCAAGAATCAAATTGTTCATTGCACAATGCAGCTGTCAGAAATTTAGATAACTTAGAAATCATCATTTTCATTACTATTTGCTTAAAAAATCAGCTCAAATTCATTGTTCAAAACTTCATTTTTTAGTTTTTACTTCAAAATTGTTTAAAACAGCAGCGTATAGTTTTTCTGAGTTTTTTTTCAACATTGTTTCTTGCAGCATCATTATCACAATGAGCTCTTACAGCATGAGTGAGGATGAGGAGGTTGAAGTAGAAATTCATAGTGAAAATGAATCATCTATGAACCTAGCATAGGAGTGGGGGGTCAGGCTAATAGTCAAACTGAAACAAGTTTTGTTGGGAGTGAGGCTAATTTAAACATTTTCAGATCCAAATCCTCAAGGATGCTATAGAGGAGGGTGGGCCACAAAATGTGGTGCAGGTAGTGTTGACATGTATTTTGTACACAGTCATACACAGAATAAAATACCAATAGGTATCTTATCCTCTCTTGAGAAAATAGTCTCTAACTGCTGAAGATCTGCAAAAAGGATCAGTTAGACGGACTCCAAGGTTCTTTTAGTGGGGTCTCCACGTGTGGACAAGCTTTTTAGTGGTATGATGTGATTTGCTGTTTCCTCCAAGGCGTCTTACGGATTCCAAAGGCTCGAAGATTTTACTAATCTAAAAGGAACTTTCAAAAAAATGGCAAAAGGACAGGGTTTAAGGAAGTCTAATCTAGCCTAGCCCTATGAACGACTTAGCATGAATGAGATTTGGCAAGACTCAACCAACTTCAATTTTGCAATAAGATAACAACTCAATTGAAATTAGTGCGATCTTCTAAGGTAATAATGGTGTTCAATGCATCAAAGACCAAGGACACTACTACGAAGGTACATATCCTAGATACGAAAATGCTTGAAGGTTAAGGACTCAAAATGTTTTCCAGTCGACCACGCAAGGCGTTCCTACAATCAGCAAGAAGCTAGTGGTTTGGATTGCGAATCCTACCAAATATCAAAACTCACACTTAGTCTTTCAAATTAACAAACTACTTTGATTGAACGTGATTCAAGTACATCCAACAACCATGAAGATAACTTAAGAAATTTGCAACAAAACACCATAACTTCAATATTTTATTGATTTCCAAGTCATCATATACAACAATTGCTTGAATTTCTCTCTTCAAGACTCAATCTTGCTACAAAATAAAAATTGCTTCTAACTCTAATCTCTCTATTACATCAACTATTATCTCTCACACTTATTCACTATTAACTATTATCAAATGAAATGAAAAATAGGGGGTATAAATAGCATCCCCAGTTACAATGAAAGGTCCAGATTGAAAGTAAATCAATGGACAAGATCATGACACCTAAACCCTAATTAGGGTTTGTTACAAATGACCTCCTTTTACTGAACAATATTAAATACATAGCCAAATATTAAATTTGGCACAAAAATCTAGGAGGTATCAACCAATGAGAAATAAGATGTCATGTCATCTGTAACAACCTTTCATCTAGAATCTTATTCCCTTTCCAATTCTCTTTCTTAGCATATGCAATGAATTTTGTCACGATTCCTTCGATTTCTGTGCTTGGAATCTCGGGAAGATTCTTGATACTCTCTTCTAAGTGGATAACCTGATCAAATGCATCTAGAAGAGCCGTGTCCCAAGTAGGTTCAAGTTCCTTTGTTCTATCAATCAGGAGCATGGTGGCATACATCTGATCATACTGCTCATCTGTAACATCTGCGTCCTTGCGAAAGATGATCTTGATTCTATCCTCAAATTCTTGTAAATCCACATCCGTCTCGACCTCGATCCTTCTGCCAAGAATGGTACGAAGTACCTCAAATACTCTGTCCTGGATCGGATTGATCACCTCCTCAACTTGACCACATCTAACACTGATGTCCTCGAAGAGAACACTCTTTATATGGAGTAAGGTTGACCACTGAAACAAACTGTGAGAATCACCTTCTAAGATCCTCTCTTGTGCTAAAATTCTTCTGGATGTGTGTCTTATAACTTTCAAGACAGGGATGACAACGTCCTTGGTATGGGCAAATGCAGCTACTGTTGCCATCAATCTGTGAATAATCTCAAGAACTTGGATAGCCTGATGGGTGATCTTCGACATCCTTGTAACAAACTCAATGGCCACCGTGTGAGATCTATCCATCCAACTACATGTACGCTGGACCAGGTTCCTGAATCTTTCTGCTTCATTGATTGATTGAAGGGGCAATGCCTGCAATGGTGATCTAACTGGATCCTGACGTCCCAAAGGTTCATTGATGTGACTGAAATATGTCCTCCATGCACCGACCTCTTTCTCAAGCTTTCTATTCTTTTCTACTTCTTCTCTAAACTTGTCCTTCAATGCCTCAAATGTGTCGGTGGCATCATCTAAAGTCTGCTCTGCTGTGGATGGTCCTAACTCAATAGTCTGTATATGATAGTCTTCTGCTAGGATCTCACCCTCATATTTGTCTGCTGCCGGTGTAGCTATCTGCAGTTTTCTAGATCCAGTCTCATCTCGAATCATCTTGGACATCTTTGTAGCCTTCTTCTTCTCTGTTGTCATATGTGAACGTCCCACGAGGCTCTCTAAATCAATTGCACTGTCCTCGTCCTCAATTACGATCACCTTAGTCAATCTTTCCTTCAACCAATCTGGGATATTTGATCTTGTCTCTTGAACTTGAATTTCTTTATGTACTATTTCTTCTTGTCTGGGAGGAGATGTTACTTCATTATCATTATCTAAATCATAGTCTTGGAGAGATCCATCGGATGAAACATGTTGTGCCTGTCCTTCCTCCTGTATATCATTTTGTACCATTGATTCCATGGACTCTTCCACTCGAACTGTTCTATCCTCTGGTCTGGAAGAAGTACCTGGTGTTTGATCTTTGTTAGCACCTTGCTTTTTCTTGGAAGACTCTTTCTTTTCCGATCTTTCCTTTCTTTTTGAACCTCTCGAATGGAGATTGCCCTCACTGGCACATCGAAGGTTACCTTCACCTGAATTCCTAGGATTAGGATTGCCTTCACTAACACTGGCTCCCCCTTCAGCTGGTTTTTCTTCCAAAGTAAAAGACATAGCTATGCCCTGTTCTCTTAACTTCTGATGCTGAACGTCTACCCATCTGCGAGTACAAGACAAGACTGGTGCCATCAAATCATCTAAATCCACGGCCTCGGGCTCATTCCAATTCAAACTTATTGTTTTGCTTTCTCTATCATATGAAGATTGGATGTGCCTGCCGTTGTCCTGAGCTTGGTCGGCCACTCTGTAAATCTTACATTTCCTGATGAAATCCAAAGGCAATCTAGAATGCATTTTTCGTTTCACTTCGAGATCGTCTAGGAGATTCATCATAAAATCTTCAATTTGGTACTCATGTCTAAATCTTCTACCGACCGTCTCCTCTAAATGTCCATGTGGATCAAAACTATTCCTCCAAGCAAAAGATGAAAAAGGATACAAGGCTAACTCCTTCTCTGCGTCATCCATGGCTAAGACATTAGGACATACCTCAACTGAATTACCCAAAATAATAGGTACCTGAACTCCATTCTGATGTCTGTGTCTGAATGCCTTCACATATGCTGCCAACTGCCTTGTTACTTCAAGTAACACAATTCTGTCTGTCGGGTACCTCGGCAACATGTATGGAGGTAAAGGACATCCATACACTCTAATGTAAGTGAACTTGGGAAACTGAATGAACCAAGCACCGTACCTCTTGATGAATTCCTGGGCATCCTGAGATAATCTGTTGTGAATCCCTCCTTGCAACGTCCTTGTGATGTTCATCGTGAAAGTATCATTGATTAACTTGTAGTTCTTCCCTGGTGGATGATGCAAGTAGGTATAGGATTCACAAACTCTGACCTCGCCGGGTCCTCTTCCAATCACTCCTCTGTGAGGTAGTCCTGCGTACTCAACGCTCCTGATTAAGGCATAGATGACGTATGAACTCATGTGGAAGGACTTAGTAGCCCTGAGTCTTCTCAACTGTACGTCTAAGCAATGGCTAATTATCCTAGCCCAATGTATTGTACCCTTTCCTTGAACAATCACCTGGATGAAGTAAAACATCCATTTCTCAAAATAGAAGGCATGAGGTGCTCCTGTAACTCTGTTGAGCATGGTAATCAAATCTCTGTACTCCTCCTGGAAATCAATCCTGTGTGGTGTGTTCGGTACTTTGCTCAGACGGGGACGACTCTTAAGTAGCCAGTTCTTGTTAATTATGCTTAGGCAAGCATCTGGATCATCATCGTACACTGATCTGGCTCCTTCAATGCTCTTGTATATCATGTCCCTGTGCTCTGGAAGATGGAAGGCTTCACTTATGGCTTCCTCTGAAAGGTACGCCAAAGTGCTTCCCTCATTGGACACAATTGTCCTGGACTGGGGATTGTAGTGACGGGCACACTCGATCATCAACTCGTGGCACTGAATGGCTGGAGGAAAACCGGCCGCCTTAATGATGCCACTCTCTATTATTCTCCGGGCAACAGGTGATGGCTTGCCGATGTAAGGGACCTCCCGGAACTTCTTTGTGCTAAAGTTCCCCAAGTTTGTATCTCCAATGTTGCTCCATTTAGACACGATCTTGGTCTCCACTTCTTCGGTCTTCTGATCTTCTTTCATGAGAGCCGAGCGACTAGTGGATGCTCCCGCCTTTGGGGTTGCCATACCTACACAACATTTCATTATAAGAAATAGATTTTGCAATAAATAACGTAAATAAGAGAGATAAATTTTAGGAAACCTCATGATAAGTCTCTAGAGTCATCATTTCCTAAAATACGACGATTGAGCCAAGAGAAATTCAAGAATCAAAAATTCAAAAAAAAATTGAAATATGACGATGAATGAATAAAGCAATAACAATTAAATCGCCATACCTCGATAGAGAGCTAACTCTAGAATGCAAAAACAAAATTTGCCTAGGCAAAATTGAGTTATAAAATAATCTTCAATATGATCTCCTCAAAATTGACTTCGCCACCTCCGGAGAGAACGTGATCTTCAATTATCGCCTTGGACGTGGTCTCAAATGGATCTTCAAATTCGCCTTGGTGTGGTCTCCAAGTCCTTAGCAAATTCGCCTCAATGTACCCTCAAGTTCGCGCTTGGTGTGGTCTTCAAATTCGCACCACCCTTGGATGAATGAAACTCGCACCACCTTTGAACACACTTCGCACTATATTCGCTTCCCCTTGATTCGCATGAAGAAAGGTAAAAATGATGTAGAAATGATAGTTTTTACCCCCCTTATATAGCGCGTTCATCCTTCACCCCTTAGGCCAACTTGATAAAAATAAAACCATTTTTTAAATGATTTGCAATGAAATGACAAGGCCGACTTGCCTAATTGAGCGCTCAAATCGATTTTTTATTAATTAAATAATTAATTATTAATGCCTTGCGTTTTTTAATTTGCAAATTTCGATTCTAATAAAGGCAAAATAATTAATAAATGTTTAACGCCATATTAAATGCTAAATAAATAAGATTTTCAAATTTTAAATCGATTTAGCATTTAAGGAAATTTGAATTGTTTAATTTGGCGCCAAAAATATGAAAATAAAGGGACGTACCTCATCGCTCTGGTCCCTTGGAGAGGGACAGGAGCGATCCATGATTTTGGTCTTGATTCTTGCATTTTCAACGTTCAACTCCTTCATTTCCACGTTCCAGATCGATCATCTGGTGGTCCTTCGAATTTGAATTTCTTTCTTGTGCGAGCAAGTGCATCTCATGACCATTATCGCCCTGGTCCCTTGGAGAGGGACAGGAGCGATCCTAAGGTTTTTGCTTGAAATTCTCCATTTTGGTACGATCTTTTCCTTGTATCATCTTCCAAATGCCATTTAAAACCTTGTGCGTCCTTGTCTTAACGTGATTTTCAAAGAATATCATGTGTTTTGCCTAACATCGCCCTTGTCCCTTGGAGAGGGACAGGAGCGATCTCCATGTCTTCACGTTCATCTTGTATCTTTGACCTTCGAACTTCCATTGTAAGGCGAATAACATCTATGCTCATTCCTTTCGCGCTTATTCCATTTGTCTTCATTATGTGTTTGGATGTATTAAAGGGACCATCGCCCTTGTCCCTTGGAGAGGGACAGGAGCGATCCACGTTTTCTCCTTGACCTTGGCAACTTTACACTTTGATCTCCTTTGCGATGTCCTTCAAACGTCGTCCTTCGCACTTCCTAACCTCGCTTCGCTTTGATCTTGAAGGAACGTGAGTGTTTTTGATAGTATCGCCTTGGTCCTTGTCCAAAGGACAGGAGCGACGTGAGGCTTTTACATTATTTGGCGATGTTTGGACGTTCAACACTCTTGCAAATTATCTTCAAACGATGCCTTGGACCATATGCTATCTTAAGACGTCTTGACTTAGCTTGATCTTGAAGCAAAACAAGGAATCCAAAGCAAATTGCCCTGGTCCCTTGGAGAGGGACAGGAGCGATATGGTCCCTAGGTCCATTTTGGTGATTATTTAATGTTTGAAATCTTCATGCATCACCTTTCTACCTTTCCGTGGACCCTCTAAGACCTTGCGAAATCTTGTCCTTACGTAAATCTTGCTCAAAATGATCAATACATCTAACATCGCCCTGGTCCCTTCCTGAGGGACAGGAGCGATCTATGTTATATGGTGTCAATTTCTTCATTTTAACGTCCCTTGAGTGTTTGCGCATGATGAAGATGCCTTGAAATGTCCCTCGCCACCTTCTCTTGACTTGTGTCGACCTTGAACTTTGGAGGAACGACCTTGAACTTGCGTAGGGAGTATTATCATCATTGTATTGCCCTGGTCCCTTGGAGAGGGACAGGAGCGATCCTTCCCTTGTGGCCACTATCTCACTTTGCCAGGTTCCAAGTTTATATTCAACGGACTCGTCCTTCTTCACTCTATTCGTCCATGCCTTGACATCATTTGTAACTTTGCAAGAAAAGCAATTATATCAAAAATCGCTCTGGTCCCTTCCTGAGGGACAGGAGCGAACTAGGCATTTAACACTGTTATGGACGTCCCAAAAATCTTCAATTTATATTCAACGCATTCATCTCATGTTTTCCCTTGTTTTTGAACGTAAACTTGCCTTGACCTTTGTCTGGATTTTGCATAATGAAGGAAATCGCTCTGGTCCCTGGGAGAGGGACGAGAGCTACAAGGTACCTCGCCCTGGTCCCTTGGAGAGGGACAGGAGCGATTTAGTCAATATAGGTCATTTTCCTTCGTTTTTGCATATCAAATTATATTCATTTGGCAAAGCATCCTCCCTTGGACGTCCTCAAATCATTAAGCTCTCGAAATCTTGCAAGGACAAGGCGAAATTTGAATTGTAGCTCCGGTCCTTCACTGAGGGACAGGAGCGATTTTCCTCCTGGAGGCATTTCTGTGCTCATAAAAATCTTCAATTTATATTCAACGGAAAGATCTCGCCGTTCTCCATCATGTCCAACTTGAAATTTGTCTAGACTCTGCAAGGACGATGAGGTATTTGAAAATGAGCTCCCGTCCTTCACTGAGGGACAGGAGCGATTTTGCTCCTACAGGCCAAAATAACAAGATTTTTCACATTTTAACACTTCACGAGGCGAAAACAAATCAATTCCAATGCCCAGGATCAAAATTCAAAAAAGTCAAAATTTGGTCAAAATATTCAATCGGACAGAAATTCACATTGACGGTCAACACTTAGACAAATTTAAGCTCTGCATTAACATTCCAATTGAGAATTAGACCATTTTGGCGAATTTATTGCATTCAAAATTTGCATTCCAGAAAAGGAAGCTCAAAAGCTCTCAAAAAACGACTGGATTTTGGCTTGAAAAGGCAAAATTTAAAACCTTAAGGCTTGGCCCTAAATCCAGACAACTAACTAACTAACAAAACCCTAAAAACGAAAGCGAAAACGAGCGAAAAACAAGCAAAAAGAGGGGGTCCCCATTTGCAATGGGGCGATGTGTGAAATGGTCACAACAGGTAGTCACAGATGCAGCCCATGTGTGCAGAGCAGCAAGGAATTTGATTAAGGCAGCCTATATACATATTTGGTGAACTCCTTGTTGTGTGCATACCATAATTAATGCACTCAAGGACATAGGTAAAATCAGTTGGATCAAAACAATTGTTCCTGATGCTAGAGATGTGCAAATGTTTATCTACAACCATCACACTTCACATGCACTCTTCAGGACCTTCTCCAATAAGGAATGCCTAAAACCTATAGAGACTCGGTATACATCATATTTTATTCTCTTGGAGAGGATGCTTGAGTTGCAAGAGGCATCGCAACTAATGGTTATGATAGCAGAATGGAACAGATGACCTAAGTCGAAGACACATCAAGGGTTGAGGGTGAAGGAGGTGATGAAGAAAGATGTCTTATTGGCTCCATCATTGCTCCAATCTTCATAGTTATTAGATTTGGGAATTCTAATGCACCTTCCCTTGGAAAGGTGTATGAGTGCATTGATTCTATGCTTGGTCAAATAAAGGTTATTGTGCAAGAGAAGAACCCTAGATTGCAATTTTGCACAGAGCATATTCAGCCAATCATTCATCATAGATGGGAGAAGCTCAACGCTCCCTTACACATGGTTGCCTATGCATTGAACCCAAAATGGTATGTGCAAAGGCGCAACAGAATTACGCCTATAGAGGACGCTGACGTGAAGGAAAGACTCATGAAGGCAATCAACAAAACGTATGTTCCTACAAATGCTAGCCAAATTCATATTGAGTGGACAAATTTGCCACTCTTTGGGGATATTCAAAGGCAGCCAAGATAGATCTAGAGATTATGTCACGAGAGGACCCAAGTTGTGGTGGACTATGCATGGGCCTAGATCTTTGACAATTACTCTAACCATTTGTTTGATGTCTTGGGTTTCTAGTTCTTCTATTGCTAACAAGAACTAGTCTACTTACAGCTTCATCCACTTGGTTAAGAATAGACTTACTTCTAGGAGGGTAAAGAAGCTTGTGGCGGTACATAGTGCATTGCGTCTCATTGACCGCAAAACATCTACATACAAGGAGAGTCTAATAGCCAGATGGGATGTAGAGCCAACACACATTGATGATGATGCTTCACAAATAGGGCTGGTTGGTATTGGTATAGATGAGCTTGAGCATGTGGGGTCCAACAGTTCAAGTGATGAGGACATTGAGGAGTTTGACGAGGAGCTTAGAGATGATTAGACTCTACTTCTAGAGTCTATACTTCTAGTATTTACTATTTAATATTTTGTTTTTGAAGTTTGAACTCTGAACACTATTGAATCTTGATAACTTGATCAATTGATTGTAATTTTGATGAATCATAATTAAGAAAACAGAAATTTTGAGAATTCTCGTTCCAAAGTCTATATTTATAATTTATTATTACTAGTGTAATGCAATCATTGCAATGTGTTTAAATTTTTAAACTAAACTTTACCTATTCCTTAGGCTTATACAGTGTAACAATTATTATGTTATACATCTTTATCTTTTTAAAACTAATTTTTCAAGTACAATATGTATTATATCAGCACCGCTCCCCTGCCGTCTTCCCACCCTTCCCAAACCTAGGCCTCAAGAACCCCCCGTCCCCGAGATGCGTCCCCCCATCTCCACGTCCCCAAACTCAATGGAACATTGCATAAAGCCAAACCTATGTTGCTATGACCCCTCCCCCTCCACCCGGGCCTGATCTTATACCAAACTAGTCTAGGTACCAATTCCAACGTGAACCCAAGGGTATCCAAGGGCCGCCTAAGAAAAAAAAAATCATCTCTTTAAAACATATTTTATTTTTACAAATAAAAAAGGTGCCAAATACCTAATTTTGTCCTCAAAATATAACTGTGAAAATGGCATGCATCATGAAGATTTGTGTGGTTTGGAAGGCTTTAATTTGGGCTTGGTCATGGGCCCTCAGCCCCGCTAGGATCTCCACTCTGAGACCCCCACTACTAATTGACATCTCTTATCAATAAGAAACTTGATACAATGACGGGTGGGAGAAATTGAGATCTAACTTTTGAGTAATTACTGTTTTATTCTTTATTTATAATTACTGTTTTATTCTTTAATTATAATCTCCTTTGCCCTTGGATCGGCCTCTAAGAAGATAATCACCCAGCATTATTTATATGACTATAGTTTTCTGGTTGAATGTAGTTTGGGGGCATGACAGTCAATCTAAAATGCTTCCTATGAAGCTAAACTGAAAAATGCCTCTGGAAAATTCATACAAACCCCAGAAATGCAAAATATAGCTAAGGCTTTAAGTCATTAGTTTAACCTATCATGCAAAGCTATTCTGAAAAATGTCTATTATACATAGCAAACACTTAAAATATTAAAATTTGAAAATCACTCAAGATAAAAAGAAATAATGCATGTGCTTTGAGGCCGCCAGTTTAACCTGCTGAGTAAAGCTAAATTGAAAAGTGTAGGTAAAAATTTATATTAGCTTGGAAACACTACATAGCCTTCGGATTATTTAACAAGAATAAATCTTACTCAAAGTAAATATATAAATACATAAATGTACCTTGAGGCCGTCAATCTAGCCTATTCTGTAATGCTGGGCTTAAAAATGTTGGTAAAAACCATTTAAACCTCAAGATTCTATAAACAACCCTAGGTTTCCAATTGCTTAACAAAATGATATTCACTCAATATAAAATATAAAAACTTAAAAATATTAATAAAATAAGATTTCCACAATCCATAGTAATCTTGGTAAGGTACAACTTGAGTTGGTCTAGTGGTGGATAACTTGTACTCTTGAAATAGAGGTCACAAGTTCAAATCCTACAAAGTGGGTAGGGCATTACACCTTATCGGCTTCAGACCATTACCTATCAAAAAAAAAAAAATCTTGGTAAGCAGGTTTCTAGAATCAGATTGTGTGCGAGTTTTTTGATCAATCTGATTCCAGAAACCTGCTTATCAAAACTTAAAAATATTTAAATTTGAATATCACACAAGATTAAAAAAAATATATATAATGTGTCCTCTGAGGCCGTCATTTTAACCTATTGTGTAAAGCTAAATTGAAAAATGTCAGTTAAAATTTATATTAGCCAGAAACACTACACAGCTTTCGGATTATTTAATAAAGGTAGGTCTTACTCAAGATAAATGAATAAATGTACCTTGAGGCTGTCAAGCTAACCTACTCTGTAAAGCTAAGTTTTTGAATGTTCGTAAAAAGTCATATAAACCTCAAAAATTCTATCAATAACCCTAGGTTTCCAATTGTTTGACAAAATGAAATATAAACATATTTGCCTTGAGACTGTCAATTGTAAAGCTAAACAAAAAAATGTCTTTAAAAATTATATAAACCTCAAAAATATTATAGCAGATATAGCTTGGAGTAATTTAGATGCATGGCATCGCCAGAGGCTTCCAAATATTTATCGAGTTTAGATATAACTCGAGAGCTAAAATAATTAAATGTGACTTGAGGTCATAAATTTAACCAACTTTCAAAAGATCTTTAACTCAAATGTGTGTTAAATATTCATTAGAATCTTCTAAATGCTGCTGAATCTAGGTCATCTACAGAAAATAATCTCAGATTTAAAACTCAAATCTAGTTACGTGTAAACTTTAAGTAAAGATAGATAAAAACTAAATAAAATTTTGAAAATTTTTTTACCTGACGGTTTACAATGCTGTGAATTGCTTGATGATTTATCAATGGAAACGTATGTGAATTTTTCATGTCTCTCACAATCAGTACTCTGTCAAAAGGACTGTATCCACATTTTTATAAATTACCGTTTGCGTTTATAGAAAAAAGCGCGGTTTATTTTACAACAAAAGTTTACATTAATTGACAGCAATTTTGCAGTTAGCCTGCTCAAACACTGAGGGTTATTGCAGTCTTCTATAATTTATGTTTTTGACACGTTAATTTGAGTTTTTGACACATTTGGGTTTCAAAGCGGCTTATGGGAGGCCATAAACAATCTATCAAATTATCACAATATTATGGTCAAAATAAAAGGAAAAGAGCAAAAGGACAAGCTCGTTTTAGATCAAAAAGTTTCATTGTTGATCATTGTAATACCTTTAGGATTGAAAGAAGGATTATAAAAGGAAAAGAGCAAAAGGACAAGCTCGTTTTAGATCAAAACATTTCATTGTTGATCATTGTGATACCCTTAGGATTGAAAGAAGGATTAGTAGTTGGGCATAAATAAAAGAAAAAAGAGTCAAAGCATAGGTTGGCTTTAGACCAAAACATTTCACTATGGATCATGGTGTTACTCTTAGGTGGAATATCTAAGGGGGTGAGACTTTTTGTTGTTTTGTATACTTTAGAAAAGTCTTTGATTCGGTACCACGTGACAAATTATGGAATAGAATGGAGAAATTGGGAGTTACAAATGGGCTTAGAGTTGCAGTACATAGGCTATGTGAGCAAGTCAAGGTTAAAATCAAAACCTCTAATGGAATGTTAGAATGTTTTGGCAATATATTGGTGTCAAACAAGGTTGCTCGCTTTCCCCAACATTGTTTGGGCTATATAATGATAAGTTAGAAGAATGGTTAAACAACACTAGCAAAAAAGGGGTCCAGTTGGCTAATTATGTAATAAAGTTACTTCTATATTCGGATGGCATCATCTTAATTATTAAAACAACAAATGGTTTGAGGGAACATTTGAAGACGCTTGAAACCTTTTGTCGGGAAGTAGGGATGCAAGTGAACATTAGCAAGACCAAAGTGATGATCTTCTCTTTGAGAAGAAAAAAAAGATACAAAATAATTTTCTTTTTTAAGGCTTCCTTGAGCAAGACCAAAGTGATGATCTGCTCTTTGAGAAAAAAAAAAAAAAAAAAAGACACAAAATAGGTGTAGAAATGCAGAGCTATGGGATTGGAAAACCAAGAGAATGTTTTTTGGTTTGCTAGTCACCCCAGTAGTATGTCGGATTGGAAATGAGGTATTTGAAAGAATTCAAAAACATCTAATCATAAGCAATCTCAAAATTAAAATTTATTGTCCCATATGAAATTATATTGCTAGAAACTTGCACCTAGATCTTTTGCAAGCTATAGTGATGGTTTATTTAGCAAGTTATCTAAAGAAGGCTCAAAATATGAATAAACATTGTTGGCTTGAGATGATTATGGAGGAAAGACTAAATAGAAGGAAGAACACATGGATGAAACAAAATGACAAATGGATGAGAAAATGGGAAGTGAGTATACAGGAATGCTTAGACACTAATGAAGAAATAAAAAAAATTGTGAAGGAAAAATTTAAGAGTAGCTTATGGACAAAACAAAATGGATGTTAAAAAAGCCTTTTATATCAAAGGATTCAACCCCACATGAGACCACGATGAAAAGTCTTACATAGGACTGAATATTAAATGGAAAGAAAAAATGTTGATGGCTCAATTAAGAACCAACTCACATCACTGAGGTGTGAAATAGGTAGATGGATGATACCTAAAGAAGAGTGGGAAAAGGGAATATGCCTATTTTGCAACACAAGAGTAAATAGTAGAGACAAGGTGACACTTGGTCACCGAATGCCCAGCATACAATGAAATCTATAACATTAATGAAGACATTTTGAAAACGGACAATTTAAACACTTTGTTTGAAGAAACAAAACTTAAAAAAACAACAAACCTATTGATCAAAATTCACCACAAAAGCACAAATCAAGAGAAGAGGTTTCATACTATTTAAGGTCTTGGTGCTCTATCTTTTTGGGTTGTGTGCTATTAATGGATCGCATATGTTGCTTTGGCCTTGTGAACGTTATTAAAATATTACATCCATTCGTTCATCCAAAAGGTCAAATGTTTGTTTATTGCCATAGATTTAAAGGTCCCAAGGCCCTCGTAATGCATGTTTGTGATTTACATACATTTCTTAAAATGTGATCTTTGAAACTTTTCCATATAGATTTTTTTTTAAACTTTGTGGGGCCAAATCAATAATAATTTTTATATGCATATGATATTGGGTATATGGCGAATGCCCATACATAAATTTGATGGGTGTATGGTTGTACTTAGGTATTTTTTAATGAAATATATTTAATTTTTAATGAAGATTGTATTATATAAATGATAATATTTTATATAGATTTTCTATTTTTTTATAAAATTATTTTCATATATACATATATATATATATATATAATTATGTATATAATTATGTATATAACAATGTATTAGTATTTGAATGGTAAGTTTAAATAGATAATCATCATGAGAAATTTATTTGATAGAAGGGTAGATTGTCAAATTTATGTCTAAAGTGTACAATGTTGGGGGTCTTATCATGGTTGAGTGATGTCATGCATGCACTTCATGTGTGTTTGTAAATAGGAATAAATTTTAATTATTGAATGGAAAAGTAATGCTCACCATAAACACACAATTTTCCAGTTATAACAAAAAATTAAATGACAATGGACCTCCAAGCACATGATTTTGCTTGACAAGCCACCTCCAAATGAGTGCTTTTGTCAAATTTTAGTAGAGTATAAATGATTGAAGGTCCTAAGTTACCTTTTGATTTTGAGTAAAAGTGAGGGATAAGGCTCCAAAAATACATACAAGTCCACGTTTTTCCTAAAAAGAGTGGTCAAGTTTTTCAAAGCATGTATTTATCTCTTCGTTGTCAAGGTAGTATTCCCATGCACACTACTTTCTTTGTCGTGGCAAGACCTCACTAAGTGCATATCTAGTACCTCTCTACAACTTTGTTTTAAAAGCATCAAGGTGCAAGCAAGAGGTTGTGAGGTATTTGAAGGTGTTGGTGTAAATTACGTCTCATAATTACACTTTACTTAAGTTGACTTAGGATAATGCATTCATTATAGTTTGCATATGAGACACTTAGGGAAGTGTGCAAATCTAGGGAAGTTGCATGTAGGAGAAATTCCACCTTTTGTGGTGTTATCTTGTTATCACATTCTATCTTCAGTGGGTGATCCACCTCTTGTGCAATATTTTATCATTTCTCCCACCTACCCTTACCTATCATTGTATCTCATTGAGCCACATGTCATGTTTGTGTGTTCTCATACCCAGCGTTTATAAGCAAGCTCATTTACATTGTATGGAATCCAACAACTCAATTAGTTGGGCATTTTGAATCTTGATAGGAATATAGTTTATTCTTGTCACATATTATTTCTCTCTTATTCTTGTGTTTTTCATTGGTCTCTATATCTTGGGTTGCTATAGACAAATTCTCACATGGTATCGGAGCTATAGCAAATTTTCACATGGTATCAAAGCCTATAGGGTGCCATGGATAGTCATTTGAGAGAAATTTGATGCAATTTTGGGTTTTGTATTTTGGAGCTTTCTATTACAGGTTAATATTGGAGGTTGTTGGGTCAAATCTGAGGTCGCACGCATCCTACCATGGTCTTTGACTGTGAAAATTAAAAGTTTTTTCATAATTTTCTTTGAAAATCATTTTTTTAATGATTTTTTTTTTTAATAAAAACTTAAATTTTCATGTTTAAAATAAATAAATAAATATTTTTCTTTATTAGAATTTTTAATAAATTTTTTGAAAAAAAAATATGGATGTATTTTTTTTACATTTTTTTAATTAAAAAAAATTCAAAAATAAAAAACGATATTTTTTTTTTTAGGAAAAAACAATATTTTTCTTTATTAATTTTTAATAAGATTTTTAAAATCTTTAAAAAAAAAATCATTAAATAAGCAAAATTGGGAACAATTTATTTTTGTCCACCTACATACCTGTGTTGCAATGTTCTCCAACTAGCAGCCAAAGTGAGGGTTCAATTTGCTCCTACATATTTCATGGCATCATCCCAATCGGAGGCATCTTCATCTACAATTTTCTACAAGGCATCTTTTTTGTGGCATCATCTTCATGTTTCCAGATTTGCATCGTCGTGTTGTATTCTCTTACATGAGCCATGTTGCAATGCACTAATATATAAAGTGCCACGCCTCTTTGTACTTTGTCATTGATGCCATATTTGATGTAATCCTCTTGTACTGCATAGATTAGGGAATATATTGTGAGACTTGGTGCATGGCTTTAATTGAGACTTGGATTGTACACATGTGTGCATGGGTCCTGTGAGACTTTGATTGTACCAATCTATCATTGACAAGTATCCAGTTGATACTCAAAACAGGTTGTCTCCATGTCCGATCTTCATTTTGTTGTAGTGAGTGATTTATTAGTCATTCTTCATCGACATTGGTACCTGGTTTTGTCACACTTTGACATTCTTGGTGCAACATTGGCTCTATTTCTTCCTAATGGAGAGGACTTCTGATCAACATCATAGGACCATCTTTGTAGGATATTCTACATTGAGGGTGGGGCTTCACGGTCTTTCCTCTTCTCCCTTATGGGGGGACTTTTTCCTCACATGAAGTTTTGTTCTTCTCATTCATCATTGAGAGCATTATGTTCTTTTATCTCTCTTTCGGGGTGGAGTTTTTTCCCATTGGATTTTTCTCTCTTTCTTTGTTTGTGAGAGATTGTGCATTGTATTTGTACATGGCCTAGTAGCTGGGACCCATCTTTCATTGTTAGCTTGAGTGTAAATTCCCCTAAGTTGAACTTAAGGGGGGGTATTGGTGTAAATTATGTCTCATAATTACACTTTACTTAAGTTGACTTAGGATAATGCATTCATTGTAGTTTGCATATGAGACACTTGGGGAATTGTGTATCTAAGGAAGATGGTTATAGAAGAAATTCCACCTTTTGTGGTGTTATCTTGTTATCACATTCCACCTTCAGTGGGTGATCCACCTCTTATGGAATATTTTATTATTTCTCCCACCTACCCCTACCTACCCGTGTATCTCATTGAGCCACATGTCATGATTGTGTGCTCTCATACCTTGCCTTTATAAGCAAACTCATTTACATTGTATGGAATCCAACAACTCGGTTAGTTGGGTATTTTGCATGTTGATAGGTATACAATTTATTCTTGTCACATATTATTTCTCTCTTATTCTTGTGCTTTTCATTGGCCTTTAGATCTTGGGTTGCTATAGACAAATTCTCACATGGTATCAGAGCTATAGCAAATTCTCACAGAAGGCACGTAGATTCCATATTTTCTAATAGTTTAAAAGTGTGGCAATAATAGTCAATAGGTTTTAGCTTATTCAACAAACATGTTAAGGTTGAAAACAAGATTTTAGCACTTTCTTAAGGTTTATTTTTTAATTATTTGCATTTACAATGGCTTAGAGAAAATTATAATTGTATAGAACTCTTTCGTGGTAATTCCAATGACTATTAATCATTACAAAAATATTTTCATATATGATGCCTAAGGGTTTTAATTCTTGGTGGATTCAAGACACGGTAAATCATCAATTTCAAATTTCTTTGAAGGATTTGCTACATAAAAAGTATTATAAGAAGCTTCTAGACTAGTACTTTTAGTTAGTTATATTGTGGAGGATCTATTTTGGGACAAATTCTAAAGCTGTTATATATAATAATTTTCTTTATTTTAAAAAACGATTCATAGTTAATGTGAGAGCATCCAATAGTATAATATTCACAATCTTGCATCAACTAAGAATATTTTATTTTACTTATTTGTTT
The DNA here is from genome assembly GCF_030272615.1 of Cryptomeria japonica. Lineage (NCBI taxonomy): Eukaryota > Viridiplantae > Streptophyta > Pinopsida > Cupressales > Cupressaceae > Cryptomeria > Cryptomeria japonica. Next base: position 165,886,225 of record NC_081414.1, read on the forward strand.
TATTTGCAATTTTTTATTACATTTGAATCACCAATCAATTATTGAAAACTCTACTATTTTTCATTGCATTTGCACATCCTACCAATTTCTTTAGGAGACGTGTCTCGATATGATTTAGCAATATCATCTTCACTAGATTTGAAATTCTTTAATCATCACATGGGTGTTAATTTATCATTGAACTTTAGTATGCGCGATAGGCTTATACCCAATTAATTATCCATGACTTGTGATGTATATTCAAATTTTATGCCAACTTAAAGAATCAATTACCAAGGTACATTAGAACTAAGAGTGGTTATGGTGTGCATCACATGAAGATCTGTTATCATCACATCTAATTTGGGAGATTCAATTATATAACCAACCAACTACATATTTCATGTAGTATTGGTTGTGTGTCATATTGTGCCCAATTGAGATCAATCATAAGACTAAAAGTAGGTATGTATACACTCTCAAAGAAAATCAAATAGCAATTAAGAAAAGTGTGATAAAGTTTTACATAGCATTATATTGCAAGATCCTTTAAGTTACATAATATGCATATTGTAACTAAATAATTAGGGCTTGGTATGTTAGAAGACCATTGTAGTAGATTATGAAGTTGTGACTATAAGGAAATAAAGATCCATTATTTTTCATTCCACTGAGTTTTTTGTGAACTTATATATGTTTGGTTATAGGGTTGGATAATCCTTCATAAGATCATTTGGCCATGATTGCATCAATTTATGTCAAAATCAAGTTGATTCATGCAATTTTATGGAATGAGTTTGATAGAAAGAAGGAGAGCATGCGTTGGCCTAGAATATATTCATAAGTCATGATGTCATATTTTTAATCAAAGCATACTAAGAGGTGTGTTGTGTATTGACCATTATATTTGAGGCAATGCACACTAAAATATATGTATAATTTTTTTATACTTTACTAGAATTAAATAATATGTCTCTAGTAGGAAGATGTTGGTTGTAAACAGATTATTGAACCCACATGAAGCCTGTAAATAGATTGTCAATAGTGACATGATTTGCAAGAGTGAAATTATGGACGACTACTAACGTAATACATTTTACACCAAACCCAAAATGTTTTCACAGAGAGGACATGGTATTGTTAGTGTCATTAGGAGGATGGATGATATGCTTGAGATAGTGAAGGATATAAATATTTGAATGGATAAATTTTAGGAGAACCAAAGAAGAAGTATTAACCTTAAAAGTCATCAAACCAATGAAGAGAAAGCAGTCACCCTTATTGACTAGAGTGAAGGAAAAGAGAATGACAAGGAAGAAAGAATGTTAGAGGTTATACTAAATATTGGTACTTGAAGTTAGAGTACATGTTCCTAATTATTATTGTATTCTAAATTCTAGATAATTAATAGGAAGGATAATAAATTTAGAAGAACACTTTGAGTATGAAGATATTGATAATATAAATAGAGTAATATTTGTAAAGACTTATTTGAAGGATCAAATTATCATTTGATGGAAGAAATTATAGTTATAAATGAATAGGAAAGGTAAAATTGGTATTTGGAGATAGGAAATGATGGAAAAGAAACTATAGTGCAAGTCAATTCCTACAAATTACCAACTAGACCTACCAAAAGAAACACAATATAAAGAAAAGATGTATGATTATAAATGACTATAGTGAGGAGTAGCATAGGTTAACATTCCATTAAGGACACCATGATCAAGGAGTAGAGAAAGTGACAAGATACGTGAATGGCATGAGAGAATCAACTAAAGAATATTTTTAAGTATGTTAAACATTTGCATAATAGAGGAATCATATTGAATGACCTTGACTACAAAAAGAAAATTAACCTAAAAGGTTTGGAAACAAATAAAAATTTACAAAGAGGAAGATTTAAGGAGGTACTAGGAATATAGGCCACACCACGAAAACAAATAATATGTGAAGGATCCTAAGAGTGATAACACCTACCACAAGGAAGAAGGGAGCAAAAATTCTTATTTCAAAGATAAAGATGATAGAAATTTATATCATGATGATAACAATAATTGATATTAGAGAAGTAAAGGAAGCAATAGTAGAGATGATCAATGAGAAACCCTTCAAGGGAACATGTTTTATATGTAGATGATATTAATAATTTGAATGTCCCCAAGGTTTAAGAAGCCTTAACATGGGGCTATAATAAAGAGAAAGAGTTGCACATGCTAATATGGAGACCAAGAGATTGTACAATATAGAAGATGGGGAAAAAAATGGCAATTTCTTTGTTGTAAGAAGTGCTTTGTTGAAACATGATTATAAGAAGAAACTAATATAGAGGAATGATGAGCTGAAATAATAGCTCTTTTATTCCTATAAATGGCAAGCTTTTATCATGTTTTAAGTTGAATATTGGGATAATGTTTGAGTCGTGTGATTTATTAAAGTTTGACTATGTGCATTATGGATGATAACTAAACCCATTAAACCATGTATTGTTTTGACCTATTATTCATGTTGCCATGCAAATTATTATAGGTAATATCATGTGTGGATATATAAGTGTTATGATTAATGAAAATAGATATATTGTATGTTCTAACTTTTAAATGCATGAATAAGTTGTTACAAAAGCGATTATTTTTAGTCAGATGTAGAATCACGTCATAAAAGCAGTTGGAGACATTCAAGGGCGGTTAAACATTCAAAACGGCTGAGAAGATGGTGTGCGTAAGAATCGGTAAAGGAAGAGCAAGGTGATACTAGATTCATTTATGTTTGTCTTCAACAAACATCAATCTAGTAATATTGCCATGCTATATTCTTGGATGTGGTTTAGCTGAGTTCCACGTTTTATGTGGATTAACTTCTTCTCTTAGTAGTCATAAATGTTTTCTACCTCATTTCATTGGCGTGATCTAAATTGTAGGAAGTTTGTTATAGTTTTCTTTTAAATAAAAACCTGCACCTCTTCTCAAAGGCTAGACAACGTTTTCTAGAACTAAAAGCATTTTTTTCATTTCATGTGTTGTATCGACTTTTGAAAATAATGAATAAAAGATATGTTATTCCGAGTATATAAAATCATCTTTGAAATCTGGATACACTCATCCAAGGGGGCCCACTTGGTGAGTATTCCTGTGCATTTGTTAGATTAAGTTTTTCCTTTGCTGCAGTAGATGTTCTAGCGATTGATTGTTTCTACAGCCATTTGAACCAGATCTTGTGATTGGTCCTGCAGACAAAGTAATTCTTGTTTGTCAGCTCTGAACTTAGTTAACAATTATCTAATTAAAATTTGTTATTAATGTTAAGATTTCCTGTATCCATTCAGTTGTTATGTTTTCACTTGTTTATTTCGAAAAGATTTAGTTGTTGCAATAGTGCAAAATGACTATCACAAGAACTTAGTGCATATACAATGCAAACCCATTTCAAGTAATACGTCCTTGGGTTGACAAGTAAATGAACTTCAGTCATGGAGACAATAGCTACACAAAATGAATGACCAATCTTTGGGTTGAGATTTTACCTAGTTATTGTTCCTATTGGCGAGGCAAACAAGGAACACAAAATTTTAAACATTATGTAATTCGGAGGCAACTTATACAGTCATCGTACATAGTGGTACCATAGATAAGTTATTGTCTAAGGAGATGATTGTAGGCTAAAATTGGAAAGGCTAGAACTGTTAAATACACCAAAATAATGAGAGGGGGGATGAATCAGTATACATCATAGAGAATATAAAATGGAATATTACACTTGCACAAGTAGACACCATATTTACTTGGAAAACCTGACAAGGGAAAAACCACAGTGATCAAGCTGCTTGGAGCTACTATCCAAATCTAACCTCAAAAATTAAAACAAGATTACATTAGGTTTTATAGGATACAACCCAAAGGAAGTTGTAACTCCCTAAATCACAATTGTATGGCTACACCAAAGGAAGTTCACTACTCCTTAAAATGACAACACATACAAAAGGATGCTACAACCTCATAATAGTATGAATAGTTGATAAGCTTCCACGACACAAATTCAACCTAACAATATTAGATACTTTAAGCTCACTGCTTCTAGCAAACTTCTAGGCATATTCAAATGAAATTACCTTTGATGTGCATTAAGAACTTCTTTGCCAGATCACACACTCACACTACCTTGATAACAATGTGATCTTTCATTTATATCCTCTACAGGTATCAACACACTCTTCTCCATGTCAACCAAGATGAAACATGTAGGCATGAAATGTGCACCCCCAAGGAGGTCTACCCAAAACACTTCTATGGCTGAATCGAAGTAATTTTAGACCAAGGCAATAGATAGGCAAGACCAAAAACACTTTGGCACACATCTCCAATTGGGCACAACCATTAAAGCATTGACACTGTAGCATCCTAAATTGTACTCCCTTATAATTTAGTCCACATTTTGGGCCCTCACCTTAGTGTTTGTCACCTAATTCTTAATTAAGACCTAATTATGCTTACATCATGCAAATATGGCCTTATTTTCACTTCATACACCACATGGTCCTTTAGTTTCGATCCTAAAATGGGCTAGGAACAGGGTGTGGCACCTTGGTCCTCATTAGGACTATGGCGCCACACCTTGGTCCTCCCTATTTGGCCCCCCTTTTGAACCCCTTGAGCATTTCCAAATTTAAGTGGGAAACCTAGCCCTGTGTCGACCTATGTCAAAAAATTAACATGTTTTTGAATAAGCAAGTATATAAGGAGGCTTTCCCCTCTCATTTCAATATACATGAGGATAATAGGATAATCATAAGGCATCCATTCAAGCAATCTATCATTCAAGAATTGAAGCATCCATCATCAAGCATTTCTAGAGATCTTCAAGGCTACATATTCTTTATTCATCAATTGTGGAGAAACATTACATCATTCATATTGAAGCATGTGCGTGTAATTAAGGTTTTGTCATGTTTATGTCATTTCATACAACATATGTGATTACATTTAAGAAGAAAAGCATCATTATTAGTCATTGTAGATTTGAGGTATATCCTTCCATTATTTATTTCACTATTTGCAATATTTCAATCAAGGTTAATTCCTAAAAGGAGTTTTGACTTAGGGAAACCCCTATTCCCAACCTATTTCCCCTTCTTTTTGTGTGTAAGAAACATGTACGGATATGTGATCTTCAGGATAAGCTTTATTTACAATGACAAATCAAATCCCCCTTCGGTGTGCGGAAATTTCAAAGGACCATGGTGAATTTTGCCATGGTCCTGACATTTTAGGAGCTCCTTCGAGGATCAGATCCAAACCTAAATATATTTCTTAGATCCAAGTATGTGTCTCAGTCCTGCATGTGTACCTTGTTGTTTCTATGTTTTTTTCTTCATTTTCAACACTTTACCCTAATTTCAACCATTCAAATTACAAAAGAGGGTAAGAAAATGCACACCTTGAATCCAATCAATATTTTTAGTCCTTATCCTTGTTGGTTTATGACTAAATTTATTGGATTCAATCCCTCTTTTGAATATAAAGGTCCCCAAGTAAAAATTAGTGGTTTTACTACATCTTGTGGTGGAAACCCTAATTTTTCACTCTTTACATTTTGGTGAACCCAACATCTTGCTCCTTAATTTCTGATTTATGTTTTCAAATATGAATTCAATAGGCATTTAAAATTTAAATTTTCAATTACAAGTTCAATTTCCCATTAAATTTTAAAAATTTGGACGATAATTTCTGTAGACGTCTAAAAATGGTCAACGCTTGCGGAGTCATACTTTAACATTTGTGCATTGCCTCATTTTAGGTTTTTGCATCGCATTAACATTTCTTCTATGTTGCGCACTTGGTTTTTATCATTTGCGAGCATCGAGTCCTTCTTATGCATTCTTCAATTGTCTCGCTCTTGAATTTGGTCTTGTCGACAACAATCTTCAGTCGTGATTTTGGTCAAACTTATCCTATCACATCAATGTGCATACTCATTTGTCATCATTTTGGACATCGTCAATCCTAATTAGGGTTTTATCCTCTTTTCAATTTTGTCATCTTGCGATCGATTTTGTCATCGATCGTGGTTATTTTCAATCTTGTCGTTTTGCAATCTATTTTGTCATTGATCCTTATCCTCTTGTCAATTTTGTCATCTTGCGATCAATTTATCATCGATTGTCATCATCTTCTCAATCATGTCAATTTGGATCAATTAGTCATTGTTCCTCGTTAATTGGTGCATTTGTCAATCAAATCATTTATCAATTCAAAATCATGATCAAATCGAATCAACATTAATTATCTTTTGTCAAGACCTAATTGTCGTTCTTGCATTGTTAATTCATCTTCTAAGGTTTTATGATTTATTCATTTAACCTAATTTGTCATTTCTCCCTCTAGGATTAATAAATTATTTATTTATCCTAAGTCTTCTCATCGCAATTAAATGTTCATTTAATTGGCTAATTATTCCTCTTTTTGTGAATTAATTAATAAATGACAAATTATTAATTAATTTACCTAATTTTCTAATTTTCCATCATTTCTAATTTTCTAATTTCCTAATTTCCTATTTGTCATCATTTCTAATTCTTAATTTCCACCTATTTTCTAATTTCCTAATTTCAATTTCCACCTAATTAGTTTCTCTCTAGTTTCTCCCTATTTTTGTGCTTCGGTGGAAGCATGAATTTCTCATGCGTCATACTTTTGACATAGCAAGATGTCATAAGGTTCTAGTTCTCTAACCTTTGCATTGGCAAAATGTCATAATTCATGACATAGAAGGTGTCATAACCTTCTTCTTTCCACTCAATTGTGCCATTTTTGAAATCAATTGCTTCTAATATCCATTTCATGCTAATTTGATCTTTTCTCCAATTTGTTTATAAATTGGATGAATTTCTTCAATCCCAACTAATCACATTATCGAATGAAGCACTTTGTCGAATCAATCAGGTTATCGAATTTCTAATCACTTTGTCAAATCAATCACGCTTCGAGTACTCTTGCGCCACAATCTTGTCTACTTGCTTTCATCTCATGTGTATGCACTTGAAGGTGAGATCCATAAACAAAGGCTATTTGAAGAAGAAAGAAGGACAATGGAGGCACATGAAGGAAGCATTCAGATCTACATTTGGTTTGCTTAGTCTTTAGTTTTGAATGTTTTATTTTCATGTCTTTATTGAGTGTGTTTAGGATAGATCATTGCATTTAAGCTTTTGTGATTGAGCTAGATTAGTTTTGATATTCTTTGACGATTTCTGAATTCCTAGCTACATTAATTGGTGAACCCGACGTGGACTAACCATTTAACCATGCTTTTGAGTGCTTTTGAGTTGATGTGCAGGTCAAAAACCCAAGAAACAGGGTAATGCAGGGTTTTCTGGGAACTTCTGCGCCTGTGTAAGACAACCTGCGCTTGTGTCATGCATTTTGCACCTGTGTTAAAGACATTTTGCGCCTGTGTCATGAGTTTTGCGCTTGTGTAAAGTCGAGAAACAGAGGTAAAAAGGCAGTGTTTTGCTTAAAAATTGGTTTGTTTTGCATACTGTTTCTGCTTTTTTGGTTTTTGGTACTAATTCTCTGTGTAGCACCTTGGCATTACACATGGCAAAGACAACAAATGAAACTACTAACATGTTTTATGCAGAATTGATAGCCAAAGAATAAGCATATCAAACTCCTGACTTGGGTTTTTGCAGGTTGCCTTGGATTACAACTAAACTTTGTGTTTGCAATTAATGTTATAGGCACCTAGTATGATTTCTAAATAGGTTGGAATGAATGTATTTTTGCTTTGATTGTTGAGTTTGACATTGGAGTAGGAGAGTATGCTCTCATCCTTCTTAGGGTGATCAGAAATCCAGATCTTCAATACCATGCTCATGTTTTTGATTGTGTGTCACCTTTAGAGGACCTGCCTTCCCGACCATTTGCTTTTGCAAGCAAGTGACAATCGTGAGAAGGGAACGACCCAAAGTGAGTACGGCTAGAATACCTTGGCATTCTAACTCACTATAAACAAATACCTAATGAGCGAAAGCTTTGAAGGAAGGGTTACATGGGAATTTTAGTTACTTGGGAAGTGATGACCCTTGGACTCTTTCTCATATCAACATCTAAGTAGGACCTCACAGTCTCAATCATTCTTGCGCGACTACATTTGTTTGGTATCTTGATGGGCTTAATGTCTCAATCACGCTTGCGTGACATCAAGGAGTAACACTTAACAAAAATCCTTACTAAACACCTTGTTTAGAGGCCAAAAACCCTTCTAGTTGCTTGAGAAGGACAAGTTCAGATACTTGGAAGAGATACTAAGTTCGCCATGGGGAGATTTCCATGGGGACTGATGCTTGGCTGCCCTGAGAAGTGAGTGCCGTGGAGGGGAGCCCATGGGGTCAAGCATCTATGTATTCTCCTTGAATCTCATAACGAGTCTACCTCTCAAGTACCTATTGTCCCTGCCTACCATAAGAAATGTGTGAATGAGCATGATTGTCTTGAGTCTAAGTTGAAATATCTTATCTTCTTTGCTTGTCAAAAGTTGAATTGCATCTCATTTCAAAAGCAAGACAAATTGATTCAAAACAAGGTTAAACACAAGAACATTTCATCCAGCAAAATTCAAAAAAAAAAACACCTCCAAACATGGTTGTCAAACATTTTTCAAAATCTTGTCTCAACATTCATGTCACTTAGATTTAGGTTCATCCTAGGTTTGCATTTTGCAAATTCATTGTCAACTACCAAGGTTAGGTTTCACCTAGGTCATACTCCTTTTCATATCAATAATGGTCATCCATTTGCATGTGTCCTCTTGCATAAGAGTAATATCATTTCATAATTCAACCTTAGGTTTCGTCTTAGGTTGACATTGTCATACATTTGCATTTGCATCCTTGTCCTCATAACATTAGGTTACATTTGCATACCCTAGGTCTCTTCATTAAGCTTAGGTAATTATCATATCATATTAGGGTCATTTGCATAGTAATTGTCCCTTTGCATATAGTGTCAAAACTTGGGTTTGTCATACTTGAGTAATGCAAATCTTTGATAAACCCTAAGTTATTGTTAGGAAGTCTAGACCTTGTCAAACTTTTGTCTTTTTGTCATCAATGTCATTTGGTCAAACCTAGCTTAGTATCCAAGCATATAGGGGAGACATTATCATTTTGTCCTTTTGTCACTTGGTCCTTTTGTCCTTTGAGGTCTAGACATCATTTCAATTTCCTAAGGGTCTCATTTTTAGAATTGTATTCATGAGTTTGTCAAAATCTTGAAAAACAACAAAAACATAGGTTGCATTCTTGCCATAGATTTGCATCTTCATTTATTTAGTTTGCATTTAATTGCATATCATACATTATCCTTGAAAAATTCCAAAAATATTGCATTGCATAGTGACATGTCTATTGAAACAAGGTTTCAAGCACCAATGATGCAACAAAGTTTGACGTATCAACCGACAATGCAATTGAATTTTAATCCAAGGCAATCACAATTATATCCATCCCAACAACAAGGCAATATCAATCAAACTCTTTATGATGAAACAAGTCTCCAAATACAAAAACTAGAGGAGAAACTAGCTCAAGAAAAGGTGATATTGGAAGAAAGAGTGAAAAACATTGAGAAGAATAGATCACAAATGTCCAAAATGTTTCAAAAATTTCCAGGTCGAAATCCAAAGATTGAGCCAATTGATGTAAGATCTCTTCTTGAACGATTAGACATACCAGCTCTCCTCTCCCAAATAGAGATGATGAAACAATTTCAAGAAAAGAGACAACATCAATTTCAACATTATGTGCCTCCACAACAAGAACAAGAAGGTGTTTACTATCAATCAGATTTTTAACCAATTGTTCAACAATCTAAACATTTCCAATAGACACAACCAATGGTTCAACATATACAACCAATACAACCAATGGTCCAATTTCAACAATATGTCCAACTAACTATACAATGTCCACAAATGGTTCAACCAATGGTGGAATATCAATGTCAACAACCACAATCACAAATTCAAAAATAAAGGTTGCAGCACACACCAACCCAAGTTTCAAACATGTCAGAACAATTGAACCAAGTCCAATATCAAAACATGACATTAGATCAGAACCAACTCCTTGCCAAACAAGTTCAAATTCCAGATACAACTATGTCAAAACCTCGAAAGAAAGGTGGCTTTATTGCAATGATCTTAAGGAAACTACCAAGTGAGTTTATTGAGGAAGATCAAAATAATACACTTATGTCTAGCAATGCCTCATCCCCTCACAAACAAATTGACTCTCCAGTGGCATCTATCCCTACACCTTTAGAAGTTTCACAAGAACCTTCCATATTGTCCTCGTCATACAATACACCCAAGGATGCAATTATCCAAGAGCTATCCATAATTGATTGCCACGATAATCTAGTACATGATGTACATCCTTGTCATGTTTCAAAAATACAAGACCCAATGCCACCATGCATTTTATTGCCATTACTTGTTTTAGAGGACCCTATTCGAAGTCCCTCTTCCTCATGTTCAAGCATTGATTCCTTGCCAAAACCCATCACAAATGTTCAAAGTGCATTTCCTTCATGCCAAAACATTGATTCATTGTCAGAATCCTCCATGCATATCCAAAGTCCAACCTATCAAGAGGATAATTTAGAGCATAAAGAAATGCGTGTTAAAACAAATCAAGATCAAGATCCTAAGACCTTATCATCCCATCCAATTGTTGACTAGGATCCCATTTCCCCAGACACTCGCAATGATTCCATTATTCCTATCCATTCTATCCAAGTACACGATGTCCTTTCAAATCCCATTGACATTCCAGATATCCCTTCCATCTTTTCTGATGATCCCATTAAAAGTCAAGAGCAAAGCACCTTTGAAGAGGATTCCAATGATCTTCCTCCTTGTCAAGATCAAATTATTCCTTCAGATCCTCCACAAGATCCTTTTGTTCCTCCATCTCCTTGTCTTAATGCTCCATATACACTCCAAGATCGCATTTCTTTTGATGATCCCATTATTTCTCCCATTCCATCTCTTGAAGAGCCTGTCATTGAACCATGTCCACTACACAATCCTAGTCCCCCTCATGATCCTAATCCCCTTCATGATTCTGACGTGTCAGTGCAAGATGTTCATGAACCCTCGACATGCATAATGGGTTCTTCCACTTTGGTGCAATCTGATCCACTTCAAGATCTAATTATTTCTCTCATATCATATCCACCTCATAATGGACTTGCGTCTTCTTCCCAAAGAAAAGAGTATCCTACAAGTCAAGATATTCATAAAGGCAAAGGAGTAGACCTTCACAAGAAAGAACTCCTCAATATCAAAGAAGATATTAAGGGTCATGTCTACACAACTCACTCTCAAGACGTTGGTATCCCTCCATCGCAATCCAAACATATCCCTTCCCCATCACACTTTCCATCCATCTTAGGTCCTTATATCCCTTCACCCTCTATGCAAGGTCAGAAAAGGCACACATCCTTGAGTAAATTTCATCCATCCAAAAGAAGTCCATTTCATTCATATCCATCCATGCATTCCTTTCCCCCTCCAAGCAATTTGGATGCCAAGTATAAGCATCATAAGTCTAGCAATCCACATGTATTCAAGGATCAACATGTCCAATATAATCGACATGTCAAAACAAAGAACAATATGATCTATAAAGAAAAAGAAATATCCAAAAGGCCACAAAGGCCCATTGCTAAAAAACAAAAGTCAAAATATATATGGGTTCCTAAATCCCTTGTGCAAGCAATGCACTCCAAGGAACCACAAAAGCATGAAAAATCAAAAACCATGTGGATCCCCAAGAAGCTCCTTGAAGCACAAATAGAACAACCCAGATTGGCATCTAAAATTGTTGTTCCTCCATCCAAACCTTCCAAGTCTATTTCTCCACCACCTTCTTCATCCATTTTGGGCCCTTATGTCCCAAAATCTAAAGTCGTTCCTTCGTCAAAATCTCCATATCCAAAACCCACTCTTTCTCCGTCAGTCCATCACCCATCAAGGTGTGTGCCAATGTTGATCTTGCCAACATTTCCATCCACTGAAGCCCAATTCTTCCAATACCCTATCCATTATCCAATGCATATTTTCCATCCTTCGATCGCTTTGATCCCATCCTTTGCATAACTCCTTGCCTTAATTTTATCTCATTTTCTATGTCCTTATCCTACCAACGTCTTTGAGCATACTTTTAAAGGTCATGGTCCATTTTTTTTTTTCAAGGCTACTATCCAAAAAAAAACAAAAAAAAGATGCTTGAGTCCTTCTTCCATCCCCTATCATGTGTCCATCTTCTATTGAAAAAGTCAAAATACAAAAAAAAAAAAAATGAAAAAAAATGAAAAAAGAAAAAAAGAAAATAAAATAAAAGAAAATAAAGAAAAATAATTCGTCCACTGGTGAAAACCTGGCAAACAGGCACCTTGGGCAAGTACCGTGATGAAAACCTGTCAAACAGGTGTCATGCGTAATTTATGAACTTCTTGCACACCACACTTGGGGGCAGGTTTCCTCCTTCATATCCTTTTGTCCTTCATTGTTCCATTATCCTATCGAACCCCTGTCATTACCCTTCATATCCTATTGTCCCTCATGTCCAGTTTCCCTTTCCACATTTGATCTTGACAAGGCTGAGGATCTTCATGAGCATCATGCATCTTGTTTGCAGCTTTCAGTCTATCATAGATGTTGGTCTTTATCCATTTGCTTATTATAACCTTTCATCCATGTTCCCTGGCATATTGTGACTTTCTGCCACTATCCCGTATCCTATCCCGACCTTCAGTCCATGTCCCTTATCTATTCTTGGTCTTGCTTATCCTATCCATATCCTATCACTATTCATACACTCTTTTTCATTCCTTGATCTTGATCTGACATAAGGATGCAAAATTTAAACATGGTTAAAAAAAACCTCTTGACATGTCCCTCGTGCCATGTTCCTGCTTTACATTGTCATATCCAGTCTCTTGTCCCATCACGCAATAGCCCTTGAAAATTGCATCTGTATTGTCTCCATAATAAAAGGCCTTTGTCTTCCCTCTATCCACCATCATTTCAGAAAGTCTATTTATTCACCTGTCATATTCCTTGCCTTGCAAGACATTGGGGGCAAAATCATAAAAATTGAAAAATGTCCTGAAAAAAATCATAAAAATTGAAAAATGTCCTGAAATAATCCAAACAAAAATTGAAAAATGTCCTGAAATAATCCAAAAAAATTGAAAAATGTCCTGAAAAGAAAAAATCCCTAAAAAGTCAAATAAAGTCCTAAAAAAATGAACAAAAAAAATTGTAAACACTCGAAAAGCAAAGCAAATACAAAAATAAATCCCCTTTGAGCATCGACAAATCGCTGAGCATTCCTCCAATGACACTCGCAATCCAACACTGTGCTTTCCTGAAATCACACATTAACAGATGAACTTTTCAATCAAACCAAGCATTCAAACTGATCAAAATTGTCTTATCAATCGAACATCAAAATCGATATCACTCGTCCTTGGCATGCTATCATGGGTCTTATACAGGGTGTGGTATACTCGAAACCAGACTGTGTCCTATCTTAGACGAGGTACCGCATTCCCTGAAACCAGACAACATGATCATCCTATCAACACTTTCAACTTTTGACAATGAAGATCAAGATGTTTGTTTGATTTGTTGGAATTCGTGAGTCTTATCATTTATTGATTTATCTTCGATCAAGTTCCTATGTTGCTTGATGATGTCATTGAGTGATTTAGAGTGATCGGGATGGTTCATGGTCTCTTTATTTCTTTTTTTTGTTGTGATTGTTGTTTGTCTGCGATGTGTCTATCTGTTTGCAAAACGGGTTGCATTTTAGCTCTGGCCTTCAATGCCATGATGCTATGCATCCATTTTGCTACATAAAAATAAAGGTTCTCACCTACAAAGTGCATTACTGAAAGCAAGATTTTCTTCATCTCTAATTGTCCTCTGTCTCATTTCTTCTTACTAACATTTCTTCCGTCAATTTAGTTAGTTCGGTCTAGTGCTCTGATCTCCATATGCTGCATCCTACATTCATTGGTTAGTGCATTTGCATTACATCGAGCATCATATCAAGCATTTTATCCATTTCATATTATAAATGCATCAAAAATACATAAAATTATATCCATACATGTTCATCAACAGTGCATAAGTCATCCATACATAGAAAAATAACTACAAATCATAACACATTGCATCCCATCATATCGATGCATATCACGATAATATCAGAGTACAAAACTAGACTGTCTGTCCTAAGTATAGCCCGCAGGCTGACTACATAATATCAAACTACATATGTCATTTGTCTGTCATAAAGGAGTATGTACCTCTGTCACTGGGTGCTCCCTCTATCCTCCACATCCCTGCCATGTCTCATGGATGATGTCCCTCCTGTCCTAGGTCCTGGCTGTGGTGGTCTCACAGGTCCTCTCACCCCCATGCTGCTCAATGACCTCCGAGAGCATGCCCTGCTCTCTGTCCTCGATTGTGCCCGATATGAAGTTTCTCTCTGCTCTGGTGGAACTGCACTCTCATATAGTGTCCTCCAATGGCATATCTCCTCTCCGGTCTCTACCAGCATCTATGCCATCTCACATGCACTGGCATCCCTAATCGACCCAATATACTCAGTGACTCTCTGTTCTTCTCGCTGTGCCTGCGCTATGGTTGTATCTCGAGCCACTGTGAGTCTGGCTATCTCCGCTCTGAACTGATCCTACTGTCTCTCCAATGTCGCAATGTTATCCTGCTGACTCGCTATGGTAGCCCTGCACATCTCCATCTCCTCTATGCTAGCTGTCTTCGGCTCTATGGGTATATCTTGCAATGCCTCCTGATCGCCTGAATCTGGCTCGTCATCTCTATCCTCGTCATCCCCATCCTCCTCATCGCCACCCTCATCCTCCTCATCCTCATCATCTCCCTCCTCCTCTCTTGCGAGTGGGAAGTCCTCCTGTCTCCTCAGTACTGGAATATCAAGATCAGTCAATGGCACTGGCCGTCATCATGCAAACCATCGCTCATACTCCTCTATCATCCCGACGTCCACCACATCTGACCTCCAATCCCACTATCTCTACTGTAGCTGTGCAAAGTCAGCATATGCTATGTGTGGCTGAATCATACTCCCCCACTAACTCGTCTCTCTGTGAGATCGGGCAAACTGTGCAGTCCTCCTAGGTACATCCTGCCTCTCTCCAAACTATCGTTTGACTCTCTCTGGCAGGTACATCTCAATCACTCTCTGGCGATTCATTGGTGGCCCAATCAGGTACCTCTCCTGTCTACAATACGGTAGCTCATCATGATCATCTGACCATCCAGGGCAATCAAGATATGGCCTCCATGTGAACTCTCTCAGTCTGTTTAGCTCATGTCGCCAATACAATATGTATCCAAATGGACCCTGTCTCAGTGCTCCCCCATAGCAATACACATATGGTTGGTGTGGTACTACCTGTCTCTTTGTAATCGGTCGACATATGGCTATGTGCTCAAATGCCCATACCTGTAGCAATGTGACTCCACAGCTCAGAGTCTGAACTCCCTGATATGCTATCTGATGCAGCTGAAAATATAGCATAGCAAGCACACATGGTCCCCATGCGTACACCGTCCCCTCTGTCGCCATCCGCTCTAGCACTCTTCCCCATCCAATAAGGAATCCATGTCCTCATCTATCTCCTGCTAGTAGACATGCTATCACCACTGCTATCACCACATATCGCCGATCATACTCTGATGCCATGCTCTCCCACCTGATCTCCCTCTCGACGATATCCAAATCAACTATGTCGCACTTGAATAGTATGCACAATGCGTCTCTCCCTATCACTGGGTCATACTCTACCATCTCCCCATGTATCGGAATGCAGAGGATGCGCCATACATCCTCTAATGTCACAATAGCCTCTCTAGTCGCCAGATGGAATGAGGAGGTCTCCGAATGCCATCGCTCTGCCAATGCGGTAAGCAATCCTGTGTTTTCCCAAATCTCGGGCATGAATGTGATGTAATATATCCCAAGTCCTGCTAGGATATCTCTGTCCGTGCTCCTGAGTCTATGTCGTAGCATGAAATAGTCTGGTTGGTTCTCTCACGTGATCAATGGATACTGTCGACTCTACATCACAATTGGGGCACAAATTTTGTCAATATTAGAGTTTGTTCCTATGGGCTGCATTTCTTTATTTCATGGCCAAATCAGGGTGTTCTCTATCTATTTTGCCCTATCCTACCCTTACCCCCCCTTTTCGGATCATTTGCATGCTGTTTCGAACCAAAATTGAGTCACAAATGCACAACTGCGCTTGTGTCTTAACTCCTACGCCTGTGTCACATAAATTGCACCTGTGTACCCCTACACAAGCACAGAAGACCTCACACAAGTGTAGGATTCTCCCTACACAAGAGCAGAAGTTAGTTTCTGCATTCCCTGTGGGCCCCGCAATGTCCCGCAAGTGGTCAAAATTCATGAAATTGAAAATATGGGTTTTTGAGATACATACCACTGCTCCTGCGTCGTCTGGTCATCTGTAAGTACGTACACATTCTCCAAGGTGATCTGCCATTGGAATGTTCGCCATCTCTTTGCAGGTGTCCTTGTTCAAAGCAACAAATCCTCCTCTTTGGCTAGTGCAAATGAGCTCTTTTCACCCTCTTGGTCTCATTTATAGATCTTTGCTAGTGCATAGATGGACGTGCATCCTCTCCATCTTATGTTGGTCACGGTCTTGTGCACCTTAAATTGCTTGTCCTTCGTGCATCCGATCTTCGATTCTCAGTCCGTTCGATTCTATCATTTTTGTCGATCAATTGGCCTCTTTTCTGCATGTTTCGGGCTAATTCCTCGAGGGGGCATGCATATGTCATTGTCAGTTGTCTGGGGCATTTTCAGTATTGTTCTTTGAAACAATGCTTAAAATCACATTGTCTCAAAGAGGGGCAAAATGTAGACGTCTAAAAATGATCAACGCTTGCGGAGTCATACTTTAACATTTGCGCATTGCCTCATTTTAGGTTTTTGCATCGCATTAACATTTCTTCTATGTTGTGCACTTGGTTTTTATCATTTGCAAGCATCGATTCCTTCTTCTACATTCTTCAGTTGTCTCGCTCTTGAATTTGGTCTTGTCGACAACAATCTTCAGTCGTGATTTTGGTCAAACTTATCTTGTCGCATCAATGTACGTACTCATTTGTCATCATTTTGGACATCGCCAATCCTAATTAGGGTTTTATCCTCTTTTCAATTTTGTCATCTTGCGATCGATTTTGTCATTGATCGTGGTTATTTTCAATCTTGTCGTTTTGCAATCTATTTTGTCATCGATCCTTATCCTCTTGTCAATTTTGTCATCTTGCGATCAATTTATCATCGATCGTCGTCATCTTCTCAATCATGTCAATTTGGATCAATTAGTCATTGTTCCTCATCAATTGGCGCATTTGTCAATCAAATCATTTATCAATTCAAAATCATGATCAAATCGAATCAACATTAATTATCTTTTGTCAAGACCTAATTGTCATTCTTGCATTGTTAATTCATCTTCTAAGGTTTTATGATTTATTCATTTAACCTAATTTGTCATTTCTCCCTCTAGGATTAATAAATTATTTATTTATCCTAAGTCTTCTCATCGTAATTAAATGTTCATTTAATTGGCTAATTATTCCTCTTTTTGTGAATTAATTAATAAATGACAAATTATTAATTAATTTACCTAATTTTCTAATTTTCCATCATTTCTAATTTTCTAATTTCCTAATTTCCTATTTGTCATCATTTCTAATTCTTAATTTCCACCTATTTTCTAATTTCCTAATTTCAATTTCCACCTAATTAGTTTCTCTCTAGTTTCTCCCTATTTTTGTGCTTCGGTGGAAGCATGAATTTCTCATGCATCATACTTTTGACATAGCAAGATGTCATAAGGTTCTAGTTCTCTGACCTTTGCATTGGCAATATGTCATAATTCATGACATAGAAGGTGTCATAACCTTCTTCTTTCCACTCAATTGTGCCATTTTTGAAATCAATTGCTTCTAATATCCATTTCATGCTAATTTGATCTTTTCTCCAATTTGTCTATAAATTGGATGAATTTCTTCAATCCCAACTAATCACATTATCGAATGAAGCACTTTGTCGAATCAATCAGGTTATCGAATTTCTAATCACTTTGTCAAATCAATCACGCTTCGAGTACTCTTGCGCCACAATCTTGTCTACTTGCTTTCATCTCATGTGTATGCACTTGAAGGTGAGATCCATAAACAAAGGCTATTTGAAGAAGAAAGAAGGACAATGGAGGCGCATGAAGGAAGCATTCAGATCTACATTTGGTTTGCTTAGTCTTTAGTTTTGAATGTTTTATTTTCATGTCTTTATTGAGTGTGTTTAGGATAGATCATTGCATTTAAGCTTTCGTGATTGAGCTAGATTAGTTTTGATATGCTTTGATGATTTCCGAATTCCTAGCTACAATTTCACAAAACCCCTAATTTTTAAATTTAAAATTGAGCTAGTGGGTTGCTAAAATGTAGATTAATTATTTTAGATTTGGCTGTTTTCAAATTTTAAATTCAAAATTTCATTTACAATTTCAATTTCCAATTAAATTTTAAAATTTTAGAGGTTAATTTCACAAAACCCCTAATTTTTAAATTTAAAATCGAGCTTGTGGTTTGCTAAAATTTGGATTAATTATTTTAGATTTGGGTGTTTTCAAATGTCAAATTCAAATTTTCATTTGAAGTTCAATTTTAAAAATTTAGAGGTTAATTTCACAAAAAACCGTAATTTTTAATTTTAAAATTGAGCTTGTGGGTAGCTAAAATTTGGATTAATTATTTTAGATCTGGGTGCTTTCAAATTTCAAATTTAAATTTTCATTTACAAATTCAATTTCCAATTAAATTTTAAAGAAATTAGAGGTTAATTTCACAAAAAACCCTAATTTATAATTATAAAATTAACTTACAATGGGTTGCATAATTTTTCAAGTGTGTTTTTAGATTTAGAGGCATTCATTTCATAGTTTTGTTTAAAAGAATTTTTTTTAAAAAAATACAGAAAAATCTTGTTTTATACATTTTGTGTGTTTGCATGATTTAGTTAATTTCATTGCAATATTTAGCATTTCTTTTCAAAATGTCAAATTACTCTTTGCAAGATTATCGTGTCTTTGACAATTCATTTGCTTATAATGACTATTCTTTTGAAGAAATATATAGTAGAGAAGAAATTGACGAGGCTCTTGATGGTTTCCTTTATCCTAAGTCTTCCAAATGATCCTTTTGCCAAAGGTTAATCTACATAATGTGTAAGCCATTTAGTAGTGATGAGCTTGAGATGATGGATGAAACTCTTGATGACTTCATTCTTCCCTCTACATCATCCTCTAAATCTACAAATGCTCACAAGGATATTATCATGCATGTCAATCCACTTTATGAACCTTTACCTTCTATCAATCCTATTTATGAAGAAGCTTTTGTGATAATAGAAGTTGATGTGGTTGACAATCCTCTTTATCAAGATTTACCTCTTAGAGATGACACTCTAATGATTTTTGATAATTCCTCTCCAAAATATTCTCATGTTCATGAGGATATTTTGGTGCAAGAAAAGACTATTAACACTCATTTTACAACTCTTCCTCTTAAGGATGAAGTTTTAAAAATTGATGTTGATCTTTCTCCTAAAATTTGTCTCTTCCATAAGAATATATGAGACCAAGAGGATGATATCATAAACACTTTTATTGATGTCACTTTACCTTCCATAAATGGTATTTCTCCTAGAGAAGAAGTGTTGATTGACATTGTTGGCATTGTGTTGTCATTGATGTCAACTGTTAATAGTGTCATTTATGTCACCAGTACACAAGTTAGTGTTGGAGACATAAGTTGGGATGTTGATTGGTGAAAAGGCAGTGGAGATAGTTGGCATTATGGTAATGCCAACCGGTGAGTGATGAGTTGGCAGTGTGTTGTTGTCGATCGGTAAGCATGCGACCGGTAAGAAATCAAAGATGATCCATAAAGAATGTGCAGACAACCGGTATGTAATTGGATGCCATACAACAAGACTCCCACCAAATGAAGATGATATGACCGACAAAGTTTGGGCTGCTGCAAGTTAGTAAGGTAGACAAAGGGGATGTCTACCAAGTTATGTGTCTGATTGAAGATATGTTTGCTCAATGTTTGTAAAGTCAGGTTTAGTGCATTGGTCCATCTACTCCCACCGGTAAGTGGTCATACTGAGCTTATCTCTCAACATGCATGGAATATGCCTCAAGTGCATGAAATCAGAGATATGCATTGGTTCGACAAGGGAAAGTATGATGAGCTGCTGAGACAGAATAGGAAGAATCCATTGCGATGAGTTTGTCACTTTGGCAAACCGATCAAGATGATGTATGACCAATGAAGGAGAAGGAAAGGTCTTGCATCTGCAAACATGGAGTTACATCGGAAGGCAAGAATGTGCTATCGGGATACAAATGGAGATTGATGTTGCCATAGTTGTACACAATTGAAGTTTGTTGACATGGTGATTCTATAGGTGTCATCGGTGTGCAGTCAGGAGCAATGTCAACTAGTAAACACATATATTGGTACACTAGAAGATCTGCATTGGAGATTCTTGATGTGTTATGTCAACCAGTAAGTGACCAAAGAGGTAAAGGTGAAAGGCTCTCACCTGATGAAGATATGCATGGAAACCCACTATGGATACATGCGGTGGGTTGGTATGTTTGGTGATAAGGTAGTTGTGCTCCCACCGATAGAACATAGGACTACATGGCATGAAGGTTGACCGGTTAATGTATAATCAGCATGGAAGTTGAATCGGTAGGTGAATATTGGTAGAACGTGTTGGTTGGTGTTTGAGCGTAAACCAACATAGTGGCCTGAGTAGAGGTGGATGTCAACGATGATGACACATGGACTCCAGGTGTCAAATGTGAAGTTACAAATGGATTGTGTATTGTCGATGAGGTAGTTGGTGATTGGTTGACATTAATGTTGATTGCATAAATCACGGGTGGAGAACAAAAGTTTGTGGATCAAGATAGATCAAAGGATAGAGATCTGATTCATTGGCATCATGATCGATATAGAGTGTCCAAGTGCGAATCAAATCTGGTGAAGGCAACTGAGAGTTCATTTAATGTAATTGACAAATGTAGGTCAATGATCAGTTTGTCATGTTTGCTAAATATAGAAAATGTGTATTGGAAGTAGTGAGATTGGTGGTGATGTCTGATTGCTTGTAGGTTATCAATCCCCATGCAGATCAGATATGATTTGATGTTGTCCACAGTCAGTGGAAGGAACCCTAGCATGCCAAGTTTGAATGTCCATCTTGGTGGGAAAGATCAAGTATAAATATGTAGACTAGAGATCATAGAATATGATGTTGTAAGTCAGATAGAGGAGAAAAAGAGTGTGCCAGTGATTTAGTTTGAGTGTAATCTATAGAAGATCATAGTGATTGAGTGTTGAAGAGGCATCACCAGTATTAAGGTTTAACATAGGGTTAAATCAGTGAGGCCAAAGTAACCGATAAGCTGCTAAATATTGTAGCAGTCAAGTGAACCAATAGTGTTCCAATCGGTAAGGAGGCAACATAGTGTGAAGCAGTGTAAAGTGAGAATCAGGGGAGGTCAGGTGAGGCAGAGACTGAGCAGTGGAGGAATAAGAACTAGCAGAGTGAACATAACCAACATAGTGCACAAAACTGACATAGAATAGAAGCAACAAGATTGAGAAGATATGAACTGGTAAGGTTGCAACAAAGAGGAAAGAAGAGCAAAGAACTAGTTGAGCAGAGAATATAGTAGAGTTGAACCAAAAGAGAGATTGCAAAGGTTACAAAACTCATTTGTAACCAGGATATTACTATTGTATTGTTTATAGTCATTGTAATCACCAAGTTAGTTCTCAGTACAAGGGTTGGTGCTCCTTAGGTTGGTGCCCTAAATAAGGGGTTGGTGTTCCTTGGGTTGGTGCCTTAAACTTTGTAATATAATGTTTATTGTGAGGTTGGATTGGAGCAGTAGACTCCAACAACATTTCTCACCAAGGTTTTTCCCATGTTGGGTTTTCCTTGTATATCTGGTATTATGTGATGTGCCCTTTGTGTGTGCTTGCATTTTGGTCTTGTCCTTATCTCATCGATATATTCTCTTTGTGTTAGATCTGCTAATTGGTACACACATTTAGGATTAAAAGGGTTAAGTTTGGAAACCATTGATTCCCCCCCCACCTCTCAGTGACATCTTGTGTTCTATATACATTGATTTACCCTCTCCCAAATTTGGTTCTACCAATGAGGGCACATTGGTGCAAGAAGAGGTTATGAGCACTTATTTCAAAGATCTCCCCCCTAAAGATGAATTTTTGAAGAATGATGTTTATCCTATAATGTAACTCCCCTATGAGGATAATTTGGTGCAAGAGGATGAAATCGTTAGCTATTTACTTAATGCTCTCCCTTCTAGAGACGTATCCTTAGAGAACAAAGAGATTAATCAAGTCAATACCATTCATGTTTCTAGTTATGAGAAGCATAAACCCAAGGAACCTCATAATATCCTAAAATTTGCAAAATACATATGTGAAAGAAGTAATATGGAAAGACAATTAGAATAAAAATATAGTTTTGAAATATATCAAACATTTAATGCTTGTGTAAAAAAGAAAGAACCCAATGTTCTTCTCACTTCTCTTTCTTCCTCCTCTCACCCTAAGAAACACATTGATAACGATCTTGTTGAGAAACTCCATGATATCTTAGCAAAGATCTCCCTTTGGGACATGATTCAAACTTCCCCTTCATACCATAGGTTGATCCAAGAAGCCTTTCATAAAGTGCTTCCTCATCCTTCTTATAAACCAAATGATATCACATTCTCACAAGATGAATTGCCTTCTATAGAGGTTAGAAATAGAGATGATCCCCTTACGAATACTCCATGTATTTTTTAACACAACATAAGAGGTACCTAATTAATTGATAATGGGCCAACACTTAACATTTGTTGTGTTGACTTATTAGACAAGATAAATTGGGATCATTCTTCTATTCAACCTAACCCTCTTTATGTTTGTGGCTTTGTTAATATTCCTAGAGAGTTGCTTGGTATAGTCATATTACCTATCAAAGTAGGACCCATGACTTTACCTACTCCTATTCATGTCATACCCAACCATCTTAATTATAACCTTCTTCTAGGTATACCATGGGTTCATGTTATGAAAGTAGTCCCTTCTACTCTTCATCACACAATCAAATTCATATATCACAATGAAATTCACACAATCAAGATTGATCCTAATCCTTGAAGGAGCCTTGTGTCTCATTTATCCAAACTTCTTCTAAATCAATTCCCTATTGGCATTGCATGAAGATTGCATTGATGAAGTATAGTGTTGTCATTGATGTCAATTGCAACTGGTAATGAAGTTGTATTGTAACCGGTAGTGATGCAGTAAAGCAACCAGTAGTGTAGCAGTGATGGAAATCGGTATTGCTATTGAAGCAAAGTGATTAAGTAGTAACCCTAACCCGTTGATATGAATAACCCTATCCGATGGAGCTTGGAGAATTGGTTGTGTTGATCTATGATCGAATGATGAGCGGGGATGAAGTTTCCATGTATGCATGATGCACATGATGAGTTTCAAAGTAGATTTGGCACGTAGAGATAACTTTTTATCTTGGGAATGATAAATTTCTTAGTATGGCATGACAAATGCGTGATGAGTTATAGGATCCAATGTGCGGTGATCAAGGAGTGATGTAGGAGCGGTCAAAGGTATCTTGAATCATGTGTAGCTAATTGCTATGTAATCTAACGATCAATATTGAATTGATATGTTTGTAATCACTATGAGATCTTAGGTTTTGTGTTGTATTACCGACCTATTGTATTTGTATTTAAGGTCGATGAGTTGTTTGTAAATTGTGTTGGAAAAATTGGTTAAGTGTGAGTTGTTATTGCTGAACCAGAAGGTGTATCTACAGAATGTTGTGAAGGCAGATAGGAGCATAAAAGGATCTGATTAATCAGAGCTGTGCTATTACCAAATCAACAAAGACCCCATTGTTCTCTAACCATTACAACAATTTTAAATCCCCTAACCAGGTAAGATTTAAAAGGCGTCTTGTTCAAATACTCTAACTAGGTGATCCATTAGCTTGGATTTCAAATCCTCCATCAAGGTTACCTCTAGCAAGTTATTGCCTTTAACAGGGTATTGTAGTCAATCCCTTAACCAGGTGGTCCTTAACCAGATTTGTTCAAACATGACAGTTTTGTAAAGCTTCTAACAAGGCTTGGCTCCTAACATAGAGAACTTCAAAAGAGTTGAAAATACTTGTGGGTATTCATCCCCACCGTGTTTTTTCCCATTTGGGTTTCCATGTGAAAAATCATTGTGTCAAGTGGTGAATAATTTTGTGAGTATGTTTTTGATATGCTTAATATGAATGATTGATAATTCCACTTAGACATGTTTAGATGACTGGAAGTGATGTGAAAAGAGATATTACTAATGTTAGTAAAGTTGTTTGATGTTTTGGTTAAATGGTATTTGAGTTTCAAATTTGTTACACTATATCATTGATATTTTGGTCAACCGGTAAAGCTTGACAGTGCAGTTGCAATTTTAGATACAAAGACTAAACTGGTTAAGTTTTGCAAGTTGTTTCTGAGTTTGAATTTAAGTTTGGTGAAAGTTTAGTATATTTCCTAACTACTGATTCACCCCCCCTCTTAGTAGTTTACTAGATCATTATTATTTCATCATATTATCAATTGGTATCAGAGTTGTCCAGGTCCTCTTATTTTTAAGCCTAATAGCTTGAGGAAAAGATCTAGGAGATCATGATGAAGAAAGAAGGTCTGAAGTTCAATAGAGAAAACTACATAATCTGGAGTGATAGGATCAGAATCTATATCAAGAGTTTAGGAAGCCATTATTGGGAACATGTTGTTACTAAATATAACTTTCCTAGTGGGATTTTGACAGATGATCAAAAGAAGGAGAAATAGGAGAATAATGAAGCATTGGAGGCCATCATCAGTTCCTTGTCTGATTCAAAATATGTTGTTTTTCATGGATTGGAGACTGCATATGAAGTATGGAAGAAACTAGAAGAGATCTATAGCAGTGATGAGCATGTTAAGATTGCCAAGGAAGAGAGTTTGAGAGGAAAATTTGATGATATGTGAATGATTGAAGGTGAAAACATTCAATAGTATGGTCAGAGAATCAAAGAGATAGTCAGTGAAATCAAGAGTGCTAGAGGTACAGTGGAGGATACCACTGTGGTTATTAAGGTGTTGAGAACCCTTATACCGGTCTATGCTATCCATGTGGCAGCCATTCAGGAACTCAAATCTATTGATAAATCAAAGGTAACTCTTGACTCTATCATTAGTAAATTGACTGCTTTTGAATTAAATGGTTATGATGGAAGTATTAAAAGATCAAAATATGGATTTAGAGCCTAATTCTCAACCCCACCGGTAAGGAAAAGAAAAGAAGTGAGCTACAGTCATAAATCTAGATCCAGTAGAGAGGTAGATGATAAAGATGGTCTGATTGAGCTTGAAGCATTGTTGGCCAAGCGATTACCCAGAGGTACTGATAAGTATAGAGGTAAATTACCGTTGAAGTGTTTTGCATGTAACTGGATTGGACATATTGTTGGTAACTATCTAAATGGAGATAATGAGGAAAAATGTGAGAAGCATATGAAGTGTAAAGGTAAAGGTAAAATAAATAGTCTTATTGCAGTAGATGGAGGAATTACAGATGAAGAATCTGAGGAAGATGTAAATGAGGATATTGTCTTTGTTGCTATTAAAGAAGAGATATCAGATCAGAAGGTTTTAATCTCCCACATGGATAGTTTTGATGACTGAATTATTGACAGTGGTTGTTCACACCACATGATCGGTGACCGAAGTAAGTTTCTTACTTTGAAGGAGTTTGATGGAAGTGTTTTGAGATTCGGGAATGACTCACCCTACATGGTGAAAGGAAAGGGATCCATCTCTAAACGGTAAGAGCAATGCATATGATGTCTACTAGGTTGAAAGATTGAAACACAATCTTTTGAGTGTTGCTCAAATCAATGATAGAGGTTGTAGTCACACAAATCTGTCCAACTTAATTAAATAAATATTCGATATTTGTTTGATTAAAAATCCACTAGCCATCAGTTAATTAAATTAATATTTAATTAATTCATCTTCAAACATTCTTCTATTAATTAAATAAATTATTGAATTTATTTTAATTAATTCATTAAATCAAATTCAAATCAATTAAATAAATAAAATCTATTTATTTAATTAAATCCCCTATTCCTCTTTTAAATAAATTAAATAAAACATTTATTTAAATCATTAGCCCCCCCCCACTTGCATTTTCCTACAAATGCAACTTGCACATATTTATTGAAATAAATGAATTTTTATTTTAATAAAATCCTATTTTCCCTCACCCACCAAATCCACTTGCAAATCTAATCCCCTTCTAGATTCTTCTAACCCCTTCCTAATTAGCCTAATCCATTCCTTAATTATTGTCACATTCGTAAGCAAAATGGAGTCACTTCTCAAAGACTCCAAAATCTTTGAAAAGCATTTAATGCTTTGTGTGTTCAACAAATTAACCCCCAAAGTCTTCCAAGACCACTAATGGCTCTTACATGACCATTTATGGCTCTTACATAACCATTTATGGTTATTTCAAACTTGTCTCCTCAAACATTTATTGTTTTGACCATATTCATCCATTTCACATTTGCACAAGAGTTTATCCATTGGATAAAAGCTTTATTCTTTGAATAAAGAGTTTATTCATTCAATTAACATTGACTTTAACTCCCAAAGTCATGTCAAGCATTTAATGCTTATTCCCTCTCCTCTCAACCTATCTCACATTGACACTTGTCATCCTGGGATTGGGTTGAAAGCCCTCACATGGATTTGAAATCATTCAATCTTGACCCTTGTTGAGATTTCTCAATCTCAACCATCCATTGCTCCATTTTTTCTATAAATAGAGCCCATTTCTTCATAATCCAGGTCCTGAAAACTTGTATGCATTTAACCTATAGGCATTTTAAGAGAGCATTTAGCATAGCAAACTCATGTATTGTCATTTTGGTTAAAATAAATCAATTTTAGTATCAATAGCTTAATATTAGCTTCTTTATGCCCATTTAGAGCAATATTTCAATCTCAATCCTCCATAAGCATCCATAGTGCAAAAAGCTACTGAGAGCTACACTATTTTGGAACTTGGAGAGGAGAGGAACAAGGGAGAAGGAGCTAAGAGCATGTTAGGAGGTATTTGGAGATGCCTCATCATATTTGCTTCGTTAGTTAAATATGCTTTCATGTTTTTAGTGTCTCTCTTGATATGCTTGTTTAGATTAGTTTTTGATTGACTAACACTAACAATTTTTCTAGTTTCTTGTGTTGTTTGTCATTTGCTAATCTTGTCCATTTTGCAGGGCATCATTTGGTGAACCCGACGTGAATCGAAACACCAAAAATATCATTTTTTTTTAGCAAACTAACATGTCTGAATGTTGAAAGTGTCACACAGGTTGTGCTTTGGCGCTATTGAACATGTTTTAGCGCTATCGACACTTATGTTTTTAGCGCTATTGTTCTTACAATAGCGCTATTGTCCAAATTTCAGCGCTTTTGGACCTGTTTTGGCGCGTTTGTCGTTCTTTTGGCGCTATTGACAATATTTCAGTGCTTTTGCCTCTCTGTCTTTCCCATTCTTTCAACGCTTTTGTGTTAAAGAGTGCCTCTGTTCAAACACAGACTAGCTCTATTGTAACAGAATGTCGTAAAACTCACCTTGTAACCAAAAAAGTGAAAATTTTAGGCTTGTGGAAGCCCCCCCTTGGACATAGATTTTACTAACAATTTGTTGTTTGTGTAGGTTAAAACTCACCATTAAAAATCACAAATTTTCCTTTGCTGCATTAAAGCTTAAACAAACAAAATTTCATTGCTTTCTAGTTAGGATCACTCGTCTTTTGGTGCTTTTAAAACTTGAAAAAACAAAATTTCATTGCTTTCTAGTTAGGATTACTTGTCTTTTGGTTCTTAAAATCAACAAACAAATTTGATTTCCTTGCATCAAACTAAAAATATTTACAATCCACACTTCAAATTTTGGTGCACATAAAATACACAATCCATTTGTTTTGATTTTTGCAAGGAAATTTTACTTCAAGCAAACATGTTTTTCATTAAGTTGACCAGGATTTCCAATTTCTAGATTACAAAACACATTGCTTTTGAAGTTAAAAAGAACACCATGGCTATTGGAGCAACATCTCCAAATAGTTAGATCACATTGCGATGATGGGCTAAAAAGAACAAGTGTCTTTCATGCTTGGCACACTTGTGCAAAAAGTCTGTCGAGTGGTCCTACCTCTAACACACACTATCCTCTCCCTTGGCTTTCGTGGTCCTAGGTGCAAGAGAAAAGTGTGAGTAACACTCAAATTTTATCTTTTTAAGAGAGGCCTGCCAAGGGATCAATACTCTTGGGAATGACCTCGAGCGGTAAATCCTTCGAGCCGCTATAGAAATCAGGTGAGAGCGAAAGCTGTAGCCTTGGGTATAGTTTTTCCTACAGTGTAACTGGCCAAAAGGACAAATGGGCCCCACCACCAGTTACAAGGCTCTTAAGTGAGTCACTACAGAATGAACTTATGTCCAAAAACATCGAACATGACTAAACAACTTTAAGTAGTAGCCCACCCGTTCTATTGATTGAGGATATTTGTGATATAATTTAGTGCAAGAGCATAGATGGTTTTGCTCCCAAGATACTCACCATACATATTTCCTTGAGATGAAACATAGCTTTTTGAAAAGTCACTTGTGGCTTGATAAAAGTGGTGACTCCCCCATCATAGGGATCATCTATTTGTTATGCTCATGCAAAACTTAGTATATCACATCCTTACCTACCACGATGAGATTCATAAGGTATGTAGTACCAAAGTCGAAGAAATATCAAGATGTGGGCTAAATTTATCACAACTGGCCATTTGACCTTAGGGATAAAAAGTGTTTGAAGTGTGTTCATTTTAAAGACCAAGTGCAAATTGAGCCGACTTCAGGCTTTGGAAATACACCTTAAAAATACATCTAAAGGAAGGGTCATATACAAGTCCAAGGATTGGGTTGATCTAGACCCATACTCATTTGTGCCTTTGGGGGCAACATTCTTGTGTTTGTGTGCTTGCTTTGTTTTCTTGTCAAAGAAACATCGAAAGAAAATCACTTCCAAAAATAAAGTATTCATCCAACCAAACACATCAAAAAAGAAGTGCAAACAACAAAAGAGTTAAAATTTTATGACCATTCTTCACATCTTGCGAAAGAAGAAGCGTCATCAAAATATCAACTTGAAAAGAAGACCACTAAGCTCAAAGGCTTTGATCAAAAGGAGGAAGTTCTTCTATATAAATAGACAAATCTTTGTCTCACATAGAGTCTTTTTGCATCACATGCGTCTCTACCTTCAAGGCAAAACAAATGAATTTGATTCAGAATCATTGAACCGCAGAGTTTTTATGCAATATAGAGCTCTGAGTTATCACAAAAACCAAGGAGGTAAGATTAATCCCAACTTCTTCCCAAACATCTGTATCACATACAACACAGCTCGAGAAATACCACCAACACCCGAAAGGGAAGAGGTAGAGTTTGTCCCATTTATAACACAAAGCTTTTATTGAAGTTGAAAACATTTTTCATCCATCATCTTATTCATCCATCATCACTTCATCATCAATTCATTCCAACTCTCAAAACATTAAGAGGTTCTTGTCCCAAAGTTCTCTTTTAGATATTGCTTGAATCAAACACATCACATCACTTTTTAGATTGTTTCTACATCTAGGATAAGCTCATCCTAAGAGACACATCTACGCAGGTTAAAACTAGTTCATGAGTGAATCCTCTCATTACTAGGTAGTTAAATCTGTAACACATCTAAGATTTCTCTACACCTTATCACATCAAAACTTATCAAACAAACAAGCAATTCAAATAAATAATTTCGGTTACATCTACCTTAAAAGTGTGAGAGATCCACATGCAACACAATTCACCAACCATCAATCTCTCATTTCATCAAAAAATCATCATCATTTTCACACAACTTCAACAAAAGCTTGTAAACAAAATGGCCCAAACCCGATCACAGTCAAGGCAACGAGAAATAGAAATGGAAGAAGAAGAAGAGGAAAATCTCAATGAATTTCAAGAAGCACTTGGAGGAAATGCGAATGACGAAAATCCAAGTACTCCTACCCCTGCAACAATAGAAAGGGCTCAGCATAACCCTCTCTTTAACAGACTTTTTGACGAAATACTCAGGAGCAATGCGGATGCTCACTTTTTAAAGCTCGCTCAAGAAGGAGCAAAACTCCCCTCTGACTTTGATCTGGCCCAATTAAGACAAGCATCAGAAAGACAAAGTCACCATGAAGAGGAAAGAGGTAGAGATCCCATCAGATATAACATTCCTCGAGGTAACCCACCACCTCCTCCTCCAAATGAAATGGAGATGTTGTGGCAACAAGTAGAGAATCTCGCCCAACAACTTCATAGTGGTGTCAAAACTAACCAATTCTCACTCAATGAGATCTGTCCCTATCCTTTTGATCCGAATCTTTATATGCCACCCTTTCCACGAGGATTCGAAACACCCAAATTCAAAAAATATAGAGGAAAGGGAGATCCCCGTGATAATGTCAGAGAATTTCATTCTGCTTGCCTTGAAGTGGCATATAAAGACACCTACCTAATGCGCCTTTTTCCCCAAAGCTTGGGAGGAACAACCACATCATGGTTTTCCCGGCTATCAGGTGGCATTAGAACATTTGAGGAACTCATCCAGAAGTTCCTAGCTCATTACTCTCATAACATTGAACGTGACATCACCATGGCTGATCTATGCAACACTAAACAAAAACCAGATGAAATATTCTCAGTATTCCTGCAACAATAGCGTCAAATGTCTAGTAGACGTTCTCTTCAGTTACCTGAACAAGAACTAGTGGAAATATTCATTTCCAACTTAAACGAAGAAATGGAATTTCACCTGGATGTCAAAGACACAGACTCTTTTAATGATATGATCACCAAGGGTTTGAAATGTGAATGGGCACTCATCAAGAAAGGACTCATCAAAATCTTTAATGAACCAAAGGATGGTCCTCGCCCACGCTTCAATAGTGATAAACCAAGCTTCTGGAACAAAAACAAGAATATCATTAACGATGGGGTTGTGGATGCTTGGACTATCCAAAATGCACAACTCGTGGTTCGATTTGCAGGACAAAATCCTCCACCTCAGTGTAGCGTCGTAAATTGTACGCACTTGCTAGGGTGGTACAATTTCACACCTAGTTTAGCACTCGCCTTGGTGCATTTTACATTTGCATTGCATTTCTCCTTTAGCACTTAATTAATCAAATTAATTAGGTCTAAGGTCCTATTTCACCATTCTCCACATCATAAAGTTGGGCCCTTTCGTTAAAGTGTGCCCTTTTCATTTTATTCCTCCAATACATCATTCAATCAAAAACCCTAATTAAGTCCTATTTTGAACTTGGGGGCTTGGTTTCGGGGGTCAAAACATCTTGAAATCACCTGTAACTTCGAGATTCTCTCTAAAATCATCATATCCGACGACCCTGAAAATTTGGTGAAAAGTTGTCAGGACCGTGGCGCCCGGAGTGCACATGGTCCTGGACATTTTTCCCAAAATTTTAGGAGCACAATCCAATCATAAAAAAAAGCTTAACCCCAAGAAATTGGTGGGAAATTCAATCTCTAGGTCGGCCAAAAGACGAAATTACGACCTAGGGTTTCATACATAAGAGCTCTCTTTCTTCATTTGAAGGGATCCGATTTTTGTTTTCAGGAACCTCATATGCAGTGAAAGAGCAGATCTTTGAAGACTTCAACAACATTCAACATCCCTCTATCAAGCATTTATCAATTTCATTCATCCATTTAGGGCTTGGAAGACATTGAAGAACAATAGGAGATTACCGACTGAAGATTGGCTTGTACCCCTCCCTTGGGGGTTGGGTATGATTTCATGTTGTTTTCATGTCTTTGCATAAGCTTCAATATATGATTTATTCAGGATTTAGATCACTTTGTATCTTGATTTAGAGAAATTACATCGTCATTTACAAGCAATTAGGGTTTACTTTCTAGGTTGCTCTAGTTTGCTTGCTTGCATTTTAAGATCTTGCACACATACAAGGTCTGCACACACAATACATTTTACAATACAACTTGGCTATTCGTGGAGGTGGAAATCACCGAAGTGGGGGTTTGACTAAGGCAAAACCCTATATAGCTGCCCACCCCCTTTTCAGATATAAGTGCAGGTTTCGGGACTCGGATGACGCCGCAGGTTACAGATCCGGGAAAAGCAGGTTGAGACAACACTCCACACCAAATTGCAGAGCAAAAGACCTGGACAGGGGCATGGGGTGCCCTGGTCCTACCAGGACAGGGGCGCTGGGCACCCTGGTCCCTGGGACATAGGCGCTGGGCACCCTGGTCCTCCTGACAGACAGCATTTTCGACAGTTTCCAGAGTGCAAGACAGCAATTTCAAGTGCAATTTCTGACACAGTATC
This sequence comes from Cryptomeria japonica, assembly GCF_030272615.1. Taxonomy (NCBI): domain Eukaryota; kingdom Viridiplantae; phylum Streptophyta; class Pinopsida; order Cupressales; family Cupressaceae; genus Cryptomeria; species Cryptomeria japonica. Next base: position 165,918,991 of record NC_081414.1, read on the forward strand.
AGGATAGTGGTGCCCGCGCCCTCATCCCGAACATTTTCAATCAGATTTTAACTCCGGGTACGCATCTGCATTCTTATTTCATCCTTGTATTTACAGCTGTTCATTGTTTAATCTCAATTTTGCAATCTTGTTATTAGTTCGTACATGCATTTTGGGATTAGGACTTGAACTTGTATCATTTTATATTTCAATTTCAACAAAGGAATAGAAATCCTAATAGGTAGCCCGTGGCTCTCTCTTTCACAAAAAGAAGTAGCCAATTGTGTGATACCTCTAGGCTCTTTCGTATTCCGTAATGTGTGTCAAAAGGTAGGATTAGGGCATGTTAACCTAGTCTCGCTTTTTCCCCTACACATTTTGGTGAACCCGACGTGAAATCTATCATTTCTTCCTCTTGCATTGCATTTGTTAGATCTAGATCTAGATTTAGTGTGTTTTCATTTCATTTTCATTAAAAAGAAAAGAAAAAAAAAGAGAGTGTGTTTCTTTGCATTGTGTGTTTAAATTTTATGCAACCTTTATTTCAAAATGTCAGATTTTTATTTGCAAAATGTTCATGCTTATGATGATTATTATGAGTATAGCCAAGATGAATTAGATGAAGCTTTAGATGAGTTTTTGAGCCCTAAAGATGCCAAACCTTCATTTTACCAAAAACTCATAAACCTTGTTACTATGCCATTTAGGTGTGATGAGAAAGATAAGTCGAATGGTTCCTCTCAAGGGTACATTCCTATCAACTCTTCCACTAAATCTAGTAACATGGTTGTTTTCAATAATCCCCTCTATGAGGAGATGTCTCCTTTTGAATCAAAAGATAAACCTTTTAATCGATATAATCATGCTTTGTTGGATGATGCTCTTGATGACTTTGTGGCTTTATTGAAATCTTTAAACAAGAACAAGACTTCTAAATTGGTTAACATGATAAACTTGAATGAGCATAACAAGCCTCTTTTTGAAGTCCAAGGTGCTTATCCTTCTCCCACCTTTCAAGTTCCTAAATCACCTCTCCTTACTGTCCAAGGAGGGTATGATCATGATCCCTTTCGTACTCCGAATAAACCAATCATCACTGTGCAAGGAAGAAAACCTATAAGTCCTTATAGTTATGCCAAGCAATTAACTAGAGAGAGTTATCATGCAGTTGCCCATACTTATCACACCAGAAATAATAGGCAGCCTAATCCTCCTCCTGTTATTCCAGTTTCTCTTCCTAATCCTCAACCAATTCTTCCACAAGATCCCCGTATTTTGCAAGTTATGGGTAAGGAATATGATCTCATAGAAAAACTTAAAGCTACCCTTGCTAAGATATCCCTTTGGGATTTGATTCAAACTTCTTCCGCTCATCATGGAATGTTACAAGATGCCTTGAAAGATTTGAATGTTCCTGCACTGAATACATCTAGTAATATAGCATCTTTGGTTAACTCTGTGATGAATCCTAAAGCTCAAATTGTGTTTACCCAAGATGAGTTGCCTACTAGTGAAATTCAACATCAATATGATCCCTTGATGATTGTGGTTATCATGAAAGACACTGCTATAAGACGAACACTAGTAGATAATGGCTCTGGCCTTAATGTGTGTAGCATTAATCTATTGCATAAAATGAATGTGGATACATCCCTCATTGAGCTTGACTCTCGTCCCATTTGAGGCTTTGACAATGTGGCTAAGACTTCATTAGGTATTATCACCTTACCTCTCACAGTGGGACCTGTTACTTTGCCTACTCCTATCCATGTTATGTCGGTAAATTTAACATACAACTTGTTATTAGGGAGACCTTGGATTCACAGTATGCAAGCTGTCCCCTCTACATTGCATAGACAAGTTAAATTTATTTATAACAATAAGACATATACCTTGATAGGTGATACTAATTTCCAAGCTTTTCTACAAACATCTACTTCCAAAGGGGGTTCTTCTAAGCCATCCTCGTCTAGTGATGACTCTTTAAACAAGATACCTATCAATGAATCCTCGCTCTCTGATGATCAAAATTCTTTGGATGAGTCTGGAGCTCCTGAAGAAGATTCTTCTCGACTTGAATCTACACATAAGAAGGATTTTGATCCTGAGAAGGTTCTCGCAGAAGACAATTGGGGATCTCTTGATTTCAATCCCACCTTTGTAGGTGAATATAAGATTCCCTCTAGAGAGCTTAAAGTTGAAAAGAAGGAAGAAGGTAAAAATCAATCAATCTTACCTGAACCTATGAGTAATAATTTTGTGGCCGCTTCTCAAACCTCTTCTCCTCACACCTCTAATTCTGAAGAGTTTGATTCTTTGTCTTATGAAAAACCACCTTCTCTTTCTGAAATGGCTGATCGTTATGGTCGTGGTTTTCGCATTTTTGCTAAGCATGGGTATCGTGGAAATGGTTGTGGCGCTCATGAACAAGGGATAAAGGTTCCTCTAGAGAATAATTTTCACAATTATGCCTTTGGACTTGGCTATAATCCCTGCAAACGCACTAAAGCTTCTAAAAGACCATGCATTAGTGTTAATGCTATTTCTACATCTCTATCAATGCAACACCCTGAGTATATTGATGGGGATCCTTCGTGTGCCTATGCTTTGGATGTCTTCCCTACCGATGATGCTTTAGTTGAATTCTTGGGAGCCTATGACACTCTTCCTCGTTATCATCACAATAGGGGACTCCCTTGTTGTTTGAACATTGAAGCCTATTTTGGAAAAGAGATCAGTAATGATGAGATTGTGAAAGAATTCCCTCAGTTAAAGGATACTCCTCAACAAAGTAATCTTCTTATAAGTGACACCACTGATGTTAAGATGGATCCTTGCAATAAAGAAAGAGTTATTAAAATTGGAAAATGTTTGGATGAAGAGGAACAAAAACAATATGAAGATTTATTGCACGAATTCCCCGAGATCTTTGCTTGGACATACTCTGACATGCCTGGTATAGATCCTAAGATTGTTACTCATAATATTGTCTTAGTTCCCGATGCTAAGCCCGTGAAACAAAAGATTCGAAAAATGAATCCTAAGGTGGCTCTGCTTGTTAAGGTTGAGATTGAAAAATTATTGGAGGCTGGATTTATCCGCCCTATTGACTATTCCCCATGGATTTCAAATATTGTTGCTGTGGCTAAACCAGATAATAAAATAAGAATGTGTACCGATTTTTGAGATTTAAATAGGGCTTCTTTAAAAGATGATTTCCCTCTTCCAAACATTGACATGATAGTTGATTCTACGACAGGACATGCCTTGTTATCCTTCATGGATGGTTTTTCAGGATACAATCAAATTTTCATTAACCCTCAAGATCAATTCAAAACCGCTTTCACCACTCCTTGGGGTACGTTTTGTTGGATAATGATGCCTTTTGGACTTAAAAATGCCGGTGCAACTTATCAACGAGCGATGACCGTTATCTTTCATGATTACATACATAAGATTTTAGAGGATTATGTTGATGATATTTTAGCCAAATCCATTCTTCGCATAGATCATATTAAAATCCTTCGTCAAATCTTTGAAAGAATTCGTAAATATCACATGCGCTTGAATCCCCGAAAATGTGTTTTCGGTGTGGATAGTGGAAAACTATTAGGATTCATAGTTTCGCATAATGGGATTGAGGTGGACACTAAGAAAATAGATGCTATTGTCAACATGCCACCTCCTAGAAATGTGTCTCAACTTAAAAGCTTACAAGGAAAGATTCAAGCTATTCGTAGGTTCGTATCTCAACTTGCGGATCATACCTTTCCTTTTACTCAGCTTCTCAAAAAGAATATCACTTTTCAATGGAATGAAGATTGTCAGCAAGCATTTGAAGATTTAAAAGTGTATTTGGCTAGTCCTCCTATTCTTCAACCTACCGAACCTTATAAACCTTTCCTTCTGTATACAGCTGCTTCCTCTCATGCTCTAGCAGCATTGTTGGCACAACATGATAAAGATGGTAAGGAATGTCCAGTTTATTACATAAGTCATACCTTACTCGATTATGAGACCCGATATTCTGCGATAGAAAGACAATGCTTGGCCTTGGTGTTTGCGACTCAGAAATTGAGACATTATCTTTTAAATTTAGAAGTCCACGTCATGGTAAAGTTTGATCCTTTGAAGCATCTTTTCTCTAAAACTGATTTATCAGGACGCCTAGCTAAGTGGGTTATGATGTTGACGGAATTTGACCTTAAATTTTTTTCACAAAAATCAATTAAAGGGCAAGCATTGACCGACCACTTAGTTGAGGCCCCTTCACCTTTCTCCTTCCCTAATTCTGAGTCTTTCCCTGATGACTTCATTTTTTCTATAGAAAAAGATGAAACTTGGGAATTATACTTTGATGGTTCTAAGTGTCGTACGGGATCGGGGGCAGGTGTTGTTTTGATTTCTCCTACAAGGAAATCGATTCCCTTATCCTATCGTCTAAATTTCCTGTGTACCAATAACATTGCTGAGTATGAGGCTCTTATAGTAGAAATAAAAGCAGCCTTAGCTCTAAATATAAAGCACATACATATTTATGGAGATTCTCAATTGATTATAAGACAAGTAACAGGACTGTATCAAGCAAAACAAGACAAATTATCACAATATAAAGATCTTGCTATCTCTTTATTACAAAAATTTGATTCTTATACCATGGAACCTGTTCCTCGAAAAGATAATCGACATGCGGATGCAATGGCATGTGTGGCTTCTCTTGTATCTTTAGAGGACCCTATGGTTGATCTTAAATTTGTTATTCACAACCTTATTTCTCCAGCTATTGTAGACGATTCTAGCTTGGTAACATGTTGTGACTTTGTAGACTCAGATGAATGGTATTCGCATATCGTAAGATATGTGACCGATGGTACCTTTCCTGATTCCGCCAATAGGAATACTAGGGCTAGAATCCACAACCTATCTGCTAGATATATTATTCTTTCTAATGTCCTTTACTGAAGGGGTTATGACGGTCTTCTCCTTCGCTTTCTAAACAAATCAGAAATCCCCGTTGCTCTTGAAGAGGCACATTCAGGTACATGTGGGGGGCATTTTGGAGGCAAATCCTTGGTTCAAAGATTGCTTCGTATGGGATACTATTGGCAAACTATGCAGAAGGATTCTTTTTCATTTGTTAAGAAATGTCATCAATGTCAACAACACAATAATCTGATTCATGCTCCTGCCCAAGAACTTCGTTCTCAAGTAGCTTCTTGGCCTTTCTCCGCATGGGGTTTGGATCTCATTGGTAAAATCTCTCCTCCTTCATCTCAAGGACACACCTTCATTATAACTGCAATAGATTACTTTACGAAGTGGGTAGAAGCTATTCCCCTTCGCTCTACTACTGCTGAAGTGATTTGTCAATTTCTTCTAGAAAATATCATTTCTCAATTCAGGATACCTTCCACTATAATCTCAGATAATGAGACATCATTTAAGAACAAGGACGTGAAGAAATTCCTCGAGAAGTATCATATCAAACATCAATTTTCTACACCATACTATCCTCAATTAAATGGTCAAGCCGAATCATCCAATAAGACAATTGAACAAATTCTTTGCAAAACCATGAATAAGCATGGTAAGGATTGGAGTAATCAGCTAATCTATGCTCTTTGGGCTTACCGAACGAGTGTACGAATTGCTACAGGAACTACTCCTTATAATCTTGTTTATGGTGCTGATGCTATTATGCCTTTAGAGTTAGAGATTCCATCACTTAGGGTTTCTCTCAAAGGTATAGTAGATGATGACTCTTATAGAGAACAACGACTTCAACAGCTTGAGATGCTTGATGAACAGCGTATAAATGCTCTTGAGCATATTCAAGCGTATCACAAAACTCTACAACGAAGCTATAATGATAAGGTTATTCAACGTTCCTTCTCAGTAGGTGACTTAGTCCTCTATGAGAATCAACGCAATGTGAATGCCTTACCTGTAGAAAAGGGAAAATTTAGTCCTAATTGGCTTGGACCATATATCGTTATTGAAGATTATGGATCAGGTGCTTACAAAATAGCGGATGTAGATGGTACGCCTCTTAAAGAACCTATAAATGCTATGCACTTGCGTAGATATTATGCTTAATTCTTCATTCCTTATTTTCTTTTTAGTTCTTCAACATTGGGTAATATGTTAGTATCTCCTAAATAGAGCAAACTAGAATTAAATGTTATGGTGTTTAATCTATATTGCTTCATTCTTGACAAGCGTGTTTCTTTACTTTATAGTTTGTCTTGAATTCATTTATGTAAATTGTAAAAGATTTACATTTCCATTATGCTAGCATATTTCGCAATGTCTTATGCGTTAAGTAGAATCATATCATGTTGTGTTTAAGTTCAAAATTAAATCACATTAGTTATATGATTCTTAGACTTAATGTATATTTCTTTCCTATCATCAATGTAGTACTTGATTAAATATTTTAATTAAGTCACACATGTATCAATTTAATCATGGAGCATTGAGAAATCAATCACATGGAAATTAAATCCTGAACATACATGTACATCTACCAAATGTATTAGATTTAATCAAAGCAAAATATACATTGTTTTAAGCATTAAAGATAACACATTTGAGACAAAAGAGAAGCATGTATATATATGTGTGTGTGTGTGTGTGTGTGTGTGTGTGTGTGTGTGTGTGTGTGTGTGTGTGGATCGTATACAAATATAGGTCACTGTACATCCAAAATATGACCCATCCTACATCATAAAATCATCTCCTATCCCTACGGCTGGTGGCTGGAGAGTGATGACTAGATTCTCCCTCCTGATCCGGTCGTGCAGGTGGACCCATAGGTGTGTAGCGCGATATAAACCGCGAGTGACTCTGAGAGGAACTCCTACGATCCCTATCCATAAGGATCGTGTGATAGGAGGTAGCCTTGGCTTGAGCTGCTGCTAGATCTCACTGTGCCTGCTGAAGGTTCTCCGATAGAACTCTCTCTCTCTCCCTCCATATGTCTACCTGTACTCGGAATGGGGAAAACAAGTCCTCATTCCGACCCGCGTTCCCCTGAGGCCTACAAGCAATCTGTGAGGAACTGGGGATCTGTGCCATCGTGGAAATGTCTGTCACTACTTACTGAATCAGGGAACGCCACTCCTGCACATTAGCTGTAGTAGTAGAACAAATTTTTGTATTAGTACCATTCTATATCATCAAAACATTAATCAATCAATATAAACCTACTATACCTGGATCTCCCTCACGCTAGTAGGGATCATGATATGGTAGCATCTGTGACTGGGAACTAGTAGGCTCCCCATGCTCGAATAATCTATGCACGATGGGTGTAGGCTGGACGGTACTAGAAATAGGTCTCTGTATCGCCTCATGTTCCCCCTTTTGGGGAATAAGAGGAGTATCCAGGGCTATGGTATCATCTCCTGAATGGTGGGGAGCTGCATCTGACCCCTCCTCATCATCTCTATCCTCCTCCTCCTTGTCATCCTCATCCTCATCCTCATCCTTGTCTGCATCCTCACCTACATCCTCATTCTCTTCATCTCTATCTATGTCCTCCTCCTCCTCCTCCTCGGCACTAGGCTGATCTCCTGTGGGTGGATCAGGATCTCCTGCCTCCTCATGACCCTCTCCTTCCTCTGGCTCCTCTGACTTGGATCCCTGGTCCTCATCTTGGTCTCCATGTCTCCATGGGCCTGGATGCCCTATCGAGTGATCTGGTGGAAAGATAGGCCCTGGGTATGATCTCATAAACCATGAGACATACCTGCGCTGTGCTCCAGGCTCTGCAGAGTAATCAGTGACTACATCCTGATCAGATCCCTCTATATCTGTAGTCTCGTTGTCATCTATCATCGGTCTCACTACTGCTTAGGTCTGGGAAGGACTCGTGAGTGTCACGTATAGATGGGTACATCGGTTGGAACACACTGCTCTAGCCTGAACTGCCTCCATACTCGGTCCAAGTAGAATGGGACTATGATATGTGAATATCGTCCCCACACTAGGCAGTTCCTCTGTAGGCATACTAACTGTTTCTCCATCCCATCCCATCTGTGCATCCGTAGATAGGGTCTCCATACGGTCACCTCGACTGTCAATCTATCAAAAATCACTCTCCAATATAACAGATCTCCAAATCTCCACTCACTGGTAAGTGGATAAGCAAACACCCTAGGTCACTCGCTAGCCGTACTCATCGGAAAGCCGACAGACCTGGTGCATGTGAAGTGCTCAAATATCCACACCTGCAGAAGTGTGCATGTCATCAAGCTGCAGCCCTGTCCAAACACATACTCCTCAAGGTCGTGATAGAGATGTGCAAGCATACTCCAACCCCAAGCATATAATCTCCTGTGTCTCTCCATAGCTCTGAGGCACCATGTGAGACCCCCATGCATGTGCGTACCTCGCCCATTAGGGCAGACGGCTAGCGCTATGATGGCGATCATAAGACGTCTCATAAGGGGCACCTCTCCTGTAGGATGTAAGAGCGAGCTAACCATGATGCGACCTCTCGTCTCGCTCGGCATGACTCTCCCTATGCAATATACCTGCTCCCTCTGATGGTCCTCCGCAGACCGATCGGTCGCGTATGTCACAGTAGCTCCTCTGATAGGAAGATGAAGTATGTGGTACACATCCTCATGTGTAACCGTCAGCTCTCCTACTGGAAGATGGAATGTGCATGTGTCAGGATCCCATCGCTCCATCAATGCCATCAGCATCGCAGGATGGAACCGAATGGCTAGCATGAGGATCGCATGCCATAAACCCACAATCGACAATGTGTCTCTCTCTGCCTGAGTCAGCCGTGGAATCTGATCTCGCAAACTGCGAAGAATCTATACCGCCATATGCTCTCTCATGTATGGGAGACCCTGCAACATAAAAACATAACTATAATCAGTACTCAATCATCAAAATCATTCATGCAAACTGTCAAACATCATATGTTAACCCTGATATCTCTCACCAAGTCCTGATTGGGACAATGGCACCCTGTCAGGGACCATGGTGCCCTGTTAGGGACCATGGCGCTCTGAAGGGACCATGGCGCCTTGAGGGGACCGTGGCGCCCCACAGGGACCATAGCGCCCCACAGGGACCATGGCGCCCTGGGTGGGACCCAGGGTCAGATTCCAGGGCCTGCAAACGATCACAGAAAGTAAAATGCAGAAAATCAAAAGTCAACATTCAGTCAACTCACCTCGTCCAGTGGCTCATCATCGATCACGGCCTGGCGCAGGATCTCAATCCTCGTGGGATGCTCCGGTTGTCGTGAAGGCATGATGATGGCTATGTGGGCTTTGCTGCAATGAACAGTATTCCAAAATCAACAAAGTGACAAATGCAAATGTCACTTTCAAAGTATATACTTTCATTTCTTTACCTTTACTTTCGAAACCCTAATTTTCCTCTATCACTCATTTCATCATAACTTGAGTTTGGGAGATGCGCTTTTTGATCCGTTTGTTGCGTAGGAATCGTATTTTCATTCCCCTACTCTCGAGATGTTCCAAAAAGTGCTATGATGAAGCCTATTCAGTGAACATCCCTCATCAATACTCTCTTACATAATTTGTCGTAAGTAAACATGCTACCCTGTTTCACCTCCCTAAAAAGCAAGTCGAAACAGGGGGGGGCATATAGCTACTCACAAATTTCATCATTTTCCTTAGTAAGCATTAGGAGATTTTGTGATCTAACGTGTGTTTTGTAGGGTGCGGTTCCTAACTATGTACTGCAGATACCGCTGGGGGCTTCGTCCGACAACTTCTGATATATCCTTTTTCAAATGATGTTTACTTTTCTGTACTTTAGCTTGCATATGCATGTAGTATTCATATGACAGCTAAAGTGGGGGCTAAATGTAGCATCGTAAATTGTATGCACTAGCTAGGGTGGTACAATTTCACACCTAGTTTAGCACCCGCCTTGGTGCATTTTACATTTTGCATTGCATTTCTCCTTTAGCACTTAATTAATCAAATTAATTAGGTCTAAGGTCCTATTTCACCATTCTCCACATCATAAAGTTGGGCCCTTTCGTTAAAGTGTGCCCTTTTCATTTTATTCCTCCAATACATCATTCAATCAAAAACCCTAATTAAGTCCTATTTTGAACTTGGGGGCTTGGTTTCGGGGGTCAAAACATCTCGAAATCACCTGTAACTTCGGGATTCTCTCTAAAATTATCATATCCGACGGCCCTGAAAATTTGGTGAAAAGTTGTCAGGACCGTGGTGCCCGAAGTGCACATGGTCCCGGACATTTTTCCCAAAATTTTAGGAGCACAATCCAATCATAAAATAAAGCTTAACCCTAAGAAATTGGCGGGAAATTCAATCTCTAGGTCGGCCAAAAGATGAAATTACGACCTAGGGTTTCATACATAAGAGCTCTCTTTCTTCATTTGAAGGGATCCGATTTTTGTTTTCAGGAACCTCATATGCAGCGAAAGAGAATATCTTTGAAGACTTCAACAACATTCAACATCCCTCTATCAAGAATTTATAAATTTCATTCATCCATTTAGGGCTTGGAAGACATTGAAGAACAATAGGAGATTACCGACTGAAGATTGGCTTGTACCCCTCCCTTGGGGGTTGGGTATGATTTCATGTTGTTTTCATGTCTTTGCATAAGCTTCAATATATGATTTATTCATGCTTTAGATCACTTTGCATCTTGATTTAGAGCATTTACATCATCATTTACAAGCAATTAGGGTTTACTTTCTAGGTTGCTCTAGTTTGCTTGCTTGCATTTTAGGATCTTGCACACATACAAGGTCTGCACACACAATACATTTTACAATACAACTTGGCTATTCGTGGAGGTGGAAATCACTTAAGCGGGGGTTTGACTAAGGCAAAACCCTATATAGCTGCCCACCCCCTTTTCAGATATAAGTGCAGGTTTCGGGACTCGGACGACGCCGCAGGTTACAGATCCGGGAAAAGCAGGTCAAGACAACACTCCACACCAAATTGTGGAGCAAAAGACCTGGACAGGGGCATGGGGCACCCTGGTCCTGCCAGGACAGGGGTGCTAGGTGCCCTGGTCCTTAGGACAGAGGCGCTGGGCGCCCTGGTCCTCCTGACAGACAACATTTTCTACAGTTTCCAGAGTGCAAGACAGTAGTTTTAGGTGTGGTTTCCGGCATAGTATCAAGACAGTGGCGCCCGCGCCCTCGTCCCAAACATTTTCAATCAGATTTTAACTTTGGGTATGCATATGCATTCTTATTTCATCCTTGTATTTACAGCTGTTCATTGTTTAATCTCAATTCTGCAATCTTGTTATTAGTTCGTACATGCATTTTGGGATTAGGACTTGAACTTGTATCATTTTATCTTTCAATTTCAACAAAGGAATAGAAATCCTAATAGGTAGCCCATGGCTCTCTCTTTCACAAAAAGAAGTAGCCAATTGTGTGATACCTCTAGGCTCTTTCATATTCCGTAATGTGTGTCAAAAGGTAGGATTAGGGCATGTTAACCTAGTCTCGCTTTTTCCCCTACACACTTAGAATAACACAAATGTTCCTTCTAATCAAGGTCGCATCACATCTCATGATGAACCTAGACCTCGTCAGCAAAAATAGAAACGCACATACACTCCCTTAGGGGAACCCATTGAAACTGTCTTGCAACAACTCATTTCTCAAAATTTGGTCACTCTACCTAAACTATCAAACTATGAGCCTCAGGTCAAACCGGCATGGTGGAGAGATACTGAACACTATGAGTTCCACCAAGGAAGAGGACACAAGACAAGTAATTGTCACCGATTGAAAGATCTTATTCAGGATCTTATTGACTAAGGAGAAATTGAAATTGAAGGACATGACCCAAAAAAAACAAATAATGATCATCTGATGTTCAAAAATCCACTTCCATCACAAGATCAAAGGGGTCCTTCCACTTACAGGCGAGGCACTGATACCATTGATTATACACAGGCTGCGTATAATTACATTGTAAATCATCTGTATGATGCCAGTGAACAAATTGCAACTATAACCTTCAAAAATCCTAGCTCAAATTGCAATGTTGTTACGCGTCGCGACAAGGTTACCATAAAGGCAGCTCCACAAGGCACCACCTCCATACCAAAATAGTACAATCTTGTGGAACAATTAGATAAAACGCCTACACTTATATCCATTTTAGAGCTATTGCGCCTATCGCCATCTCATAAAACTATCTTGGATCAAGCACTCCAAGAGGTGTCAATCCCTACAAACTTGAATACAGACCAATTTCAAGCCATGGTTGGAAGTCTAAAGTCATCGCCTTGTCTCACTTTTTTCGAAAGCGACAACTCTTCCTTCCAGCAACCTCATAACACCTCACTCCACATCGAAGGATTTATTAATCAGCATAGGATCAAGTGAGTTTTGATAGATAATGGAGCAGGCCTGAACATTTGTACACTACAGTTGGTCACAACATTGGGATATGCAATAGAATCAGTGGATCCTCGCAAGAAGATCACAATCAAAGCCTATGACAATGCAGAGCATTCATCCAAAGGAGCTATGGTACTCCCAATCCAAGTGGGCCCCATGGTAAAGCACATCATCTGTCAGGTTTTGGACCTTCCTCTACCATATAATCTATTGTTAGGGAGACCTTGGATACATGCCATGCAAGCCGTTCCATCTACCTACCATCAATGTATCAAGTTCCCACATAATGGTGTAGAGATCACAATCCTGGGCGATGCAAATCCCTTTGCATTTTGCCATAATATCAGCCATCAACCAGAGATTACTATTCCTAATAATAGAGAAGCCATTTCCTCCACATCATATATAAGTCCAGCCTCTCTTGTCAGTTCAAACACCACTATACCAAAGCAAGAAAAGCTTAAAATGAAAATAGCAGAGGAAGGTCCTGGGGAATACAACTTGAGTCAACTCTTTTGTGTGGGACAGATGCCCACTTCTCCTAAAACACATGGTAAACCATAGTAGTTACTCCAGCCACCACTAATCATGCTAGTATGTGCTTTGATGCCTTTCATCCTTGGAAAGAGTCAAGAAGAAGAAACCCAAGATGAGGACCTAGCGGAATGGATCTATAAAGATCCCATCACCACTGATATCCCGCTAGTTAAATTTCCTACGGATCAGTATGGAAAAGGTCTCCTCATTATGCAACGAATGGGATATGATGGTCAGAGTGCTTTGGGATATTGCAAACAAGGATGACATGAACCTCTGCTGCCAGAATTAAAGCCCAAAGGTAATACAGGCCTAGGCTTTGAGAAAGAAATCTTTCCTAAACACAGATTCAAAGGAAAACCCAGCAAACCATTATGTCAGCCTACTGCCAAAAGGACACCTTTCATCATTAAAGTAGCCTCAAGCACCATCCCAACTGCCCCATCGAGGCTCACAAACCCAACGCAACCATCACCAATGCCATTCAATCCACCAAATGAACCCGTAACCCCATCAGCAGCACCATTAACAGTAGCAATTGTATCAGAACCCACAGCCGTATCTATGGCACCAACAGTTCCAGCAGAAACCACTGAGTTTATATTACTGATACTCCCCGTATCAGATTCCTTGATCCCCATCAAACTTCCTACAACACCGATCACTACAAAGGTACATCAACCGATCACACCTGCAGTATTTAACTCAAAGGACATCCCAGTATGGTATAGTAATCGGATGCTGGAAAGTGACTCAGAGACCAACTCACATGAATGAGAATTTGATTTTATAAAGCTTAACACTTCAGATGAGGAAGACACATCACCACTTCCACCACGTAAAGACATATCTGTTTAAGGAGAAGCACAGATAAAGACCACTTGGGTTCCTGAGCTGGAAACATCTTCCACAGACCCTGTGTCTCATCCTATGCCTGATTCTGATAGGGAGAGTACCATTAACGTTGTCCACCATAATGTCTTAAACCTCACTGATACATCTAACACACTTAACCTAATCGATGAAGTAATGCCCATTATCCACCCTGAACTCATTGAATGGAACCAACTAAATCCCCCATGTCTTGACTTCTTCCAAAACGATGAGGCTATCATTGACTTTTTGGAATTAAGGGATAACCTACCAAGCGGGGATCACAAAGCTAGATTCGCCATTGAACTTAATAGCGCAACATACTTCGGGGTGGATGCCAAACCTTTCAGCTGCAAAAATATAACTGTAAAACATGGATCTTCCAGTGAAAACCACACTGTGGCACTGTTTGATCCAACAAAAGTAAAAAGAAAGAGCGTATCCAACGGTGAAAACCTCTCTGAGGTGCCTGAAGATGAAGGGTTTGACATTCTGCCTGCTAGTACACAACAGGAACGACCAACGATTCTCATCGAGGAAACTAAAGAATACAATGTGGGGACTCTTGAAAAACCTCATATCATACATCTGGCATCTCTTCTCACTCTAGAGGAACAACCTAAATTTATAGAGTTCTTCCAGAAGCATCAGATCAACTTTGCATGGTCATATGCAGACATGCCTGGGATTGATCTTGATTTAGTCATGCATCACCTCACCATAGTAGAAGGAGCCAAACCTATTAAGCAGAAGCTTTGTAAGATGCATCCTCAAATTGCAGTACTAGTCAAAATAGAACTCAAGAAACTCCTAGATGTTGGTTTCATTAGACCAATTGATTATGCAGAATGGATCTCCAACATTGTGCTTGTCGGCAAACCAAAAGGGGGCATCCACATTTGTACTGACTTTAGAGATCTAAATAAAGTTTGTCCTAAGGATGACTTCCCCCTTCCAAATATCGACATCATAGTGGATCTGACAGCAGGACATGCCATGCTTTCACTCATGGATGGCTTTTCAGGATACAATTAGATAAAAATCACACCAAAAGATCAACATAAGATAGCCTTCACATGTCCATGGGGCATATATTGCTGGAATGTAATGCCTTTTGGTCTAAAGAATATAGGAGCAACCTATCAACGAGCAATGACCACCATCTTCCATGACATGCTGCATACTATGATGGAAGATTATGTGGATGACTTACTAGCAAAATCACTCACCAGAGAAGGGCATCTCCATGTCTTAGATAAAATCTTTGATAGACTGGAACAATACCATGTTCGACTCAACCCAAAGAAATGTGTCTTTGGAGTGACCTTCGGGAAGCTTCTAGGATACATTGTCTCAAGCAAAGGTATTGAGGTCGACCCAGCAAAGGTAAAAGTAATCATGGATATGCCACCTCCAAAGAATATCAGTCAGCTAAGGACATTACAAGGGCGGCTTCAATCCATCTAAAGATTCATTGCACAATTGGCTGATAAGTGTCACCCATTCACACACCTGCTACACAAGAACATCTGCTTTCAGTGGGATGCCAGATGCCAGCAAGCATTTCAGACACTTAAAGACTATCTCATGAATCCACCATTACTGATGCCACCAGATCCAAGTAGACCATTGTTACTCTATATCTCAGCAACCAGTAGAACATTGGGTGTATTACTGGCACAACAAAATGCAGAAGGAAAAGAGTGTGCTATTTACTACATCTCTCGCACACTGGTGGGCTATGAACTCAATTACACACCTATTGAGTGAGCTTGCCTAGCAGTAATCCTGGCAGCCACTAAACTGAGGCACTATCTATTAACACATAAAGTGCAACTCATTGCAAAGATTGATCCACTCAAGTATTTACTCAGCAAAGCAACTCTGACAGGCCGCTTGGCCAAATGGGTGATGATTCTAAGTGAATTTGACATTGAGTACATGGACCGTAAAGCTATCAAAGGTCAAGTTATTGCAGATCAGTTGGCCGATGCACCTCTCATAGGCGATCATCCTCTCATTTCCAATTTTCCAGATGAAGAGATATTCATGATCACAACAACACAACCATGGAAACTATACTTTGATGGTTCATACACTAGGCATGGCTCGAGGGCAGGCATTCTGTTTATCACACCTCAAGGTGATAGCATCCTGAAGTCTTACAGGCTCACATTTCCATTTACCAACAACATAGTAGAGTATGAGGCCTTGATCACAGGACTCAGGCTAGCCGTACAATGGAAATTACAAGAACTACAAGTATATGGCGACTCCCAACTAGTCATTCAACAAGCAACCGATGAGTATCAAACCAAGGATGATAAACTCATGCCATATAAGCAAATGGTGGACAATCTAAAAACATCATTTACTACTATCACTTTTGAGTAGATACAAAGAGATCGGAATCGAGCTGTTGATGCTATGGCTACCATCGCATCTCTCTGTGTAGGGGAAAAAGTGAGACTAGGTTAACATGCCCTAATCCTACCTTTTGACACACATTACGGAATACGAAAGAGCCTAGAGGTATCACATAATTGGCTACTTCTTCTTGTGAAAGAGAGAGCCATGGGCTACCTATTAGGATTTCTATTCCTTTGTTGAAATTGGAAGATCAAATGATGCAAGTTCAAGCCCTAATCCCAAAATGCAAGAATGAACTAATAACAAGATTGTAGAATTGAGATTAAACAATGAATAGCTGTAAACACAAGGACAAAACAAGAATGCAGATGTGTACTCGGAGTCAAAATCTGATTGAAAATGTTCAGGACGGGGGCGCGGGCACCACTGTCCTGATTCTGTCCTGAAAACTGCACCTGAGACTGCTATTTTGTACCCTGGAAAACTGCCGGAAATGTCGAAAAACACTGTCTGTGCGGAGGACCAGGGTGCCCAACGCCTCTATCCCAGGGACCAAGGCACCCAACGCCCCTGTCCTGTCAGGACCAGGGTTCCCAATGCCCCTGTACAGGTCTTTTGCTCTGCAATTTGATGTGGAGTGCTGTCTCGACCTGCTCTTCCCGGATCTGTCACCTGCGACGTCGTCCGAGTCTCGAAACCTGCACTTATATCTGAAAAGGGTATGGGTGGCTATATAGGGTTTTGCCTTAGTCAAACCCCCGCTTCGGTGATTTCCACCTCCACGAATAGCCAAGTTGTATTGTAAAATGTATTGTGTGTGCAGACCTAGTGTGTGTGCAAGGTCCTAAAACGCAAGAAAGCAAACTAGAGCAACCTAGAAAGTAAACCCTAATTGCTTGTAAATGATAATGTAAATGCTCTAAATCAAGATGCAAAGTGATCTAAAGCATGAATAAAGGATATATATATTGAAGGTTATGCAAAGACATGAAAACAACATGAAATCATACCCAACCCTCAAGGGAGGAGTACAAGCCAATCTTCAGTCGGTAATCTCCTATTGTTCTTCAATGTCTTCCAAGCCCTAAATGGAGGAATGAAATTGATAAATACTTGATAGAAGGATGTTGAATGTTGTTGAAGTCTTCAAAGATCTGCTCTTTCGCTGCATCTGAAGTTCCTGAAAACCAAAATCCAATCCTTTTAAATGAAGAAAGAGAGCTCTTATGTAGGAAACCCTAGATCGTAATTTCATCTTTTGGCCAACCTAGAGATTGAATTTCTCGCCAATTTCTTAGGGTTAAGCTTTATTTTATGATTGGATTGTGCTCCTAAAATTTCAGGAAAAATGTCCGGGACCATGTGCACTCCGGGCGCCACGGTCCCGACAACTTTTCACCAAATTTTCAGGGTCGTCGGATATGATGATTTTAGAGAGAACCCCGAAGTTACAGGTGATTTCGAGATGTTTTGACCCCCGAAACCAAGCCCCCAAGTTCAAAATAGGACTTAATTAGGGTTTTTGATTGAGTGATGTATTGGAGGAATAAAATGAAAAGGGCACGCTTTAACGAAAGGGCCCAACTTTATGATGTAGAGGATGATGAAATAGGACCTTATACCTAATTAATTTGATTAATTAAGTGCTAAAGGAGAGATGCAATGCAAAATGTGAAATGCACCAAGGCGGGTGCTAAACTAGGTGTGAAATTGTACCACCCTAGCAAGTGCGTACAATTTACGACGCTACATTTAGCCCCCACTTTAGCGGTCATATGAGTACTACGTGCATATGCAAGCTAAAGTACAGAAAAGTAAACATTATTTGAAAAAGGATATATCCATAAGTTGTCGGACGAAGCCCTCAACGGTATCTGCAGTACACAGTTAGGAACCGCACCCTACAAAACGCACGTTAGATCACAAAATCACCTAATGCTTACTAAGGAAAGTGATGAAATTTGTGAGTAGCTATATGCCCCCCCCTATTTTGACTTGCTTATTAGGGAGGTGAAACAGGGTAGCATGTTTACTTATGACAAATTGTGTAAGAGAGTATTGATGAGGGGTGTTCACTGAATAGGCTTCAACAGAGCACTTTTTGGAACATCCCGAGAGTAGGGGAATGAAAATATGATTCCTATGCCACAAATGGCTTGAAAATCGCATCTCCCAAACTCAAGTTATGATGAAATGGATGATAGAGGAAAATTAGGGTTTCGAAAGTAAAGATAAAGAAATGAAAGTATATACTGTTGAAAGTGACATTTGCATTTGTCACTTTGTTGATTTTGGAATACTGTTCATTGCAGTGGAGCCCACATAGCCATCATCATGCTTTCACGATGACTGGAGCGTCCCATGAGGATTGAGATCCTGCGCCAGGCCGTGATCGACGACGAGCCACTGGACGAGGTGAGTTGACTGAACGTTGACTTTTGATTTTCTGCATTTTGACTTTCTGTGATCGTTTGCGGGCCCTAAAGTTTGACCCGAGCCCCACCCAGGGCACCATGGTCCCCGTGGGGTGCCCTGGTCCCCTCAGGGCGCCATTGTCCTTGACAGGGCACCTTGGTCCCTTCAGGGCGCCATGGTCCCTGACAGGGTGCCATGGTCCCTGACAGGGCGCCATGGTCCCTATCAGGACTTGGTGAGGGATTTCAGGGTTAGCATATGATGTTTGACAGTTTGCATGAGTGATTTTGATGATTGAGTACTGATTACAGTTATGTTTTTATGTTGCATGGTCTCCCATACATGAGAGAGCATACGGTGGGACATATTCTTCATAGTTTGCAAGATCAGATTCCGCGGCTGACTCAGGCAGAGAGAGACACATTATCGATCGTGGGATTATGGTATGCGATCCTCATGCCAGCCATTCGGTTCCATCTTGCAATGCTGATGGCATTGATGGAGCGATGGGATCCTGACACATGCACATTTCATCTTCTAGTAGGGGAGCTGATGGTTACACTTGAGGATGTGTATCGTATACTTCGTCTTCCTATCAGAGGAGCTACTGTTACGTACGCGACCGATCGATCAGCAGAGGACCATCAGAGAGAGCAGGTATATTGCATAGGGAGAGTCATGCCGAGCGAGATGAGAGGTCGCATCATGGTCAGCTGGCTCTTACATCCTAAAGGAGAGGTGCCCCTTGTGAGACGCCTTATGATCGCCATCATAGCACTAGCCGTTTGCCCTAATGGGTGAGGTACGCATATGCATGGGGGTCTCACATGGTGCATCAGAGCTATGGAGAGGCATAGGAGAGTGTATGCTTGCACATCCCTATCACGACCTTGAGGAGTATGTGTTTGGACAGGGTTGCAGCTTGATGACATGCACACTTCTGCAGGTGTGGGTATTTGAGCACTTCACATGCACCAGGCCTGTCGGCTTTTCGATGAGTATGGCTAGCGAGCGACCTAGGGTGTTTGCTTATCCACTTACCAGCGAGTGGAGGTTTGGAGATTTGTTATATTGGAGAGTGATATTTGATAGACTGACAGCCGAGGTGACCATGTGGAGACCCTATCTGTGGATGCATAGATGGGATGGGATGGAGAGACAGTTAGCATGTTTACAGAGGAACCGCCTACTGCAGGGACGATATTCACATATCATAGTCCCATTCTACTTCGACCGAGTACGGAGGTAGTTTGGGCTAGAGGAGTATGTTCCAGCCGATGTGCCAATCTATACTTGACACTCACGAGTCCTTCCCAGACCTAGAGCAGTAGCGAGATCGACGATAGATGACATCGAGACTACGGATATAGAGGGATCCGATCAAGATGTAGTCAGTGATTATTCTACAGAGCCTGGAGCACAGTGCAGGTATGTCTCATGGTTTATGAGATCATACCCAGGTCCTATCTTTCCACCAGATCACCCGACAGGCCATCCAGGCCCATGGAGACATGGAGACCGAGATGAGGACCAGGGATCCAGGTCAGAGGAGCCAGAGGAGGGAGAGGGTCATGAGGAGGCAGGAGATCCTGATCCACCCACAGGAGATCAGCCTAGTGCCAAGGAGGAGGAGGAGGACACAGATAGAGATGAGGATGAGGAGGATGCAGGTGAAGATGCGGACAAGGACGAGGATGAGGATGACGAGGAGGATGAGGAGGAGGAGGAGGATAGAGATGATGAGGAGGGGTCAGATGCAGCTCCCCACCATTCAGGAGATGATACCATAGCTCTGGATCCTCCTCTTATTCCCCAAAAGGGGGAGCACGAGGTGATACGGAGACCTGTTCCTAGTACCACCCAGCCTACACCCATCGTGCACAAATTAGTCGAGTGAGGGGAGCCTAGTAGATCCCAGTCACAGATGCTACCGTATCATGATCCCTACTGGCGTGAGGGAGACCCAGGTATAGTAGGTTTATATTGATTGATTAATGTTTTGATGATATATAATGGTACTAACAAAAATCTATTCTACTGCTACAGCTAATGTGCAGGAGTGGTGTTCCCTGATTCAGCAAGCAGTGACAGACATTTCCACGATGGCACAGATCCCGAGTTCCTCACAGATTGGTTATAGGCCTCAGGGGAACGCGGGTCGGCATGAGGACTTGTTTTCCCCATTCCGAGTATAGGTAGACATATGGAGGGAGAGAGAGAGTCCTATCAGAGGACCTTCAGCAGGCGCGGCGAGATCTAGCAACTGCTCAGACCGAGGCTTCCTCCTATCGCGCGATCCTTATGGATAGGGATCGTAGGAGTTCCTCTCGAAGTCACTCGCGGTCTATATCGCGCTACACACCTATGGGTCCACCTGCGTGGCCGGATCAGGAGGGAGCATCTAGTCGACACTCTCCAGCCACCAGCCCTAGGGATAGGAGATGATTTTATGATGTAGGATAGGTCACATTTTGGATGTACAGTGACCTATATTTGTATACAATCCACATATATATATATATATATATATATATATATATATATATATATATATATATATATATATATATATATATATGCTTCTCTTTTGTCTCAAATGTGTTATCTTTAATGCTTAAAACAATGTATATTTTGCTTTGATTAAATCTAATACATTTGGTAGATGTACATATATGCTCAGGATTTAATTTCCATGTGATTGATTTCTCAATGCTCCATGATTAAATTGATACATGTGTGACTTAATTAAAATATTTAATCAAGTAATACATTGATGATAGGGAAGAAATATGTATTAAGTCTGAGAATCATATAACTAATGTGATTTAATTTTGAACTTAAACACAACATGATACGATTCTACTTAACACATAAAGACATTGTATAATATGCTAGCATAATGGAAACATAAATCTTTTACAATTCAAGACAAACTATGAAGTAAGAAGACACACTTGTCGAGAACGAAGCAATATAGATTAAACACCATAACATTTAATTCTATTTTGCTCTAATTTAGGAGATACTAACATATTACCCAATGTTGAAGAATTGAAAAGAAGATAAATAAGGAATGAAGAATTAAGCATAATATCTACGCAAGTGCATAGCATTGATAGGTTCTTTAAGAGGCGTACCATCTACATCCGCTATTTTGTAAGCACCTGATCCATAATCTTCAATAACAAAGTATGGTCCAAGCCAATTAGGACTAAATTTTCCCTTTTCTGCAGGTAAGGTATTCACATTGCGCTGATTCTCATAGAGGACTAAGTCACCTACTCAAAAGGAACGTTGAATAACCTTATCATTATAGCTTCGTTGTAGAGTTTTGTGATACGCTTGAATATGCTCAAGAGCATTTATACGTTGTTCATCAAGCATCTCAAGCTGTTGAAGTCGTTGTTCTCCATAAGAGTCATCATACTATACCCTTGAGAGAAACCCTAAGTGATGGAATCTCTAACTCTAAAGGCATAATAGCGTCAGCACCATAAACAAGATTATAAGGAGTAGTTCTTGTAGCAATTCGTACACTCGTTCGGCAGGCCCAAAGAGCATAGATTAGCTGAGTACTCCAATCCTTACCATGCTTATTCATGGTTTTACGAAGAATTTGTTCAATTATCTTATTGGATGATTCGGGTTGACCATTTGATTGGGGATAGTATGGTGTAGAAAATCGATGTTTGATATGATACTTCTTGAGGAATTTCTTCACGTCCTTGTTCTTAAATGATGTCCCATTATCTGAGATTATAGTGGAAGGTATCTCGAATCGAGAAATGATGTTTTCTAACAGAAATTGACAAATCACTTTAGCAGTAGTAGAGCGAAGGGGAATAGCTTCTACCCACTTCGTAAAGTAATCTGTTGCGGTTATAATGAAGGTGTGTCCTTGAGATGAAGGAGGAGAGATTTTACTAATGAGATCCAAACCCCATGCGGAGAAAGGCCAAGAAGCTACTTGAGAATGAAGTTCTTGGGCAGGAGCATGAATCAGATTATTGTGTTGTTGACATTGATGACATTTCTTAACAAATGAAAAAGAATCCTTCTGCATAGTTTGCCAATAGTATCCCATACGAAGCAATCTTTGAACCAAGGATTTCCCTCCAAAATGCCCCCCACAGGCACCTGAATGTGCCTCTTCAAGAGCAATGGGGATTTCTGATTTGTTAAGATAGCGAAGGAGAAGACCATCATAACCCCTTCAGTAAAGGAAATTAGAAAGAATAATATATCTAGCAGATAGCTTGCGGATTCTAGCCCTAGTGTTCCTATTGGCGGAATCAGGAAAGGTACCATCGGTCAAATATCTTACGATATGCGAATACCATTCGTCTGAATCTACAAAGTCACAATATGTTACCAAGCTAGAATCATCTACAATAGCTAGAGAAATAAGGTTGTGAATAACAAATTTAAGATCAACCATAGGGTCCTCTAAAGATACAAGAGAAGCCACACATGCCGTTGCGTCTGCATGTCGATTATCTTTTCGAGAAACGGGTTCCATGGTATAAGAATTGAATTTTTGTAATAAAGAGATGCCAAGATCTTTATATTGTGATAATTTGTCTTGTTTTGCTTGATACAGTCCTGTTACTTGTCTTATAATCAATTGCAAATCTCCATAAATATGTATGTGTTTTATGTTCAGAGCTAAGGCTGCTTTTATTCCTGCTATAAGAGCCTCATACTCAACAATGTTATTGGTACACAGGAAATTTAGACGATAGGATAAGGGAATCGATTTCCTTGTAGGAGAAATCAAAACAACACCTGCCCCTGATCCCGTACGACACTTAGAACCATCAAAGTATAGTTCCCAAGTTTCATCTTTCTCTATAGAAAGAATGAAGTCATCGGGAAAAGACTCAGAATTAGGGAAGGAGAAAGGTGAAGGGGCCTCAACTAAGTGATCGGTCAATGCTTGTCCTTTAATTTCTCTTTGTGAAACAAATTTAAGGTCAAACTCAGTTAACATCATAACCCACTTAGCTAGGCGTCTTGATAAATCAATTTTAGAGAAAAGATGCTTCAAAGGATCAAACTTTACCATGACGTGGAATTCGGAATTTAAAAGATAATGTCTCAATTTCTGAGTCGCAAACACCAAGGCCAAGCATTGTCTTTCTATCGCAGAATAGCGTGTCTCATAATCGAGTAAGGTACAACTTATGTAATAAACTAGACATTCCTTACCATCTTTATCATGTTGTGCCAACAATGTTGCGAGAGCATGAGAGGAAGCAGCTGTATACAGAAGGAAAGGTTTAGAAGGTTCGGCAGGTTGAAGAATAGGAGGACTAGCCAAATACACTTTTAAATCTTCAAATGCTTGCTGACAACCTTCGTTCCATTGAAAAGTGATATCCTTTTTAAGAAGTTGAGTAAAAGGAAAGGTACGATCTGCAAGTTGAGATATGAACCTACGAATGGCTTGAATCTTTCCTTGTAAGCTTTTAAATTGAGACACATTTCGAGGAGGTGGCATGTTGACAATAGCATCTATTTTCTTAGTGTCCACCTCAATCCCACGATGCGAAACTATGAATCCTAATAGTTTTCCACTATCCACACCAAAAACACATTTTCAGGGATTCAAGTGCATGTGATATTTACGAACTCTTTCGAAGATTTGATGAAGGATTTTAATATGATCTATGCGAAGAATGGATTTGGCTAAAATATCATCAACATAATCCTCTAAAATCTTATGCATATAATCATGAAAGATAAGGGTCATCGCTCGTTGATAAGTTGCGCCAACATTTTTAAGTCCAAAAGGCATCATTATCCAACAAAACAAAGCGGTTTTAAATTGATCTTGAGGGTTAATGAAAATTTGATTGTATCCTGAAAAACCATCCATGAAGGATAACAAGGCATGTCCTGCCGTAGAATCAACTATCATGTCAATGTTGGGAAGAGGAAAATCATCTTTCAAGGAAGCTTTATTCAAATCTCGAAAATCGGTACACATTCTTATTTTGTTATCTGGTTTAGCCATAGTGACGATATTTGAAATCCATGGAGAATAGTCAATAGGGCAGATAAATCCAGCCTCCAATAACTTTTCAATCTCAGCCTTAACAAGCAGAGCCACCTTAGGATTCATTTTTTGAATCTTTTGTTTCATGGGATTAGCATCAGGAACTAAGACAATGTTATGAGTAACAATCTTAGGATCTATACCAGGCATGTCAGAGTATGTCCAAGCAAAGATCTCGGGGAATTCATGCAATAAATCTTCATATTGTTTTTGTTCCTCTTCATCCAAACATTTTCCAATTTTAATAACTTTCTCTTTATTGCAAGGATCCATCTTAACATCAGTGGTGTCACTTATGAGAAGATTACTTTGTTGAGGAGTATCCCTTAACTGAGGGAATTCTTTCACAATCTCATCATTATCAATCTCCTTTCCAAAATAGGCTTCAGTGTTCAAACAATAAGGGAGTCCCCTATTGTGATGATAACGAGGAAGAGTGTCATAGGCTCCCAAAAATTTAGCTAAAGCATCATCGGTAGGAAAGACATCCAAAGCACAGGCACACGAAGGATCCGCATCAATATACTTGGGGTATTGTATTGATGGAGATGTAGAAATAGCATTAACACTAATGCATGGTCTTTTAAAAGCTTTAGTGTGTTTGTAGGGATTATAGCCAAGTCCAAAGGCATAATTGTGAAAATTAGTCTCTAGAGGAACTTTTATCCCTTGTTCATGAGCACCACAACCTTTTCCATGATACCCATGCTTAGCAAAAATGCGAAAACCACGACCATAACGATCAGCCATTTCAGAAAGAGGAGGTGGTTTTTCATAAGACAAAGAATCAAACTCTTCATAATTAGAGGTGTGAGGAGAAGAAGTTTGAGAAGCGGCCACAAAATTATTACTCATAGGTTCAGGTAAGATTGATTGATTTTTGACTTCTTCCTTCTTTTCAACTTTAAGCTCTCTAGAAGGAACCTTATATTCACCTACAAAGGTGGGATTGAAATCAAGAGATCCCCAATCGTCTTCTGCGAGAATCTTCTCAGGATCAAAATCTTTCTTATGTGTAGATTCAAGTTGAGAAGAATCTTCTTCAGGAGCTCCAGACTCATCCAAAGAATTTTGATCATCAGAGAGCAAGGATTCATCGATAGGTATCTTGTTTAAAGAGTCATCACTAGATGAGGATGGCTTAGAAGAACCCCCTTTGGAAGTAGATGTTTGTAGACAAGCTTGGAAATTAGTATCACCTATCAAGGTATATGTCTTATTGTTATAGATGAATTTAACTTGTCTATGCAATGTAGAGGGGACAACTTGCATACTATGAATCCAAGGCCTCCCTAATAACAAGTTGTATGTTAAATTTCCTGACATAACATGGATAGGAGTAGGCAAAGTAACAGGTCCCACTGTGAGAGGTAGGGTGATAATACCTAATGAAGTCTTAGCCACATTGTCAAAGCCTCAAATAGGACGAGAGTCAGGCTCAATGAGAGATGTATCCACATTCATTTTATGCAATAGATTAATGCTACACACATTAAGGGCAGAGCCATTATCTACTAGTGTTCGTCTTATAGCAGTGTCTTTCATGATAACCACAATCATCAAGGGATCATATTGTTGTTGAATTTCACTAGTAGGCAACTCATCTTGGGTAAACACAATTTGAGCTTTAGGATTCATCACAGAGTTAACCAAAGATGCTATATTACTAGATGTATTCGGTGGAGGAACATTCAAATCTTTCAAGGCATCTTCTAACATTCCATGATGAGCAGAAGAAGTTTGAATCAAATCCAAAAGGGATATCTTAGCAGGGGTAGCTTTAAGTTGTTCTATGAGATCATATTCCTTACCCATAACTTGTGAAATACGGGGAGCTTGTGGAAGAATTGGTTGAGGATTAGGAAGAGAAACTGGAATAATAGGAGGAGGATTAGGCTGCCTATTATTTCTGGTGTGATAAGTATGGGCAACCGCATGATAACTCTCTCTAGTTATTTGCTTGGCATAACTATAAGGACTTATAGGTTTTCTTCCTTGCACGGTGATGATTGGTTTATTCGAGGTACGAAAGGAATCATGATCATACCCTCCTTGGACAGTAAGGAGAGGTGATTTAGGAACTTGAAAGGTGGGAGAAGGATAAGCACCTTGGACTTCAAAGAGAGGCTCGTTATGCTCATTCGAGTTTATCATGTTAACCAATTTAGAAGTCTTGTTCTTGTTTAAAGATTTCGATAAAGCCACAAAGTCATCAAGAGCATCATCCAACAAAGCATGATCATGTCGATTAAAAGGTTTATCTTTTGATTCAAAAGGAGACATCTCCTCATAGAGGGGATTATTGAACACAACCATGTTACTAGATTCAGTGGAAGAGTTGATAGGAATGTACCCTTGAGAGGAACCATTCGACTTATCTTTCTCATCACATCTAAATGGCATAGTAACAAGGTTTATGAGTTTTTGGTAAAATGAAGGTTTGGTATCTTTAGGGTTTAAAAACTCATCTAAAGCTTCATCTAATTCGTCTTGGCTATACTCATAATAATCATCAAAAGCATGAACATTTTGCAAATAAAAATATGACATTTTGAAATAAAGGTTGCATAAAATTTAAACACACAATGCAAAGAAACACACCTTCTTTTTTTTTTTTTTTTTTCTTTTTTTTTTTAATGAAAATGAAATGAAAACACACTAAATCTAAATCTAGATGTAACAAATGCAATGCAAGAGGAAGCAATGATAGTTTCACGTTGGGTTCACCAAAATGTGTAGGGGAAAAAGCGAGACTAGGTTAACATGCCCTAATCCTACCTTTTGACACACATTACGGAATACGAAAGAGCCTAGAGGTATCACACAATTGGCTACTTCTTCTTGTGAAAGAGAGAGCCACGGGCTACCTATTAGGATTTCTATTCCTTTTTTGAAATTGGAAGATCAAATGATGCAAGTTCAACCGCTAATCCCAAAATGCAAGAATGAACTAATAACAAGATTGCAGAATTGAGATTAAACAATGAACAGCTGTAAACACAAGGACAAAACAAGAATGCAGATGCGTACTCGTAGTCAAAATCTGATTGAAAATGTTCGGGACGGGGGTGCGGGCGCCACTGTCCTGATTCTGTCCCAAAAACTGCACCTGAGACTACTGTTTTGCACCTTGGAAAACTGTCAGAAATGTCGAAAAACACTGTCTGTCTGGAGGACCAGGGCGCCCAGCACCTCTGTCCTAGGGACCAGGGTGCCTAGCGCCCCTGTCCTATCAGGGCCAGGGCACCCAGTGCCCCTGTCCAGGTCTTTTTCACTGCAATTTTATGTGGAGTGCTGTCTCGACCTGCTCTTCCCGAATCTGTCACCTGCGGCATCGTCTGAGTCCCGAAACCTGCACTTATATCTGAAAAGGGTACGGGCGGCTATATAGGGTTTTTCCTTAGTCAAACCCCCGCTTCAGTGATTTCCACCTCCACGAATAGCCAAGTTGTATTGTAAAATGTATTGTGTGTGCAGACTTAATGTGTGTGCAAGGTCCTAAAACGCAAGAAAGCAAACTAGAGCAACCTAGAAAGTAAACCCTAATTGCTTGTAAATGATAATGTAAATGCTCTAAATCAAGATTCAAAGTGATCTAAAGCATGAATAAAGGATATATATATT
The DNA here is from genome assembly GCF_030272615.1 of Cryptomeria japonica. Taxonomy (NCBI): domain Eukaryota; kingdom Viridiplantae; phylum Streptophyta; class Pinopsida; order Cupressales; family Cupressaceae; genus Cryptomeria; species Cryptomeria japonica. Next base: position 165,947,247 of record NC_081414.1, read on the forward strand.
GAAGGTTATGCAAAGACATGAAAACAACATGAAATCATACCCAACCCTCAAGGGAGGAGTACAAGCCAATCTTCAGTCGGTAATCTCCTATTGTTCTTCAATGTCTTACAAGCCCTAAATGGAGGAATGAAATTGATAAATGCTTGATAGAAGGATGTTGAATGTTGTTGAAGTCTTCAAAGATCTGCTCTTTCGCTGCATCTGAAGTTCCTGAAAACCAAAATCCGATCCTTTCAAATGAAGAAAGAGAGCTCTTATGTAGGAAACCCTAGATCATAATTTCGTCTTTTGGTCGACCTAGAGATTGAATTTCCCGCCAATTTCTTGGGGTTAAGCTTTATTTTATGATTGGATTGTGCTCCTAAAATTTCAAGAAAAATGTCCGGGACCATGTGCACTCCGGGCGCCACGGTTCGGACAACTTTTCACCAAATTTTCAGGGCCGTCGGATATGATGATTTTAGAGAGAATCCTGAAGTTACAGGTGATTTTGAGATGTTTTGACCCCCGAAACCAAGCCCCCAAGTTCAAAATAGGACTTAATTAGGGTTTTTGATTGAGTGATGTATTGGAGGGATAAAATGAAAAGGGCACGCTTTAACGAAAGGGCCCAACTTTATGATGTAGAGGACGATGAAATAGGACCTTAGACCTAATTAATTTGATTAATTAAGTGCTAAAGGAGAGATGCAATGCAAAATGTGAAATGCACCAAGGCGGGTGCTAAACTAGGTGTGAAATTGTACCACCCTAGCAAGTGCGTACAATTTACAATGATACACTCTCCTAGATCTTCCACAGAATTCAACACGCTATAAGTTCTTTGTAGAACAACTTTGGATTCCCGCTTATGATATCCCTGAATCCGAAATGATATGTCACCTTGTCGGTTTTGAATCCCCATGCTATGGTGAGTTCTACACCTATCTCCACGATCACACCCTTCCTCCCAATCAATCGAGTAACCAACGTAAAACCTTCATTCACCAAACTGCTCGATATACCATTATTGCTGAAACCTTATACCGATGCAGTCTTGATGGTACTCTCCTTTGATGTCTAGAACAAGGTGAGATAACAAAGGCTTTGGAAGAGGTACATGAAGGAATTTGTGGGACTCATTCAAGTGGTCCATTACTAGCCAAGAAACTCATGCACGTTGGATATTATTGGCCATCTATGGAAAAAGATTCTTACTACTTTGTCAGAAAATGCAAGAAATGTCAAGTTCATGGTGACCTGATACATGCACCAGCATAGGAGCTGCAACCAATCACAACACCATGGCCTTTTTGTCAACGGGGCCTTGACCTTGTAGGTAATATTCACCCATCTTCATCTAACGGCCATAAATTCATTATTACCGCCATCGAATATTTCACAAAGTGGATCGAAGCTGTTCCACTTACCCAAGTCACCGGCAAGTAGATCACCTCATTCATCCTCAACTACATCATTTGTCGGTATGGCATGCCCATGTCCATCATCACAGATAACGGTCTTCCTTTCAAAAATTAGGATGTCCGTGAACTTTGTGAGAAATTTCATATCCAACATCGCTTTTCCACTCCCTATTACCCACAAGGCAATGGTCAGGCTGAAGCATCCAATAAAAACATATTGAGGATCCTAAAGAAGACAGTCAATGATGCCGGTCGTGATTGGCATGTTCAACTAAATCCAGCACTATGGGCATATCGAACTAGCATTCGAACCCTTACAGGTGCAACTCCTTATTCATTGGTCTATGGTGCAGAAGCTATCTTGCCTATTGAGGTTGAGATACCATCACTATGGGTTTCCTTGCATAATCTCATTGATGACGAATCCTATAGAGTATCCCATCTGCAAGACTTAGAGTTACTTGATGAGAAGCGACAAGCTGCATACAACCATCTCAAAGCCTATCAGCAGCGCATGAGCAGAAGTTATAATCATTGACTTAGACCTCATACATTTGAGGTAGGTGATCTTGTTCTACGAGAGAATCCTCACAACCAACCAAACAAAGAACATCAGGGCAAGTTTGAATCAAACTGGCTAGGCCCATATGTTGTCACTGCTGTATTTGGGTCTGGGGCATATCAGTTGGCTACATCAGAAGGAGAACCGCTCGCAGATCCAATCAACAACATGCACCTCAAACGGTTTTATACCTAAGCTGAACAGAGCATCAGGCTCCCCTGCATACCAGAAAATACCAAAAACATTCAGAAAAATGTCCTGAAGAAATACAAAAACATTCAAAAAAGTAAAGAAAAATCATGCATCCAAACGGTGAACAAACACTCTGGTGGCACCTTGGGTAAGTGCGATGGTGAAAACCTGGCAAACAGGCGCCACTCGTAAAGACAATGGCTCCAGTATCTTTCAAGCTCATTGCGATCACATTCATCCACACATCCATCCATCCAAACCATGGATTGTTATTTGATCTGTAATCAGAGATAGTACTTCATGCATCTTGCATCCCACTTTTTCATAGTCATGTCTACACTTGGGGGCAATACCCTTAAAATCTAGATGATGGAAGTGGATTATACATTACTGGTGATTCATTGGCAACAAGATTCAAAAATGTCTCACAAAATCCAAAAACATTCAAAAACATCTCACAAAATCCAAAAACAACGAAAAACCATCAAAAAACAAACAAAAACATGACAACACCTTGTACATACTCGTCCGCACAGATACAAAACCAACATTGACACAATACTCACATGATGACCATTTATCAATCAAACCACACAATCAACATCAACACTCAAAACTGTCTTCAACAAGGATGCATCCTTCCTTATCAAAACAAAGACAAAAGTGACGTTTTCTTTGACAATAAAATTATGTTAAAGCTATCAAATACTTGGTTGATTTGTGAGTACAATCATTCATTTATCTGTATCGGGATCTTTCAACATTGTTTTGTATCATTTGCGCATTATTTCCGATGAAGTTCTGGGGCATGTACTAATGGTGTCTATGTGGGAAGTTCACTAAGCTACGTGATCTTATGCCAAATGCAGTCATAGATCATTACGGCTTGCTGACTACAGCGTATACCTCGACCATATGGGCATGGACCATTACCAAGGATCCTTATTCTTTATTTTTTATGTATATACTATTTGTTTGCAGGTACAATTCTCATTCTTTGGTTCCTCCTCATCCAAATTGGATAAAGGTTTTATTCCTTAGTACGGTATGCACTTGTCTTAGGATATGATCATCCTAAGATCAAGGAGGACGATCCAAGTCATGCATGAAAGGAGATAATCCTTGTCTGTTCCACAAGCAATACTCTGGTCGACTTGACCCTTATATCAATTCGTTTGTATTAACTTGCTATATAAAATCCATGTAAGGAATACTCAGGTCATCTTGAATCATTATGTCAAGATTCTTGTATTCTCTTCCAATATTTTAAAGCTCAATGATGAAAATTGAGCACTATGGATCGTCATTTCATCTCATCTATTTATATCTTGCATTCTGTTGCATATCACCCATCCATTCATTCATTCATATATAGGCTTGTATGCAAAAGTGACCATTAAAAGCTGGTCTTGGATACAATCACGACTGAGTACTTTGATACATCATCAATGCATCATGCAAAGTCTTAAAAACCTTGCATTCCTCATGGTCATATCATCATCATATTTAGGTGCATCTTGCATTAAGTCCATTCATTTCATTTTTACCTTAATATTGCATATAGTTCATCATTTTGGACATTAGTTTTCATTAATCATTTGCATCATTGCATCAATCATAAATAGTTAGATTAATTCGTGGGATCAAATTGTCTTTGATTGTTTTCAATCATTTACTATGCATTCATTTATTGTCAAAATTATCCATCATCATTTCATCATCCTTTATCATTTATTATTGCATCCATTCATTTAGTGAAAAAGTGCATTCATTCATCCATTTATTAAAGTATCTTATTAGGCTCATTTTAGGATTCATTTCACATTCATTATTCTTTTTAATTGCATTAAGGTGCAGTTATTAAAAACATAAGTTATAGTATCATCACATTATCATTCTTACTTAAATCATATTTAAATGTTTAAAATCATAAATCCATTTGTTTCCAAACATTGGTTCATACCATTATATATATCCATTATACATATGCATTCGTTTAGGCATTATCATATACACATTTGTACTTTACATTTTGTTTATCCATATTATATTCATCTAAAAACATCTAGATGCATATCCATACATAAAATCATTCATTCAACCATTGCATTAACATTATCTCATCATTATCATTGCATAGGAAACACCAAAATCTTATTCATGAATCATCATAAGCATACATCATCATCATGGCATTACATACATAAAGCATTACATCAAAAATAAAAAACAACATCATACATATATAAACCTGCATTCATATGTCAGTATCCCACATCATAAATCATCATAAAAACATGCATATACGAAACATCTCATCAAATGCATACATGAACACATATCCATCTAAGCAAAAACTCATCATCCTGCATAAACATCCATAAAAATCAAATGCATATCATCCAAATATGGGATCTCCTCATATGTATCATCTCATATATCAGAGTACAATGAAGTCTACAAAATCGGCTACCAAGAGCCATCCAAGATACAGTCCAACAAATAAACAATGATACAATACATATATGCAAAATGCTCTCTCAAATGCCACTCTGGCCAGATGCTATACCACCACCACCATCGCCACCTGCTCTCCCACTAGTGCCTGCACCACCTGATCCATCTCTCCGTGGAGGCCTCATCGAACCACCACTCCCTCCTGCATCCCCTGATCTCTCCCATCGTAGAGGACCCATCACACCCCCACTGCTCTGCGCCCTCTGCGATCGCTCTGATCTGGCCTGCCGCATCTGAGAATAGCTGAGAGCTCACTGGCTAACTGGCACAACCTGCTCATACAAACCCCGCTAGTAGTCTATTTTTGCCTGTGCTCGTCGCATCTCCCTCATCACCTCCCCTGTAGGTCCCTGTGCTCCTACTCCCATCTGGACTCTCTCCTGCAGCTCGACCAATCTCTCCACTGTACTATCCCTCTCTCGTAGCACCACCGCCAGCTCTGCCTCCCATACAAATAGCTGCACATCCCTAGCTGCCACCTCCTCCTCCAAATCCTCTATCTAGGTCTGCAAATGAGCTATCATATGATCTCGTAGATCTCTAGTGGCTCCCTCCCCTGTGTCCATCGCCGCCTCACCTGTACCACCCTCTCTAGTAGCCCCCTCCCCTCTGTCCATTGGGATATCTCTCTCCATCCCCCTCCCACTCAACTGAACCCCCCCGGTATCAATTGTCCCTGTGATATCTGTAGAGGCAGTCCACCTCTCCCTCTCCGCTGACTCCGCATCCCCAACCCACCACCTCCTCCTCCTCCACCCCCCCTCCTCCTCCTCCACCTGCCCTAGGTCCTCGACCTTCTGCTCTCCTCCATCTCCGTCCCCTCTCATCCTCAAAATCGAGGATCGGCTCGGCTAGATCCGATATCCGTAGGATTGGGTGCACTGTCCGGTACTGCGTGTACTCATCTGTAACACCTGCATCCACGACTCTTAGTCGTATGTCCCATGGTCTCGTCTGCAGTGTCCGAAACTCTGCTAGTGCCTGATCATATGGTAGCACTGGACCCTATGCATACCTCTCCCTAATAACCTGAGTATACTCTCCTGATCCACTGGGCAGTCCCTGCTGTCGTCCAAACTATCTCAGCACTCTCCCAGGCACTTGTCTTTCTACATGGTATGAGGTCCTCCCAATAAGGAATCGAGTCATAAAAACATACGACAGTGCCTCTACGTCATCATCCCATGGCTCACACTTCAAGTATGACCACCAAATAACTGCATCTAGATCGTCCAATGCTCGCCGCTACCACTCTAACTTCCCCAGGTGGGGCTGACTCATCATACCGCTATACATGAACATGTACGGCTAGTCTACTGCATGGAATCTCAGACTCATCGGTCGAGTCACTGGTAGGTGCTCCCAAGCCCAAATATGTAGCAGCGTCATGCCCACTGCTAGAGAACCCCTCTCCCAATAAACCACCTCATGGAGCTCCTGGTACATGTGCGCCAGCACGCACGACCCCCATTGCAATCGGGTCCTTTTTGTAACCATCATCTTGATCACCTATCCCCACCCCATGGCCAACCCATGTGATCGCCTGTCTGGACAATGTAGTCCTCCCACGATACCTGCTAAAACTGCTAGCAGAGGCTCATATAACACCGCTATCTCCTCCCAGGCAATCGAGCCATCATCAATGAAAACATCCTCATCAAAAATCCTCTGCACTGCAAGAATCCCCCAGGATGTATCATATGTGACCAACTCCCCTCGAATCGGAATCCATAGGATGCGCCACACATCCTCCAGGGTCACTATCATCTCCCCCTATGCCAAATGGAAAGTGCACGTCTCGCTGTGCCACCGCTCTGCTAGTGCTGTGATCAAACCGTGATTCATATGAATCACGGGCATGTGTGTTACCTCATATAGTCCCGTCGAGGCAATGCAATCAATCTCTGCCTCTGTCAATCGATCCCGCAACCCTTGTGTTGCAGGATGACGCTTGCGTAACTACAACACGCCTAGCTCCTCCTACACATGGACATTCATCAATCACCATCAGTTGTTTTGTTTTCAAACTTTCTAAAAGTTTAAACCTAGACTATCATCAGATACTTTGATCAAGTATCTTCGAGTCTCAACAGGTAAGCAATCATGGCCATCTAGACTTCAACAGACATTTATCTTAAACAAATGACCTAAGTCTCATCAGGCTGCTATGGTTCAAAACAACTCCCACTTCACTTCGCCATCCACCCATCATTGGCATCAGGAGATTCTCTTCATCCAAACTGGGGCATATCTTTATCCTAATGCAAAAGTGCTATTTTACCATCAAAAGCGCTCATTTCCCAACAATAGCGCTACAACCTTAACAAAAGCGCTCAATCAGCTATCCGATAGCGCTAAAACTACAAATGCGCTACAACAACTATGCAGTAGCGCTAATAAAGATCAATAGCGCTCAAACAAGCCTTCAATAGCGCTTATTCTTTATTAGCGCCTAAACTTGCTTACAATAGCACTACAGAAAATTAAAAGTGCTTAAACAAAGGGAAAATAGCACCATTGCGGCACAATAACGCTAGTTAATGAAGCAAAAGCGCCAAAACCGTAGTTCCAGCGCTCTTGCTTCGACCCGACTTGGACTCAGCTAAAAAGGTATCAAAAGTGCATAAAAATTAAAATTTCAAATTTGCGTACCGCTGATCCATAGTCATCTGGGCGCTGGAACCGTCGGACTCGCTCGAATTTGTGCTTTGCTATCGGTATCGGCATCCTAATTGCTGCTCGCTTCTCTAAATGTCCCTATTAGAGCTCTCGTTTCACACTGGTCGTGGTCACAAATGATCCTGTTTTCACCCTTTTCACCCCATTTATACCCTTTGCCATCATTGTAACTTCCTCTCGCTCACCGCCGTGGTCCCCGTGAACTTCCCGAGTCCCCCATTTCTCCATTTTTCTCCCATTTTCTTCTATTTTTCCCCTGTATGGCCAACTTCTTATCTTCTAACACCTTGCCAATTTTCATTCTTTTTCGAGAGATCGCCCGATTTTTTGAAATTTTTGGCCATCTCTCGAGGGGGCATCCCACCCATTAAATTTACATTTTATGAGGCATTTCTTCACACCAATTTTTCTTTCTTTGAAATGACGCGATAAACCGCACCGTCTCAAAGAGGGGCAAATGTAGTCACACAAATCTGTCCAGCTTAATTAAATAAATATTCGCTATTTATTTCATTAAAAATCCACTAGCCATTAGTTAATTAAATTAATATTTAATTAATTCATCTTCAAACATTCTTCTATTAATTAAATAAATTATTCAATTTATTTTAATTCATTCATTAAATCAAATTCAAATCAATTAAATAAATAAAATCTATTTATTTAATTAAATCCCCTATTCCTCTTTTAAATAAATTAAATAAAACATTTATTTAAATCATTATCCCCCCCCACTTGCATTTTCCTACAAATGCAACTTGCACATATTTATTGAAATAAATGAATTTTTATTTTAATAAAATCCTATTTTCCCTCACCCACCAAATCCACTTGCAAATCTAATCCCCTTCTAGATTCTTCTAACCCCTTCCTAATTAGCCTAATCCATTCCCTAATTATTGTCACATTCCTAAGCAAAATAGAGTCACTTCTCAAAAACTCCAAAGTCTTTGAAAAACATTTAATGCTTTGTGTGTTCAACAAATTAACCCCCAAAGTCTTCCAAGACCATTAATGGCTCTTACATGACCATTTATGGCTCTTACATAACCATTTATGGTTATTTCAAATTTGTCTCCCCAAACATTTATTGTTTTGACCATATTCATCCATTTCACATTTGCACAAGAGTTTATCCATTGGATAAAAGCTTTATTCTTTGAATAAAGAGTTTATTCATTCAAATAACCTTAACTTTAACTCCCAAAGTCATGTCAAGCATTTAATGCTTATTCCCTCTCCTCTCAACCTATCTCACATTGACACTTATCATCTTGGGATTGGGTTGAAAGCCCTCACATGGATTTGAAATCATTCAATCTTGACCCTTGTTGAGATTGCTCAATCTCAACCATCCATTGCTCCATTTTTTCTATAAATAGAGCCCATTTCTTCATAATCCAGATTCTGAAAACTTGTATGCATTTAACCTATAGGCATTTTAAGAGAGCATTTAGCATAGCAAACTCATATATTGTCATTTTGGTTAAAATAAATCAATTTTAGTATCAATAGCTTAATATTAGCTTCTTTATGCCCATTTAGAGCAATATTTCAATCTCAATCCTCCATAAGCATCCATAGTGCAAAAAGCTACTGAGAGCTACACTATTTTAGAACTTGGAGAGGAGAGGAACAAGGGAGAAGGAGCTAAGAGCATGTTAGGAGGTATTTGGAGATGCCTCATCATATTTGCTTCATTAGTTAAATATGCTTTCATGTTTTTAGTGTCTCTCTTGATATGCCTATTTAGATTAGTTTTTGATTGACTAACATTAACAATTTTTTTGGTTTCTTGTGTTGTTTATCATTTGCTAATCTTGTCCATTTTGCAGGGCATCAGAGGTTACCCACTGGAATTTAAGAATGGAATTTGCAAGATTTTTGGAAGTAAAGGTGACTTGATTGCAACCAGCAAATAGACAAAAGGTAACTTGTTTCACCTAAATTCTAAAGTCAATAGTTGCTTAATTTCAAAAGTAGATGATAGTTGGCTTTGACATCGAAGATTTTGTCATATAAACTTTGATAACATTGTAAGAGTCAGTAAGTCCAAATCGGTAAGAGGTTTGCTACAGTTGGACAAACCAGTGAATTCTTTATCCAAGGAATGTCATTTGGGAAAGATGACATCCTCAACCTTCAAGGGAAAATATTTCTCAGCTGAACATTTGCTAGATTTTGTTCATACCAACCTTTGTGGACCAATGAAGACTAGGAGTATTCAAGGTGATTGATATTTCATGATCTTTATTGATGATTGCTCAAGGATGATGTGGGTCACATTCTTGAAGGACAAAGCAAAAACTTTTAGCAAGTTTAAGGCATTGAAAGCCTTAGTTGAAAATGAAAGTTGAAGAAAGCTTAAGTGCTTAAGAAATGATCAAGGTGGTGAATTTACTTCAAAGGAATTCACTAGATACCGTGAAAACAATGGAATTAAGAGGCAACTTTCTGCAGCCAATACACTACAACAGAATGGTATTGCAGAGAGGAATAATCAATCAGTAGTTGAAGCTGCAAGGACTATGCTAATTCAAGGAGGTGTAGCTAAGACATTTTGGAGAGAAGCTATTAGCACAACTGTTTACACAATGAACTGGATACTGGTTAAAAGAGGTAAGGATAAAAAACCATATGAATACCGGTATGGTAGATCACCTAATATCAGCTACTTTAAGATTTTTGGTAGTAGATGTTTTATCAAAAGAGGTTATTATATTGGTAAGTTTGATGCTAAGAGTGATGAAGACATATTTCTTGGTTTCTCTACCAAGAGCAAAGCTTACAAGTGTTACAACAACCAGACTAAAAAGATCATTAAAAGTGTTAATGTTTGAGTAGATGAGTTTCCTAAAGATTCAGGAGAAACCAACAAGGAGAAGGAGGAAGAAGAACCTTACATATTGTTTTTGGAACCAAAATCGATAAAGCCAGAAGTTGGTGAACTGAATACTGAAGCACTAGTTCAACCAGGACAGGTAGGTCCTACTGAAGATGAAGAAATTGAAGAAGAAGAAGAACTTGAAGACCATGATTGTGTTATTCCAAGGTATGTTTGACTCAATCATAACCCCGATTAGATTATTGGAGACATGAGTGTAGGTGTATTAACTAGAAGAGGGATACAAGAGAACTCTTGTATGATCTCCACTATTGAGCCTAGAATAACAAAGGAATCCTTTGGAGATGACTACTGGATCAAGGCAATGGAAGAAGAACTTGACCAGATTGAGAAGAACAATACATGGTCACTAGTACCCAGACTGAAGAACAAGAATGTAATATGTACAAAATGGGTATTTAGAAATAATCTGAATGAAGATGGAGTAGTGGTCAGAAATAAAGTCAGACTGGTATGCAAAGGTTATGCACAAGAAGAAGGTGAAGACTATGGTGAGACATTACACCAGTTGCAAGATTAGAAGGAGTAAGGACTCTACTTGCATTTGCAACATATAGAGGATTCAAAGTATATTAGATGGATGTGAAGTCAACATTTCTAAATGGAATATTGGAAGAGGAAGTCTACATTGAATAACCAAATGGTTATGCATTGACTGAAACAAAGGATATGGTGTGCAAATTACACAAGGCACTATATGGTTTGAAGCACTATTTGGGTTTCCATATGAAAAATCATTGTGTCAAGTGGTGAATGATTTTGTGAGTATATTTTTTATATGGTTAATATGAATGACTGATAATTCCACTTAGACATGTTTAGATAACCAGAAGTGAACTAAAATGAGCTATTACTGATGTTATTAAAGTTGTTTGATGTTTTGGTTAAATGGTATTTGAGTTTCAGATCTGTTACATTGTATCATTGATATTTTGGTCAACCGGTAAAGCTTGACAATGCAGTTGTAGTTTTAGATACAGAGACTAAACCGGTTAAGTTTTGCAAGTTGTTTCTGAGTTTGAATTTAAGTTTGGTGAAAGTTTAGTATATTTTATAACTACTATTTCACCCCACCCTCTTAGTAGTTGACTGGATCATTATTGTTTCATCATATTATCATTCCCCTCTCTCCTTCCAACACATGTCTTGGTGATGATGAGGGCTCTTTAGAATTTAACACTAAGAATGAACCCTCTCCTCTCGACATTCTAACACATATATATGATTCTATGCATGGATACAATGGGAATGGTTTAGGATGTATGCAACAAAGTTTTGATGGTCACGAGAAATCTACATCACACTTTTTGCAAGAATGTCTAGGATTCCAAAGTCCTCCTTTGTCAAAATCCCCTTCCCCATTATCTAATACATCTATATCTTCGTACAACTTCTCATAACAATAAGAGAGTATCTTGTATGAGATTCTTAAATCCAACTTGATTAATCTCCCTTTAAAGAATAAAATAAATAATCATAAGAAAAATCAACACAATTCTTCTTTTTGTAAGTATCATCCAATCCCTAGCCATGCCACTAATGAATGCCATGATTTAGCAGATAAAACTCAACAACTTATTGTAACTAGTACCATTAAAATACTAGATGGAAATGAGTTGGACTCTCATATTTTTCCTTTCACATAACTTTTAAGTTCCTATTATGTTGCTCCTCATTATGTGACATTGGTAGCTTGCTTATTGGGGGATCATAGTCATTCATGGTGTTAAAATATCAAGTGAAATCATACTTTGGTATCAACATAATAGTATTTTTATTCTTGTGTCCATGCTTGGGGGGCAAGAATGGCCTTTCAATCATCCTTTCTAACTTTCCCTTTGTGAAGTAGGACCTTTATTAAGGATCTCTTATCGATTGTGGAGGTGTATATCCCTATTGAGGATATCCTCCCTCTTATTGGAACAAGTATCCCTAATGATGATCTTATCCTTGCATTATAAGTTCATATCCTTAATTGGATATCTTCCTTAGTGTTGAAAGTCTATAATCTTCTCTTTATTGAGTTGTATCTTTTATAATGAACCCTTCTATATTATGATATGCATCCCTATTGAATATCTTTTGCTTATTTTAGAAGAGTGTTTGTTTTATAGATGATCTCTCTTTGGTGTCCTTATCTCCATGCTTGGGGGGAAAGAATAATGTTTCAACTCTCTCTTTTTATAAAGATTGTCTTTTCTTTTGTTGAGTTGTATGTTTCATAATTTGATGTCATTTCTTGCATAGAATTGTCCTTTATATGAGTGTGTGAATGTTCCTTATTTAGGATCTATTCTTTGATTGAAATAACACATCTCTTATGAACAATCTCTCATTAGTGAAAGTATACAATCCTAAGAATCTACTTTTTCCTAAACATTGGAGATGGTGTGTATTCTTAGTCCTCTTTTCCTTCCTAGATGTCATCTTTATTAAGGATCTCCTCTACTCTCTGAGGTAGATATATTTATGCAAAGATCTCTTCATCCTTTGTTAATCATGCATCCCTCAAAAGGATCCCCTTTACATTTGCTGCAAGATATCTCTTTTACAATTATCTCTTACTTGCTTAAAGAAATGAAGCCTATTCATGAGTCTTTCTTCCTAGCTTGCAATGCATGCATTATTGATTAGAGGATATCTCCTTGGTGTTGAAGGTGGGTATCCTTGTTTCTATCTATGTTAAGACATCAACATAGGACTATGTTGACATCTTAAGAGGTAGGGGGGCATATATGTGACCTCCTATTTGTATTTTTACTATCAATTATCAATAAGGGATTGTTGCATACTCATGTTTCATCCCTATTTTGTCCATCATGTATTGCATCCTCATGCATAATCCTTATTTAATTAATCAACATGGGATCGTTGCATCCTCATGCTTCATCCTTATTTTAGGCATCATTTGTCTTATACAGGGTTTTGATTCTCAAAACCAAAATAAATAGTCTTACACAAGATGCTTCATGCTCAAAACCATACATCACTTGCACACATGCATGAGGATTAATGGAACTAGTAGAACATGGCTAGACTATTCCTATTCTCCTCGTAAACATGGATCACCTAGAAAAACATATCTAGGGGAAAGTATCCATGTCCTTTCTCATCATTCTTCTCATGGATCACCTAGAAAAACACATCTAGCATGTATCTATGCTGTCTCTTTCCTTCTTCTCATGAACTCATAGCTTTGCTATTGGAAGTTCATGGATGATGCGTGCTTTTATCTTTTATGTGATCACTTGTGTTATTGAGATGGGATTTTTCAAGAATGATATTAGTGGTTGAGACATTTTTCTATCAAGGTCTCTTCGGCTAGTTGACTTGAGGTCTTATTTTTGGTTGTTAGCTTTTGAGTGCTGTGTGTCTTTTTTCTTTGTGCCTTTGTTTGTCTTTTTGTTTTTGTCTTATTTTGTGTGCCCTTGCATGCATTTGAGTGAGTTAATATCCTAATATTGGGGGCTTGATCTCTCAAAATTAGTGATGGCTTATACTCCTTATGATCACACTCCTGATTGTTCCTCTTCTTTATCTCTCTTTCGTCTACTTTACCATGAGTATCTGCGTAGGCTCATACTCTTGCTAAAGTGGGAGCTAAATGTAGCATCCTAATTGTACTCCCCTACAATTTACTCCATATTTTGGGCCCTCACCTTAGTGTTTGTCACCCAATGCTTTTAATTAAAATCTAATTATGCTTACATCATGTAAATATGGCCTTATATTCACTTCATACACCACATGCCCTTTATTTTCAGCCCTAAAATGGGGTAGGATTAGGACGTAGTGCCTTGGTCCTCATTGGGACCATGGCACCACACCTTGGTCCTCCCTATTTCCCCACCCCCCTTTTGAACCCCTTGAGCATTTCTAAATTTGAGTGGGAAACATAGCCTTGTGTCGGCCAATGTCAGAAATTAACATGTTTTTGAATGGACAAGTATATAAGGAGGCTTTCCCCTCTCATTTCGATATACAAGAGGATAATAGGAGAATAATAAGCTACCCATTCAAGCAATCTATCATTCAAGAATCATTCAAGCATTGAAGCATTCATCATCAATCATTTCTAGAGATCTTCAAGGCTACTTATTCCTCATTCATCAATTATGGAGAAACATTACATCATTCATATGCAAGAATGTGTGTGTGATCAAGGTTTTATCATGTTCATGCCATTTTAGACAACATGTGTGATTACATTCAGGAAGCAAAGTATCATTACCAGTCATTGCAAATCTGAGGTATATCCTTCTAGTATTTATTTTAGTATTTGTAATATTTCAATCAAGGTTAATTCCTAAACCAAGCTTTGACTTAGGCAAAACCCCTATTCCCAACCTATTTCCCCTTCTTTTTGTGTGTAGGATTCAGGTACAGAGCTATGATTTTCAAGATAAGCTTTATTTATAGTGACAAATCAATCCCCTTTTGGTGTACCAAAAGTTCAGAGGACTATGGAAAATTTCACCATAGTCCCGATATTTTAGGAGCTCTTTCGGGGATCAGATCTAAATCTCCTTATATTTCTCAGATCTACGTGTGTGTCTCAGTCCTGCATATGTAGCTTTCTATTTCTATGTTTTTATCTTCATTTTCAACACTTTACCCTAATTTTGACAATTCAAATTACAAAAGAGGGTAAACAAATTCACACCTTGAATCCAGTCAGTATTTTTAGTCCTTATCCTTGCTAATTTGTGACTAAAACTATTGGATTCAATCCCTCTTTTGAATGTAAAGGCCCCTAAGTAAAAATTCATGGTTTTACTACATCTTGTGGTGGATACCTTGATTTTTCACTCTTTACAAACACAAATATCCTAGGTTGGCTAAAAAACACTTAGCCTTTCATCCAAATAATTTATTCAACAAACAATAACAAAAATATTAGGAACCACCATGAAAAGTGCATGAGAGCATCATATTACTTTAAACATTATTTCTATACCATCCTTTCACAGTATCACACTCAACTATGTTGGCACAAACAAACAGATATTGAAACCCTGGCTTTGCTTGAAAACCAATCAATACAATCTTGAGATATAATAATTTGGTTCATACTTATGGTAGAATTGAACACGAAAAACTTGAGAAGAAGTAATATGCAAACAATAAGGTTAAGTATGTCAAACCACAAGAGGGAAGAGAAGTGTGAAGCAACCTTTTGATTCATCATGTTCAGAAAATTGTACAAACTATACTCTGTAAGCCCTTGAATCTTCTATGCAAAGATTTGTGACTGTAGGAGATATGCATACATACTTCACAACTTCCTCTATCTTACCTCCAGATCATGAAGCCATATCTTCAATTATAGAGAAATGTTGTACATTGTTTAGGACCTGTGTGTCACCTTTCCTATCCTGGCCATAATTAGACATCTTCAAAATACTTGTGAATATAAACTTTAGAAGATAAGGTGAAGAGAGAGAAAAATATTTATAGTCTTTCATCATGTCACTTAAGGCCCACGTGACATCCAACCATGAAATTTAGAACAATACATTTGATCATCACATTTTGACAACCAACCACGAAGTTTAGGTCAACATATTTGATCGACACTTTTTGACATCCAACCATGAACTTCAATATACAAACATAGGTTGAAATTAATGACAACACGCTATCACCACAACTGCAATAATCTCTCTAAACTTTGAAGCTAAGATACAAGAAAGCAATGCAACTCTTCATAGATTGACATTAATGAGAACACACTATCACCACAACTACAACAATATCCCCCTTTGTCATTGATGGGAACACATACAAGATATTAAAAGTGTAACTTATTCCACCAAGCTAGGGAGAAATGAGTGGGAGTGGGTGTTCTTCTAGGGTTTCAGGTGGAGGGGTTGGAGGAGATTTAGCAGAGGAGTCAGAAGGGGAAGAGAAGGATGGAGATGGTGGGAAAGATGTTGCTTGCCCCAAGTTTTTGCACTATTTGGTGGTTGTTTTCACCCCTTGGTGGATGCCTTTGATGTTGTTCATTTATGTGCATTCTCTTCCTACATGGGGTGAGATGTTGTTGTCTGTTGCCTTTGTTCTTGGATCTTTGGGGTCGTTCTATGCCCAATGCTTATTTTTGTTTGAGTCGTTACTCCTCTCCATATGCTGGGATTGGTGCTGGGTCTTTGTGATCTGATGGGTTTGGAGTTTTTCTCATTTGGGGGTCTAGTTTGTCTCTGC
Source organism: Cryptomeria japonica (assembly GCF_030272615.1). Taxonomy (NCBI): domain Eukaryota; kingdom Viridiplantae; phylum Streptophyta; class Pinopsida; order Cupressales; family Cupressaceae; genus Cryptomeria; species Cryptomeria japonica. The sequence goes on from NC_081414.1 coordinate 165,963,709, forward strand.
TTTCCTCCTTTGTTGTGAGCTTCTTGGCTCTGTAGAACCCTATTATGGGTTTTGTGGTCTTCACCTCCTGGGGTTTTTTTGTTGTGCTTCTTTCAAGCAATTTTTTTGGTGTTTGTGCTCTTGGTGGCTCTATTCTTCTCAGTGGTTAGGTAGTCACTGACAGTTTTCAAGGGCCTGGGCTGGGCAAGGTTTGTTTTGGTTAGGGTTTTGTTCTTTTGGTGTTGCTCAAAGCTTAATTATTTTTCTTCTCAAATGGGCAAATTATTTTTCTTAGATGGGTTTTCCCCTATTTAGCTCCTATTGAGGTGGAGTTTTCTCTTGTGGTCATGGTGTGGGTTTGGCTCATTTTGCTTCCCTCTTCCTCTTTCGTTGTTCCTGTTGAGGTGGTGGAAATGCCTATGGAGGTGGTGTCTTGATAGGTGAGAGGGGTTGGTTGTTGCACTATGCGGTCTACTTATGTTTTTGGTTGCTTGGTTGTGGGGTTGAATCATTTTTTTCTCTTCCTACTATTAATTCATCTTTCTTTTTCTCCTATTGAGGTGGGTCCATTTTCTATTAAGGTGGAGAGGGGTATTACTGGAGGCATGCCGACTTTTAGCTAGAGAGGCTTTGCTAGTTTCAGCTTGCAAAACCCAATTTGAAGGTTTGGGGTGCCTTTCCAAACCCCCTGATCCTTGTCTTGCATGTTCTTGTTTGAGAGGCCTAATTAGTTCCATCTTGTTCTTTATGGTTTCTCCTCATGAATCCAGTTGTTAATGATTTGACCTTGCTAAAACCCAATGTTTAGGTTAAGAGAGCCTAGAAAAACCCTTGGATCTCTTTTATTGCTGACATCTCTTGTCTAATAGTTTAGAAATTTTGGGGCCTTTGGTTGTTCTTTGCTACCTTTCTAATGTTTGGCTATTAGTGAGCTGCATTTAGTCTTTGTTTGTATCTTTTTGTAGCATTTTTTTTGGTGGGTTTTGTATTCCTTCTCTAATTCTAGAGGGTTTCAAGTCCCTTCAAAACTTGTATCCTAACCTCAGTCTGAAAAACTCAAATGTATCCTTTAAAAGCACTTTTGTAAATACATCTACAACCTAATCCTTTGTGGATACATATTCAAATTTCACTTCTTGATCTACAACTTTCTCTCTAAGAAAGTGATTCCAAATAGACACGTGCTTGGTTTAGAGTGCAATACTAGATTTTTTGAGATATTTATGGTACAATTTTTATTGGCACACAAAATAAGAATTGTCTCAACGTAAATTACCTTAATTTCCTTCAAGGTTTGCTTCATCTGCAACACTTGAGTGCAAAAAGATGTTGATGCTATATAATTTTCTTTTGTTGTGATAGGGACATTGAATCCTACTTATTACTAAACCATGACAATAATCTACTTACCAAAAAGAATACTCCACCATTGGTTCTTCTTTTATCTTCAACACTACCAACCCAATTAGCATTGGTATGAGCACTTAGGTCAAAATCATTACCCTTTTGGTAACATAATCCATAGTCCAAAGTGTTTTTTAGTTATCTAAAAATTCTTTTAACTACCTTTAAATGAGTTTCTTTTGGTTTGGCTCAAAACCTTACAACCAAACATACCGAATGCATAATGTCAGGCCTACATGGAGTTAGGTATAATAGACCCCCAATCATGGATTTATACTGAGTCTAACTAGCCTAAGATGACTCATCATCTTTTCTCAAATGACAACTTGTAGCCATATTAGTACTCACTAATTTGCAGTCCATTCCAAACTTCTTCAACATCTCCTTAATATATTTATCTTGAGAGATAAAGATACCATCATCTAACCGAGAAGTTTGAAGCCCAAGAAATAATGATATCTCACCTAGCATAAACATTTCAAATTTCTTGTACATTTCTTCTGTAAATTTATTACACGTTGCATCATCTCCACCAAATATTATATCATCAACATACACAACAACAAATAGAATTCTTTCATTCTCAATTTTGATATGAAGATTTCTATCTATGGTACCTTTTTTGAGTCCCTCCCCATTATCAATTGCTTTCGACTAATTAGTTCTAGAAAACCTTTAGGATTATTCAAATAAAATTACCTTCAACCCACTACCTTTGGCATCCATTAAATGCTTCTTCACCACACCACACACTCACACCATATTGATAAAGACTCAATATTCCATCTATATCCTCCAAAAATATCAAAAAACTCTTCTCTAAGCCGGATAAGATGAAATGTGAAGGCATGAAACATGCATCCCCCAAGGAGGTTAACCTCAAACACTTTTGTGGTGTAAGGGAAGTAATCTCAAACCAAGGCAATAGAAAGGAAAGACCAAAAAAACTTTGACACACATCTCCATGCAGACACAACCATTAAAGCATTAATGCAAATATCCTAGGTCAACCATAAAACAATTAGGCTTTCATCCAGATATTCTAGTCAAGAAACAGTACTAGAAAGACCAGGAACCACTATGTGGAGTATATGAGAGAATCATATGACTTTCAACATCAGTTATATACCATCTTTTCACACCATCACATTCAATTGATTTGTATCAAATAAACTGATATTGAAACCTTGGTAGGTCATTTGTAAATTAGTCAATACAACCTTGAGCTATAATAATCTGGTGCATACTTGCGGTACACTTGAATACCAAAAATTTGAGATGAAGTAATATGAAAACAATACGGTCAAGCCCCCTAAACCACAATAAAAAGTACTAAAAGGAAGAGAAGTGTGGAGCAACCTTTTGATCCATCTTGTTTAGACAATTATACTAGCTATACTCTACAAGCCCCTAAAATTTCTTACTAAATATTTGTGGCCTTAGGAGAGATACAAACATACTTCACAACTTCCTCTATCTTACCTCCAAGTCATGAAGCCATATCTTGAATTGTAGAGAAATATGGTACATTCTTCAGGACTTGTGTGACAACTTTCCTACCTTAGCCATAATTAGACATCTTCAAACTACTTGTGAATATAAAATTCAAAAAATAAGGTGCAAAAAGATTTATTTCTATTATTTTGCAATATCAATCAAGGCCCATTGGACATCCAACTATGAATTTTACAATATAGTACATTTGGTCAACACACTTTGATAACCAATCATGAACTTCGGATCAACACATTTGATCAACACATATTGACATCCAACAATGAACTTTAGATCAACAAATTTTACTTCCAACCATGAACTACTTTTTGACATCCAACCATGAAATTGAACACACAAACATAGGTTGACATTAATGGAAACACACTACCACCACATCTGCAACATTCTCTCCAAACTTTAGAAGCTAAGATACAATGAAGAAATGTAACACTTTATAGGTTGACATCAATGAAAACACACTATCACCATAGCTACAATAAGAACATCTCAAACCCTATAAGTTGTATTGGTTACCGTTGGTGTAAACACTTTACTTAAGTTGACTTAGGATAATGCATCTCATAGTAGTTTGGATATGAGAAACTTAGGGAAGTGTGTACATAGGGATGATGCATGTAGGAGAAATTCCACCTTTTGTGGTCTTATCTTGTTGTACATTCCACCTTTTGTGGGTGATCCACCTCTTGTGGAAGATTTTATTATTTCTCCTACTTACCCCTACCTACTCTTATATCTTATTGAGCCACATGTCATGATTGTGTGCTCACATATTCATGTGGTCTTGCCTTTATAAGAATGCTCATCTTATTTGAATTGGTTAATCTAGTTGATCATATTTGTATATTGATGAGAATACAATTCATTCTTATCAAACTATTGTCTCTCTTATTTGTGCTATTCTTTTTGCTCTAGATCTTGACAAATTATCACATGGTATCAGAGCCATTGGGGCTTCATTAAGTAGTCTATTTGATGGAATTTTGGAGTGATTCATCTTTAGATCTGAGTACTTGCACATTTTAGGGGCATCATGCAATGATTTCAACCTCACCGTTGCATTTGGGAGATCATTTCCATAAAAAATGAGTATAAATTTGCCTATATTTGGCAAAAGTGCATTTTCAGGCTTTGGAGGAATTTTTTTGCCCATTTGGGCTACAACCTATACTTGTTGTCATAGGTCTCACTTTGTCATTTCCAGTAGACTTCTACCGACGCTCAACAACCTTGCCGACATCCTCCCTCTTGTCGCTTTTGGCACCACTGCTTCACCATTTGACCCACTCCACTAGTTCCTCGAGTGAGCTCTATCAACCATCATTAGGCGCTCAACCCTCTGGCTACCACATGACAGGATTTAATTGGTTCACCCGACGTCCACTATGCCCTATCACCTACCACGTGAGACTACTAACTAAGCGACATACAACTTATGATCTACACAGTCATAGTACAACAAGCCTAGTCAGCACCGACACATGAAATCCACATCAACACCAAGTCACCTGCCACATCACCCATCATATGTTTCCATGTCACCCTATCGTATAATGACACACCAACATCCATACGGTGCCATGTTGGCATCCATACGACCAAACAGAGGTGTGACAAGTTGGTGATGACCAAACAACCGTTAAATTTAACATAGTGAAGTGTTAAAATCAACACTACATCAACACCTTTTAAATTTTTTTAGATCCCCTCTCCATTTGAGTTTTTGAATTTGCAGTCCAACTTTGAAGGAAACTTGGTCATTTTGAGGCCTTTTTCATTGCATTTTTTTTTTTATTTGTGCTAATTTTTCATGCTCTCCATAGTGGTGTGGTAATTTTTTTATTTTACTAGACAAATTTTTCAGAATTTCCAGTTTTTCACAATTATACCTATCCAATCCCTGATTTTGCAAATTTAGAGGCTTCAGGCAGACTCATACGACCTTTTTAGGTGCTGTTTTTTTTAAAGTGCATAATTTTTCATCTACTTTCACATGGTGCTATCAGTTTTTCATCAAATTGAGTAGAAATTGTACTTTCAGAATTTGGTTAATTTTGGCCTACTTGGTACATGTAATTTACTTGGATCTTAGTTTAGATCTCTTGCATTATCAACTTGAGTCTATTATGTAGCCTATTTGAGGTAGTTGTAAAGTTGAAATTAGAAGTTTACTTTCCCATTTTTGCAAGTGGCCCATTGTACATGCACTACATATAAAGTGCCAAATCATCATTTTGGGGTGGGGGGAGGGGGGTTCTATGATTGAGGGATTTTGGGGGGGTGTCTTGTGTGATTGTGTCTCTCTTTTTGTTGTGCTCTTTCATTTTATTGCTATGGGTTCTCCTAAATTTCCACTTTTAACTCCACATAATTATGCATCATGGAAAATTAAAGCATGGAGTAAGCTAATGGAAAAAAGACTCATTCATTAAATAAATATAACAATTATAGGACCAACAGATCCTAAAACTGATCCTAATGATCAATTGGAATGGCTCACTAAAAATTATATGTCTCTTGGAATTTTGAGAAAGTTTGTATTAGATGATCTCATTTTTCACATTGAGAAATGTACCACAATCAAAGAGACTTGGGATATCTATGAGAAATTGTATGGTCAAGTTGATGAGATTAGAGGCTACAAGCTTGACAATGAACTCACATTGTTGAATCCCAAGAATTTTGATAAATCCAAGATTATGTCATGAAAGAAAATGAGCTAAGCGCAAAGCTTAAGGATTGTGGCATTACCAAGAAGGATTCTTAATTGATTTTCAACTTGTTGGACAAGATTCCATCAAAATATGCAACATTTGTTTCTAGCTTCCAAACCCATCACTTGACAATGGGTAGTTCTTTCACTATGCCTTCATTTGACGCATTCACATAAATTTTGATGTTGGAGTAGTCAAATTTATTGAGCATGGAGATTCTCAAGCCTTCAAAGTCTAAGGCTTTGGTGGCTAATTAAGGGAATCAAGGAAAAGCTTGCAACAAGAAATAGAAGAAATCTAAGCCAAAGACACAATAGGATAAAGGATAGTCCTACTTCACTTGGGTCTACTTTCTTGTTCACAAGAGTGAAGTGTTTGATAGATTTCTAGCCTTCAAGGCTCATGTGGAGAATCAATCAAGGAAAGTGGTCAAGATCCTTCACACAAATAATGGAAGGGAATATGTGAACCGTAAACTTGAGGAGTATTGTACACTTGAGGGGATTGATCTTCAACATTCCATTGCTTATACTCTACAATAGAATGGAGTCCTAGAAAGGAAGAATAGAACTCTCAAGGAGATGGCTAGCTGTATGATACATGCTCATTCTCTTGATCCATGTTTTTGGGTAGAGGCTATCAGTTGTGCCACACACATCCAAAATTGGGTTCCCCACAAAGCTTTGAAGGTTATCACTCTTTTTGAGGCTTGGGTGGGAGAAAACTGATTGTGAGACATTTCAGAGTCTTAGGGTGTCCAAATTAGGCTCACATTCCTTCACAGAAATGCAAGGCATTGGAACCTTAGAGTAGGCCTTGCATATTTTTTGGATAGCTTGAGGGTGTTAAGGCATATCGCTTGATGGATCTAGAGACCGTGAGGTGTTTATTGAGAGGAGTGTTCACTCTGAGGAAAGCTCTCCTAGCTTAGCTTCACTTCCTCCTTCATCTTCCTCCACTGTGGATAGTGATGAGAGTGATTCAAATGATGAGACTCCTTCAACTCCAACTCACAGGGTTCAACCTTCACAGGGTCCACTTTCAGTTGAGGAGCCTTGTCCTCCATCTACACCTAGACCTCATTGGGATTGACAGACACTTGAGTCACTAGGTTCAAGAACTTCCACATGCTTATATTTCTATCACTTCTGATCCACAGACATTTTAGGAAGTATCAGGGGTTCCCGAGTGGGACCTCGCTATGGAGGAAGAATATAGTTTCTTGATGAGGAACAAAACTTGGGAGTTAGTCCCTCTTCCTAAGGGGAGAAATATGGTTTGATTTAAGTGGATCTATTGGACCAAGTTTATAGCAGATGGTATTGTGTATAAGTATAAGGCCCGACTTGTTGCAAAAGGTTTCTCACAGGTTCTAGGTATTGACTATACAAAGACCTTTGCGCCTGTTGCTAAGATGAACCACATTCTCTTGACACTTGCTATAGCCACAACTCATAGTTAGGATGTACATCAGATGGATGTCAAGAGTGCTTTTCTTCATGGGGATCTTGATGAGGAGATTTATATGGAGAAGCCATAGGGTTTCATCCAAGATTTTTCATTGTTTTGCCGACTGAGGAAATCTATCTATAGCTTCAAGTAGGCCCCTAGGGCTTGGTATGGTAAGATTGGTTCCTTTATTTCTCTTACCAAGGTTCACCAGGTGTCATTCCAATCCGAATGTCTATAATTTATGACAAGATGACTCACACTTGATACTTGTGCTCTATGTTGATGACTTGATCATCATGGAGAGCACCTCATCCATCATTGGTAGTGTCAACTGTGCTTCGCATGATAGATTTTCTATGACTAACTTTGGTCTTTTTCACTACTTTCTTGGAATAGAGATTTCCTAGTCATCTTCTAGGATTACACTTTCGCAACCCAAGTATGGTCTTGATCTACTTGCATGGTTCCACATGGTTGATTCTAAGCCTACTCCAACTCCCTTTCTTTCATGCGTCAAGTTTGAGGCTAAGTGCTCCACTCCACTTGTTCATGCCATGTTGCATCATCAACTTGTGGGTAGTCTCATCTACTTGACTCATACATGCCCTAGCATTTCCTTTGTTGTTGGCATGGTTTCACACTTTATGTAGGAATCACATGAGATTCATTGGAAAGCCGCCAAACACATGTTGCACTACATCCAAGGTACACATCACTATGAGATTCACTATGTAGCAGGCACAAGACTTCGCTTGGTTGGGTACACAAACTCAGATTGGGCTGGCAATGTTGATGATCATAAGTCTACTTTAGTTTATAGTTTCCATCTTAGTTCAAGCCCCATTTGGTGGAAGAGAAAGAAACAACATGCTAATGCTCTTTCTTTGACTGAGGCTGAGTATCAGGGGGATGTTAATGCAACTATTGAGGCTATTTGGCTTCAATAGATTCTCATAGAGTTTGGGTTCACCATTCCATGCCCGACAGTTCTTCATTGTGACAATCAGAGTGTCATTCAATCTCAAAGAACTCAATCCAACATCAACATACCAAACACATCGAGATCCACATGCACTACATCAGGGAGATGATTCAAGAGTGGGTCATTGATTTGCAGTATTATCCTACAATGAAGAAGGTTCCAGATATATTCACCAAACCCTTCACTGAGAGTAAGTATCATCAATTGTGAGCTCTCTTGGGGGTGCGAGACATTTCATTAAGGGGGTCAACTGACTTCTCCTTCCTCTCTTATGTGGGGGACTTTTTCCTCTTTGAGGTTTTGTCCTTCTTCTTTGAGAGTTTATTTTGTATAGTCCTCTCTCTTTTTTTTTTTTTTTGGTGGGGGGGGGGGGGGCAGAGTTCTTTCCCATTGGGTTTTCTCCCTTTCTCCATTTGTGAGAGATTGCATTGCATTGGTTTGATTGCATTTGTGTTTGTACATGGGGACATAACATTTCCTAGTAGCCGAGACCCATATTGCATTGTTAGCTTGAGTCTACATTCCCCTAAGTTGCACTTAAGGGAGGCTGTTGGTTTAAATTGTGTCGCATAATTACACTTTACTTAAGTTGACTTAGGATAATGCATCTCATAGTAGTTTGGATATGAGACACTTAGGGAAGTATGCACATAGGGATGATGCATGTAGGAGAAATTCCACCTTTTGTGGTCTTTTTTTGTTGTTACATTCCACCTTCGGTGGGCGATCCACCTCTTGTGGAATATTTTATTATTTCTCCTACCTACCCCTACCTACCATTGTATCTCATTGAGTTGCATGTCATGATTGTGTTCTCACATATCCATATGGCCTTACCTTTATAAGTAGGCTCATGTTATTTGTATTAGTTAATCCAGTTGATCATATAATTTGCATATTGATGAGAATACAATTCATTCTTGTCAAACTATTGGCTCTCTTATTTGTTCTATTCTTTGTGCTCTAGATCTTGGTAAATTCTCACAGTTACAAAAAGAACCCAGAGTGTTATTGAATGAATAATGTTGAGTTAAATTTAAGCTTGACACTTATTATGATGAATCTTTACATGACATAATGTTGGGTATGTGCGCAAAGATGGTGGTCAAAAAAGTGGACACCACCTAAAAAAATATGAAAAAAGCAGCGCGTATGTGATACTAAAATTTAAAATCACTGCATGTGCACTTAGGTTTGTTGTTCCCGAGCCTAAAGAAAGATGCCGCGTACATGTAGTTTTTAGGAAAGTGAGCGTGTACACGATATTTTTAGGAAAGGGAGCACGTACGCGCTCATAAGCCCTAAAAAATTGCGTACATGGTACTTGTCAATTTTTTTTTTTGAAAAAGGACTGAGTCTTATTTTCCTCATGACCATGATGTTTTTTCCTCCTTTTTCTCCATGAAACCATGAAGGGGCTACCACATTTCTCCACCAAACACTATGGGTCAAGGTTAGTTTTTCTCAATTTTTATCTTTCTTTCTCGTTTATTCAATTTGTTTTACATTTTAAATTTAATTTTGTTTATTTTGATTCAGTTTTTTAATTTTTTGTTTCAAAAACTAGATTATGATAATCCATAACAACAACAGCAAAATGCACCTCCTGAAAACCCCAAACAAAATCCACAAGATACACCTCCAGTTTCTCCTTTTGACCGTACACTTGAAACACATGAACAATTGATTAATAAGTTAGGGCAAAACACGTCTAAAATAAATAGACTTATTAATAAATTAAAAACATCTAAGCTTGAGCATCATAAATCCCTCACTACTAGACTAGAAATATTAGCTAGTGGTACCACAACCATTTCCACACAAATTACAAAATGGGGAAACTTTAGGGATATGTGTCGTCAATACTATGCTGGTGGGTTATCATACAAGGGAGTGAAAAACAAAAATATTAGTAAACAACAAATATACTATGTGCCCTTTTTGTTGATCCTAAAACTTGTTAGTTGTTACCTCTTAATACAAAGAGGTTTCCCATACATTGGTGTACCAATGTGCAGATGAGGAATCTTTTTTGCCAAAGGTGGTGGATGGTCTTTGATGATCCACCTTGTAATAATTATGAGGTGCCATTATATTTTTTGAGAAAAGTATACTGTGAGTTTGTCCTTAATGTGCGGCCAAACTATTTTGACATGAGAGAGTTCCATGGTAGAGGTGGCAGCTCTGCCCAAGATAGACCTGAATCCCATAGGCGAGTAGCTCCAGAGAGTCGTTGCCCCCTAGTACCCAAATCCAAGGTGCATCAAACTATCCCAGTAGAGCTTAAAGAGTCGATGGAGCTACAGACTCTTTAGGCAACCATAACATTGACTAGTGCCATCATCCAGCATGGAACATAGTTAGAACACCCTCTTGTACTAGACGATGAGCCATTGGTTGCTCCAGGTGGTGACAAAGAGCCCATTCAACATGTGTGTGTCAATTTCTCAGGGATATAATTAGGGACATATGACGAGGCTGCTACAAATGGATCCACATCTCATTCATGCATGATTTGTGGGAGTAGATGTTAGACTTGCATGGCTGAGGATGTGGCACTGATAGAGGAGTTGATGGAGATGTTGTTTCCCCATTAGCCGTAGAAACAGGTGTGTTGATTTGAATTCATATAATTTATCTATCCGTCACTTTAAATTTGTAATTACATAAATGATTTTTTATTTATACATCAATTTAAATTGATACATATAATATGCATTTTAGGATGCAACAACATTATCCCATACTCCTCCTACAGTTACTACAGCTGCAACTTCAATGCTTGAGGTATAAATTTGGTAACATGTTAAAATAGAATAGTCCACTTTGAGTTCAAAAAAATTGCAAGATATACTAACTATATTTAATGCCTGCTCCAATTTTTGGTTTGTAGGTGTTGAGAGGGGACCAAATGTCCCAGATTAATGACATCACGCTCTCAGCAATTGGTTTTGGCCTACAAGGCTATATGGTATCATATTTTGTACAACCTTTTTTATTTATTGTTTTGATGGAATATGCATGTCATTTCATTTTAGATTTTTAAAATTATGTTTAATATATTATCTATACTAATATCTCATGTTAATTTTGTTTTTTTAGGGTACCCCCTCTGCATCTAGGCCTTGTCCTAAGCAAAAGAATTCCTCGAAGACACCAAAACGTGGGAAGAAGGTAATTGAATACATTTTTAGTTGTACAATTGTTTGAAAATGTTGAAATCAAGTATTAGTTGGGGTTTGTAGATTGATTAGTGTTTTTTTGTCTATTTTACGTGTACAATGACCATTGAGCTATGTGGATTTTTTGAATGCACTTGATTTGCCCATGGATCGAGAGAGGGTGGAGGTATGTATCTCTACTTTATTTTCTTGATTTCACTATTATATGCATGTGTACATGTGAACTTGTGATAAATTATATTCTTATAATTTTTTCATACAAGAAATATCCATAGCTTCTTCATCAATGGTGAGCCCTCCTACATGCATTGGAGAAGCATCTTAGAATCTAATACACTTTCGTTTGATATTGTAGTCACATAAATCTGTCCACTTAATTAAATGAATACTTAGTATTTATTTGATTATTTAACCATCAATCAATAATTAATTAAATTAATATTTAATTAATTCATCTTAACCCTCTTCTCCTATTAATTAAATAAATTATTCAATTTATTTGATTTAATTCACTTAACCAAATTCAGACCATTAATTAAATAAATAAATCATATTTATTTAATTAAATATTCTCTCACATTTAAATAAATTAATATTGATTTAAATCCCCCAAAATCCCACCTCTCACATTTAAATAAATTAACATTTATTTAAATCACCTTTATCCTCTACCCACTTGCATTTTCCTACAAATGCAAGTTGCACAATTATTTTAAATAAATAATTTATTTAAATCACCTTTATCCTCCACCCACTTGTATTTTCCTACAAAAGCAAGTTGCACAACTATTTTAAATAAATTATTTATTTAAAATCCTATTTATCCTCACCCACTTGAAACCTTTAATGGTTTCCCTTAAAGTATTCAAACTTGATGGCTTTAAAGTCTTCAAACTTGATGGCTTCCTTCTATAGTCTTCTTAAGCCTTTAATGGTTTCCCTTAAAGTCTTCAAACTTGATGGCTTTAAAGTCTTCAAACTTAATGGCTTCCCTTAAAGTCTTCTTAAGACTTTAATGGTTTTCCTTAAAAGTCTTCAAGCCTTTAATGGTTTCCCTCAAAGTCTTCAAGCATTTTAATGCTTTATCTTCATTTTTCTCATTTAAATAAATTAATATTTATTTGAATATTTATCCAAATGCAAATTACACCATTTAATTGAAATAAATGATTTTATTTTAATTGAAAATACCAAAATTTCTCCCACTTGCATTTTCCTACAAAATCCACTTGCATGCCTAAACCCCTTCTAGAATTTTCTAATCACTTCTAAATAACCTAACCCCTTCTCTAAACTTTGTCACATTCCTAAGCAAAAGGGAAGTCACTTCTCAAACCCTCAAAGTCTTTGATAACCATTAAAGGCTTTCAACCTTCAACCACTAAATGGCTCAAAGTCTTTGATAACCATTGAAGGCTTTCAACCTTCAACCACTTAATCCCCAAAGTCTCCAATAACCATTAATGGTTACCTCAAACCCTCCCACATGGTTAAAACATTTGTTTTGACTCAACCTCTACCCAACCCAAAGGTCTCATCAGGCCATTAATGCTTTGACCATGATTATCTCTTAAACATTTGCACAAAGGTTTATCCTTGGATTAACTCTTAATCCAGTGGGTAATCTTAATTTGGACTTGACCCTTAGCCTCTAGATAACCATGAGGTCTTCTCAGGCCTTTAATGCTCCTTATCTCTCCTCTCAAGCCTCCTCATGGTGACACTTGTCAACATGGGATTGGGTTGAAAGTCTCACATGGATTGAATATCTTTCAATCCTAACCCTTGTTAAGATTACTCAATCTTAACCCTTCATTTCCCCATTTCTTCTATAAATAGAACCCTTCTCCTCAAGCAAAAGAGGAAGCATTTAGAGTATTGTTGTTATACTGGCATTAGCATAGAGCTTTTTCATAGCATCACTATCTACTCTTGCATAGTATTTGCTTATCATATTCAACCATCTTGAATCTCCATATGGCATCGATGGCTAGTGCTAAAAGTTGAGAGCTACACTCATTTGGGACTTGGAGAGGAGAGGAACAAGGGAGGAGCAACTATGAGCATCTTGATTAGCTATTTTATTCTATGTTTATATGCTTTCTATTTCATGCTTAATATCTCTCTTGATATGCCTGTTTAGGATAATCTTTTGTTGCTAACACTAACATTTGTTTCTTGTGCTCTTGTGTGTGTTGCCATCAAACAGATTTTCTAATCCTTTTTGCAGAGCATCAGATATATTACATTAATTATTTTTAACCTAAAATAATTATCATTATATTAATTGTATTTAATCTTTGATCATTTTTGTATAGGTAATAACGACAGTTTCTCCATTGATGGTGAGCAATCTGCAATCCATTGGAGAAGCATCTCAGACAGCAGTATGTCATTGTTCTTTATATTATAGCTTTTAAGAGTTTTTGATGTATTTATGTTAGTACATTGTATTAATTGTACATTTAATCTACAATAGCCCCCTTTGCGGTTCGGCCATAATGTGGATCCTTTTAAGTTTGTCTTCAAGAAAACTCCTAAGAGTGACAAGGAGAGGAGACCAAATACATTATCTCTGAGATCAGTCGATGAGGTAATCTACATTTCATTTGCAAAGGAATTATAGTTAAATACATAGTTATATTGTTAATTGTGAACTATTTTCTACAAAATGATTCTAACTTAGTTTTTGAATTATGGTTTTGCAACCATCTATAAAGCCATGTACTGCATTGAAGAGGCTCAATTTTGATGATCCACCACAAGTTTAGGATCATATAGTGTTAGTTGTGGTCATAGAATGACCAATACATGTAGATATATTTTAAATTTTTATTGTATATCAATTTGGACATGGCATATGCCACATTTTTGTAATACTTGTATTGAGTTGGCAGACATGCCTTTTTTTTTGATCGGTAATATAGATTTTTTGTATTAATATATGAGAAATAAAATTACATTACAAAAGGGGCCTATCTTAAGCCCAGAGTATTACATTCATTGTTGATAAAGATCTACCTACCCCTATACATTACAAAGATACTGCAAAAAAGGACCGTAACCTAACCACTTGAAAGGGCTTGGGCCAGAAAAAATAGGGTTCACCACCCTTATCAACTAAAATTATCCTACTAAAATAATATGTCCATATCAGCATTTAAAGTTTCACTCTAGGGAGTACTAGAAACAACATATGAGAATGAGCCATAGAAACAAAAACTTGCAGACAAATAACTCTCCTATTCAACTAGAGGAGAAAAAACCTTCTACGCTCAAGCTTCAACCCTAAGCTGGTCACTATCTCATGCTTCATTGTTTCCTCAGAATGAAGCTCAAAAACCATGGCCTCTGCATCTCTTGCGCATGGAGATATGTTCTGATAGCTTCCATCAATGAATTCCACTCCGCCCTAACATGACTTAGATAAAGTATTTGGTTTACCATATTTAGCCATTGCACAAAAGGAACACACCCCAACTCTTCCACTATAATGTAGCTCTCAAAGCACTCACCAAAATCAAAACCATGTCCTGAGTGCACCCATTCAAGAATAGAGTCCATTCCAGATATTAGCTCTTGCTCAAAGAGAGAATTCATAACCCAGTGAATGTCCTCCTTGACAATCCCTAATTCCAGGCCCTAGGCCAAAATCATAATAGCTATATCTACATTGCATTTCCAATGGTGATTAGCTTGCTGGAATATCCTAACATCCCTTGCACTGCACTTATCACCTCCTCTGATGGGCATTTGAGATGTAGCTTGTGCCTTTGTTTTTCCATCGACCCATAAATCGCTTTCTGTTGTTTCTGCATTTGGAAAGTAAACATGGCCTCCATCTGCTCATTGAACAACACGTGCATAGAGAAAAAACACAAAACAACCAACAGGAGAATGATGAAATGCATCAAGTTTGGCTTCTTTAAAAAGAAAGCCGGTTCATGTGAGTAGTCAATCACATTACTATCACGACCCTTGATAGTAAATACTTGATGCTGTGAATATCATGTCATCACCCACTCTCATAGATAAAATCATTATAACCGGGTCCATGTTGTAAGCAACCACATGTTACGGTTCACATCACTGTCGCCACTGCCATCATTCACGCACACCAAAAACAAAAAAGCCGAGGAGAAACACACTTAAACTGCTAATCATTACAAAGAAAGGATTAATGAACATAAAGTTTGTGATACAGACAAATCACACATGTACTCGGGAACCAGAGACTATCAAATGCTGTCTGTAAACATATGTTGACATTGTCTTGCCAACATATAAATTTCATTTTGAAATTATAGCGAATTTTATTCTAAATCCAAATTGCCATCAAAAGCTTCAAAAAAAGTGTCCTCAATTTGTTTGAAGGACATAGCCCATTTAGACAATTTATTTGCCTTTGTATTACCCTCCCGTCTGATATGGCTAACCATGACTTCTTCAAAGTGATTCAAATCCTTGAAAATTAGCAAAATAAATTTTTATAGATGCCATGCTTTAATTTGACCATTTTTTATGGCTTGGATTATGATCAGTGAATCCCCTTCCAGATGTAGTTTTTTAATCAACATATTCTGAGCCCATCGAGTTGTCAGCCAAGCTGCATATGCTTCCACTTCATTGTTGGTGCCCTGTTTAATACATTGAGCTCCCAATTTTACAATGCTACCACTGCGATCCTGAAACACCACTCCCACACCTGACATACCCCCTCCACGTTGAGTAGCCCCATCAAAGTTGGCTTTGATCCACCCCTTCTGAGGTGGAATCCATTCTGTGGGTGAGTTACACTTCTTACTCATCATCCTAGAAGGCCAGGTCCCATACCTTATTTTGACATTAGGCCATGCTTTTTGTATTTTCATGTCCTCTATGGTAAATGGGTTTCTCGTAGAGTCCATCTAAGAAGTTGCAGCCTCCAAAGTTTCCTCAACTACCTAATCAAGTCTACTAAACAACCTCCTGACATCCTCAGCCTTATCTTGGAAGATCCTACGATTTCTTTCCTTCCAAATTTCCCATATTATAAGTGATGGGCATATGTTCCATATGCTTGAGAAAGTTGATTTCTTGTTTTGTCTTGGCCAACTATCAAACACATCTTTGAGAGAATTTGGCAATGGGCCTTACCACTGCAATTTGCCTTTCACCATATACCAACATTTCTACGCTATCTTGCATTGTAATAGAAGGTGGTCAAGCTTCTCTTCAGCTTCCCCACACATTAAGCACTTGGTTGGTCCTGCCAAACCAATCCTTTTCCTCCTCTCAACCATAAGAATTCTCCCTTTTAGAGCCAGCCATGCAAATGCCCCTGCTTTGGGTAAATAGTGCTTATGCCAAATTAAGTCATTAGCTATTATGTTGTCTTCCACCATGCCTGCCAGAAGCCTATAACCTAATTTAACCAAGTAGTTCCCATCTTTAGAGCCACACCAAAGTACTTTGTCCTGACCTTTTGTGAGGTAATTCTTTCTCTGATCCAAGACTTGATTTAAAAGCACTTGTTGTTGATTTGATAGACCAATGTATAAGAGGTCTTTCCAGCACTAGACTTCACCTAGGTGACTTTGTTTAGTCACCAAACAGCCACTGACTTTGTCACCCTAGATCCTGCATAGATGTGATTTTATATCTAAAAAATCTGCCATGTGTTTTATAACTGGGTAAGCCGCCCAAGAGTCATCCCAAAATTTTGATGACTTTCCATTTCTAATGTGCCATGTAAGAAATTTCCTGCTACTCACTATGAAGTTCCAAATTGCAAATCCCCTGGGGGGGTTTTTGATTATGAAGATTCTACGATTCTCCATTGAGTCCAAATATTTTCCCCTCATAACCTTAACCCATAGTTGATTTGGGTTAACATAAATGCTCCAAGAGAGTTTAGCTCCTAGAGCCTCATTCATGATTTGCCAATTCCTAAGCCCAACACTACCATTCACTTTCGAACTGAAAACTTTTTCCCTGGCCAACAAAGGGATTTTATCTTGCTCATTAGCTCTATTCCAGAAGAATTTCCTCATTTTCTGTTTGATCACATTGATGATTTTACTAGGAATTTTTAGGCATGTCATTGAGAATATGGGTATGACAGAGACAACTATTTTTAACATCAAAATTCTACCTGCCAAAGTCAGCCATTTACTTTTCCATCCTTCCAATCTGTTGAACCAAATTTCTACCAAATTTCTCCAAATTACTGACTTATTGGCACCTCCAAATAGGGGAGCACCTAAAAGTTTTCTTGGTAAATTTCCCAACTTCATGCCAAGTATGTTGCTGATTTCCTTATGTTTAAGAGGTGGAGTATTAAAGAAAAAAATCTCAGATTTGAGCCAGTTCACTTTTTGACCTAACACTTGTTCATATTTAACTATCACATGTTTTACAACTCTAAATTCCCTTGCCGAAGCTTCTCTATCTAGAAAGGTATCATCAACAAATTGCAAGTGAGTTAAAGGATCCACCCCTGCAACAATCCTTATACCCTTCCAATGTCTAGCTCTACAATCTTTAGAAATCATACACCCCAACACCTCTGCCATAATAATGAATAGAAAAGGAGATAGTGGGTCCCCCTATCTTAAACCCTTGTTAGATGAGAAGAAACCCCAAGGACTCCCATTGATAAGAACTGAGAACCAAGGGGATTTGATACAACTTTCTATCCAAGCTATCCAAATCGGATCAAAGCCAAATTTTGCAAGGACTTTTAAGAGGACATCTCTATTAACTTTGTCATAGGCTTTCCTTATATCCACTTTTATCATCATATTCTCTTTCTTAGGTAGACGGATGGAGTGTATTGCCTCATGTGCCAAAATAATACCTTCATATATCGATCTCCCAGGCGCAAAAACACTCCATTTCGGGGAGATAACTTCTTCCAAAATACATTTTAACCTATTTACTATCACCTTAGAGATAACTTTGTAGATCATGTTGCACAAAGATATGGGTCTGAAATCATGGAAGGTAGATATGTTTTCCTTTTTTCAGAATCAGTGCTATAAATGTATTGTTAAAATCTTTAAGGATAAAACCACTTGTTCTTCACTCCTCCACCACTTCCCATAGATCATTTGCCAGAATGTCCCATAAATGTTGAAAAAAAAGAGTTGGGAACCCATCTGGCCCTGGGGCTTTGTCTGCTCCCATGTCAAAAACTATAGCCTTTACCTCCTCCATTGACACAACCCTGAGTAACATTTTGTTATGATGTTCCTTCACACATGTAGGTATGATGTCCATGATAGAATGCAGATCCTGGTGTGCTATTGTCTCTCCATTGAAAGAACTCGAGAAGTAGTTCACAACCTCTCTATTAATGGATTCCCGGTCTGTTAGCAGCTCCCCCACCATATTGTGTATTGAGAACATCTTGTTATAATTTCTCCTTACCTTTGTAGAGTTGTGGAAAAATTTGGTATTCCTGTCACCCTCCAACCACATTTCATGAGATTTCTGTCTTCAAAAATTTTCTTCTCTTGCTAAGACTTCAAAGTACACCTTATTTAGCTATTTCTCTCTCAAGAAGGAAGATTCATCCATGCCTTGTAGAATAATTTGTTCGTGCATATTTTTTAACTCTTCCTCTAAACCCAATTTCTCATTGAAAATATTTTTGAAAGACTCTCTATTCCACTTTTTTAATTGTTCTTTCATAAATTGGAGTTTTTTGAAAAACATAAAAGATTTTTTGTTAGGACTTTCAGGGATCTGTTTCCACCATATCTCCACCAAAGATCTTAAATTGTTACCCCTCAACCACATAGCCTCAAATTTGAAAGGGCATCTATCAAGGGCTTTTTCATCCTGTATTCGGATGCCAATGGGATAATGGTCTGAGACCGTTTAGGGTGAACATCGGTAATACATGTCCATGAGTGAGAAGACCAGTCACCTACTACAAAGAATTTGTCAAGTCTTTCTACTATGTTTAAGAAGTCACTTCTTTTGTTTGTCCATATTTATTCTCTAGTTTTGAAAGGGATTTTTATTAATCCCAACTCTATGATGAAAGAGCTAAAATCTAAGTTACTTTGCCTCATCCAACCATTGCCACCCCTTTTGTCAGATGGTCTAATCAAAGCATTGAAATCCCCACCTATAAGGAAAGGTGTTTCAATATCTTGTTTAAGGCATTCTGAGATCATTCCATATCCATTTTTTTAAGGAGGGGCTATTTGGTTTGTAGACATTGATTAAAAACAATTGCAGCTAAAGTTGCTTTGAGAAAATTTGCACCCATTACCATCAGCTTCCCTGGCTCATACTGCTGACTTCCACTAAAGACTCATTCCATAAAATGGATAAACCACCAGAGGCTCCTTGAGCTTCAACTAAGACACATTTTCATTTTTTAAATCTATTATAAAAGGTATCAAAATCTTTAGATTTAATTTTGGTTTCCTATAAGGAAACAAGATCCGAACGAAACTAATCATGGCATTTGTTAATTAGTCTAACCTTGTCAGGGGCATTGCAACCCATGGCATTCCATGAAAGGAACCTCATTACTTCCGGGAAGAGACCATGTCCCTTCTTGATCTAAGTCTAAGTTTGCTTTGGCCAGCAACACTACCTCAATCTCCAGTCTAACTCTATTGGATTTACATCCTTTTTTCTTACTTTCACCTATCTTTACTTTAGCATTTTGAGCCAAAGTCATTTCCAGAGTTCTCCTATCTAAAACCCCTCCTATAGAAAGGAGCCCTATGACATCCTCTCCCTTTGAATTATTAGAAAAATCTCCCTTGGATTCTGACAAAACCAGGTCACCTCCACTATCTTTCACCCCTTCAAAGGATGCATCTAAGTTTCAGATGAGAGAGATTTGAATGTCCTTAAACACCATTTCCTCCACTATCTGATCAATTGTTAGAGGTGGAGAAGAAATCCTGTCATCTTGTAAGTGTGTCCATTCTTGAGGCACCTCATTATGTTCTCTAGGCATGTTCTCCACTTGAGTCTCTGGGACTATTATCTCTTCCTCATCCGCTATGGTGACAACTTGAGTTTCTTGTGGGGACAAGTTTCCTTCATTTTCAAGATGGTCAACACTCTACTTATGTTTCCCCGATAGGGTTATATTCGGAGCACTTAAACCAGTATCAGGGACCTAGTTGTTCACCATTGCATCCTTTACCTTACTCTACATTTGAGGATCACTTCCTTGGTTTTGGATCTCTCTAGCTAAAGAAACTGATCCGATTGTGTTTGCTAGGGGTTCCAGGTGCATTGTAGATGATTCAGATGCAAATAGATCATTAATAAGCCTTTTCTAGAATAGAGAGAGACTACTATGTTTAGATCAGACCCATATCCCTTCTTGAATTGTTGCATTACATCCCAATCCAAGGCTTCCCATTGATGTTCCCAATCCTTGGATTCTAATAGCTTGATTATGTCCTCCGCCAAACCGTCATGAACTTTAGACTTTCCTTTGTCTCTGATTTTGCAATCCCCTTTAGCATGAGAAAAAGAATTGCAGTCTGAGCATGATTCCATCATTTCTTCAAGGACCACCTTCTACGCCCAGATCCCCGAACTGGTTTTGATTTCTATTGTGTTTGGTAAGTGATGCACCTGATCCCAATCAAAGCATATCCATGAGACATACTAAAATCTATTGGGTTTATAAATTCCTCATCTTTTCTGAAAAATTCCTAGGTTTTCCCCTATTCTCCTTAGGGTTTCTGTGTTCTTTTATTCATGAGGCAACCCTAGAAATTTAATCCATAATGGGACCCTATTGATGGTTTTTGTGTTTGGGTTGAAATTTGGCTTCCATTTGAGAATGTTAAAACCTTTTCCATCCATAAAGGAAAGGTCCATTATCAAGAATCGAATCCCTATCCATACTAGATAGGCATATAACTAGGAAAAAACCATTTTCTATTGTTTTTTAGTTCTACACCCTCCCCCCAAATAGAGTCACACCATGCTCAATTTTTGACAAAGACGGCCATGAGCCCCCCCATTTCAGGAAGAGAGCGTGTTCATTAAGAAATATATTGTTTTCACCCCATTAATCATTAAGGATTTCAATATTCAAGACTCTATTGTATATCGAGTTTGGGCATACCTCTAAAACTTTCACAGCTTCCCTTGAAAGCTTTGGCTTTCAAAATTTCTCCTACACTGCCTTGAAATCCACCTTTTGTCAGTTTCTCAGAGCCTCATACCCTCCGAAATCGGCATTGTTCCAAACCTTGTCATTTTGTTTATTTCCTCCCACCGCTATCCTCCTTTGTTGCACAATCTCTAGACCCTTCCATGGCCAAGACTGATTTTTGAAATCTGGGCGGGTGTCTTTGAAGTAGCCATAGTTTTCTTTCCTATTCCTAGGCCATTTTCCATTGAGCCTACCACTGTAGTTGAATCCCTCATGGCGTCTGAAACCCTGCCAGGGTCTATCCACCATCGTAACGCTGGCAGACATGCATTTTTTTGATATATATAAATGTTGATATTCAATCCAATAAATATGTACTGAGTTGATTATTGTGTATTCGTTGTATTTCATGGCTATCCTTTTAAAAGTTAATTGATCATTTTCCTATGTAATAAACAATATGAATATAAACAACAAAAATCTATGATATAAAACATTGCAATCGTGGAATATGATTTGATAAAAATTCTAAAATGTTTAATTAACCCTACAAAACTCCTTGTATTCAGTTTATTATTGTGTATTCATTGTATTTGGTGGCTGCCCTTTTATAAATTTAAATGAATATTTTCCTATGTAATCAATAATACGAATATAAACAACAAAAATCGATAATATGAATATAAGAAACAATATGTGTGTGGTGTGAGAGCACCCTAATGCTCGCAATGATCAAATTTTGGTTCTCATGTTTGGGGTAATTTGGATCAAAGATGTTAAAGTTGCTCAATTTTTGTCAAAGTTAGTCAATTGTCGTCAAAGTTGTCAAAGTTTGGCTTCATTTGGATAAAAGATGTAAAAGTTGCTCAGTTGTTGTCAAAGTTGTCAAAGTTGCAAGATAGGATAGAATTGATTTGGTTCATCATGTGCACAAACCGACATAACGAGCACATCCAGGTGGGTAGGTTTATGCTAGGCATGCTCCTCTCATGCATCCCAAAGTGTTGGAATGTCGAGAGTCATACCTTATAGACACGATCTCTCAAGTGCTCTGAGTCCAAAACATTGTCAAACTTTGATGGACCATTTCTTGCAATCCAAGACACATATGATTGATCCGTTTGAACCTTTCAGGTTGAGTGAGGCTCCTCTACAATGGTCTATCTCAGTTTTTGACGACTCAAAGCCATTTTCAATTGGTAGCATTTTTTTGCCTGCTACAAAAATCGTCAGTTGCATACAATGTGAAGTTGCAAGATAAGGTATATTTGATTCGGTTTGTCATGTGCACAAATCAACATCACAAGCACATCCAGGTGGGTAGGTTTACACTAGGCATGCTCCTCTTGTGCATCCCAAAGCATTAGAACATCAAGAGTCATACCCTACCAACGCGATCTCTCAAGTGCCCTGAGTCCAAAAAATTATCAAACTTTGACAGACCGTTTCTTCCAATCCAGGACACATATGATCAATCTGTTTGAACTTGTGGGGTTGCATGAGGGTTTTGTACAATGGCTTATCTCAGTTTTTGACGACTCAGAGCCATTTTCAATTGGTAGCATTTTTTCGCTTGCTACAAAAATCATCAGTTGCATGCAATGCAAAGTTGCAAGATAGGCTAGAATTGATTCGGTTCATCCTGTGCACAAACCAACATCACAAGAAAGTATGGTTGGGAAGGTTTACGATAGGCATTCTCCTCTCATGCATCCCAAAGCATCGAAATGTTGAGATTTATATCCTACCAGCGCGATCTCTCAAGTGCCTTTAGTCCAAAAAATTGTCAAACTTTGACGGACTATTTCTTCCAATCTAGGAAACATATGATCGATCCATTTGAACCTGTGGGGTCACGTGAGGCTCCTCTATAATGATCTATCTTGGTTTCTGATGACTTAGAGCCATTTTCAATGGGTAGCATTTTCCCCCCCTGTGCAAAAACTGTCAGTTGCATACAATGCAAAGTTGCAAGATAGGCTAGAATTGATTCGGTTTGTCTTGTGCACAAATTGATGTGATGAGTGCATTTGGTTGGGTAGGTTTATGCTAGGCATTCTCCTCTTGTGCATCCCAAAGCATCAAAACATTGAGAGTCATACCCTACCGATGCAATCTCTTAAGTGCCCTGAGTACAAGTTGTTTGACAACTGTTTTGACATTTTTTTTGACAATAATGACAATTTTTGCTCAAATTGTATCTAGACTCAATCTATGATTCCTATGAACTGATAATGAATCAAATAATTATCCATGACTATACAAGAATAAAGAATGCTAATGATTGACCTTGTCGCATCACATAAACTCAAAACATAGTCACAAAGCATAGACACAAAAAATAGTCACATATTATTAAAAAATTTGCCTCTAAATATGGTCAAATCAGCTCATGGCTATTTGAATATACAAAAAATGTCTTACAAATCATCTCATAGGATTTTATACAAAATTTGGCATTACAATATGTGCGATTCAGCTCATTGCCATTTTAATATACAAAATTTGGCATCTAAATATGTACAAATCAACTCATTGCCATTTAAATATATAAAACTATTCCCCTAAACATGTAAAAATCAACTCATGGGCATTTATATATATAAAAATAAAATATAGAATAATTCATCGACAATATATACAAAATTCTCAAAATCATTCTACTCTGAACAGTAGAATCAATCAAGTGAGCCTTCAAGATTGGCTCTAACCCGTATTGTGTCAAGTATTACCTCATGGTCAAATTCACAAACTTTCTATAAAATATTGTTATGAGGTCTACCACGATACTTCATCAAATGAATATTTGTTGCAACAACAAGGTTAGAGAATTGAAGAATATGTCTATGTGTTTCAAAGTCCTCGAACAACCTAATATCAAAATTCTTGATAGGGTATCTCCTAAGCCATGTTCCTGTCATGACAACAGACCCTATTGGGTACTCAATACACTCTCTATCAATGATTGTGGTTGTCAATTTTCTTTTAGGCTCAACACAATGATGCAAATAGTAATTTGTTCCTTCTTCATTGTTCTCTTTTGCAACAACTACATACACATGACCTGCATTTTATTAAGTGATAACTAATACCAAAAATAAAGTGTGATGTACAACAAAATGAACCAAAAAGAATACTTGCAAAAAAATTAACTCAAAAAATCACCTGAATCCACTAGGTCAGATACATGGTTAAAATCCACTGATCAACCAAAAATATACAACTATACAACAATCTAGATTTAGTGATCAACCAAAAATATCTATGAACCATTGACGCACCTAGATTAGCTAGACCCATTGTAGAGTTACACCATCACACAATTGTTTCTGCATCTATCAACTCATCACCACCTTCATACTTCAATTCTTCTCTAGCTAGGGCTCTTTTTACACATGCTCTTGCACCATCATGCTCTCCCTTACCATATTCAGCCTTAGTGAAATTCTAAAATTGTTGTACACCACTTGTCATATGCATTCTTGTAAAATAATAAAACATCATTGCATTCTTGAATTGTGCAGTGGAATTATCTAACCATATTAAGTGTCGGTTGTATTGTATGTTTCTTTCCTTTAAATTATCATAGAAAACTTTAAAGAATCCTTGTACAAACTTTGATGAATGAGTACGATCATCACTTATGTAGAAGTGATACTCTCTTACAACCTTTCTATCCTCCTCTGTGCTATCATTTGCATGCATGAATGTTATGTGTACAAAAATAGAAACTTGTGTAGAATGATAACACATAGATTGCACTTCATTTTGAGGTTGTAGTGTATAATTTTCAGCAAAATCAATGATAGAGACAATGGTGCCAAGAGTCAATGTGTCCTTACATAACTTGAATTTCTCATCTAACCATCGAGCTCTATGTGTATGAATTATGTAATCATAAACTAGTTTCTCTTGAAATTTTTTCATAAATTTAGCTACACATATATCATTTTTCACTAGCTCACATCTCTTCAAATATTGTCCATCTTTAACTCCATATGTGTCTGTCTTGTATTTTCCAAAAGAAACCAGTTTCCTACCAATTTCATGTGTGATCTCCAAATGTACACATCTTGGTAAATGTTGCAAACCACAATATATAGCACAAGAACCTTCCAAACAAGGCATCTTATAATAAATGCAACCATCATGTCTATTACACAACACACTTGAAATAAATTCTGTTACCGACTTAGGAGGTGCTTGTATATTGCATTCCTGCAAAACATCATTAGTGTGCAAAGTAGAATAAATATGATGAAAAATATCATAGTGCATGGAAAATTTAATATGCATCCTACAACAACACGAGGTGCGTATATGATTAATCTTAATATAAAAAGGTTTTCCAATTTCATAAAATCTTTGAGCAATTCTTATTTGAGGAAACTTTTCAAGGAATCTTTCATAAAATTTTGTTTGAGTCATATCCAAATAGTGTTTGGCATGTGGCTCACAATTTGTAGACCTGATTCGCCTTCTAACAACATCTCTTTGGTTGGGCAAAACTCTTGTGTTGTCATGCCAAAATTTTATAATTAACATTCTTAGTGCATCAACAACAACCTTGTCTTTGCATGGTAGTCTACCTGAGAATGCCCAAAGAGAATTATTGTTAGGTTCCTCTATTTTTTCTCACCTCGTAATGCTTTACTTAATGTTGTTCTACTAACGTTTAATGACTTACTTGTTTTGCTTATCAAATGATCTTTTTTTATTTTCTTGACCATTATGGTTGATGTAATGACACATTGAGTAACATTAGAATCTTTAGTACGTGATTTTGAACCAATAGCTTGATATGCATAAAATAGATTTCTCACAATAGTTCTTTCATTGTTACCTTCAGATGATCTTAGGCCTAGAAGTTTCACTGTCTCTCTAAAGTTCAATTTTTTACTCATTTGAATAATTAATTAACATTTTGCAGTTTGATTTAAGTTTTTAAAATAGTTTTGCCATATTCTTTTAACCATTCTCCAACAAGTTCATTGATTCATTTTATCGGGCATTGGCTTCAATATATTCTCATCAATGTCAATTAGATACTCTGGTTTCCTATGAATGATTCTAGGAGGTGTTAACATCGGTGCATTGTGTATATTCAATTCATCAAATAGAGCAGGTGTATGTTTATTATTTAATTGATTATTCAATGTGGTCTCTTCTTCAATTGTATTAGGTTCATATGGTAAATCAAATATCTCTTCTTCAATTGCATTAGGTGCATTATGTTTGTTTGGTAAATCAAATTGAGATGTTGAGAATGACATACCTTCTTGTCCCATTATTCTTATGTCATGTAATTTCTTCATGCATTGCCTTTGTCTTTCCTTTTCAGCCTCTCATTGTTCCATCGTTCCTTGCTTGTTCTTTCTCATGGTTGATATCAGTTGTCCTAAATAGAATCATATTACATATATATGTAAATAAAAGTTCATAAAAAATCAAATAACCATAAATATGCATCTTATCATTAATTTTTTGAATCAAAAATCTTAAACAATCATAATAATATTGACAAAACTAACAAGAACAATAATTCAATAATTTGAAATCATGCAAAAACAAAAAAAAATCACTAACTTCTATGTATAAAATAGTGATAGAAGTGCAAACACAGTTGCAGTGGGGCCTTCAACGACCTGAAAAACTTCTTTTGAGGCCGTTGAGACTCTTGGGAAAATAAAACTATGTCTAAGTACCGTGTACACAGTATATTAATAACCGAGTACGCGCTGTTAGTCCCTAAAATGTTTGCAAGCCCAACAATATATTTTTTTCACCCTATACGCGCTTAGAACTCATAATTATCGTGTACACCCTCCTACGCCTTAAAACTGTTATGGCAGGGAATCAAACTAATAGGCTCAGTACCCCGTATGTGCTATTTGTAGTAAAGAAAATGTGAAGGAAAAGGGAGGGGAGGAGAGGGAGATGGGAAAAGAGAGAGAGTGGGGGAGAGGGAGAGAGAGAGGGAGAGAAGGAGAGAGGGAGAGAGGGAGAGAGAAAGAGTGGGGAGGGAGAATAAGAGAGAGAGGGATGGGGTATGAAGGAAGAGAGAGAGAGAGAGAGAGAGAGAGAGAGAGAGAGAGAGAGAGAGAGAGAGAGAGAGAGAGAGAGAGATGATGCACAATGGGTTTTGTACACTGAGTCAAATGATGAGTCTATCAAGGAAAGCATAGCCTCTTGAGCTCAAACTGTGGACCTTGAGATTATTAGGTCTATTGTTCATACAAATGGTGACCAAAACATGACAAACCTAATTGTAATACAACAATATAAAGTAAGGTAGATAAAGGGGGTAGGGAGAGAGAAAGAGTGGGGAGGGAGAGAAGAAGAGAGAGAGGGATGGAGTATGGAGAAAGGGAGAAGGGGGGAGAGAGTGAGAGAGAGGGGGGGGAGAGAGGAAGAGAGGGAGAGAGAGAGAGATGATGCACAATGGGTTTTGTACACTAAGTCAAATGATAAGTCTATCAAGGAAAGTATAGCCTCTCGAGCTCAAACTGTGGACCTTGGGATTATAAGGTCTACTGTTCATCCAAATGGTGACCACCATATGGAAGACCTTATTGCAATACAACAATATAAAGTAAGGGAGATAAAGGGGGTAGGGAGAGAGAAAGAGTGGGGAGGGAGAGAAGAAGAGAGAGAGGGATGGGGCATGGAGGAAGGGAAAAGGAGAGAGAGGGAGAGAGAGGGAGAGAGAGAGAGAGACTCTGTACACAGTTGAGAGGAGGGGAGAGGGAGAAAATACACATGCGTACACACATATGTGTATATATTTACTTAATATATTATATATTTTATAAAATATAATATATATTTTTATATACATATATATTATATATTATATGTATATACACATATTATATATACAATATCATATTATACATACTCTCAAATTTTAAACAAAAATAGCATGTACGCACTGTTTATAGTAAATACAACACATACATGCTTCTTATACCATAGGTACCTCATACACACTTTTGACTGTTTAGGCTTGGAAATAGGTCTGAATGACAAAGCTACAGGTTGGAAGTTTGATTTCCCTCCTTTTTGATGTGTTTCATATTATCAACTTGGTTTCTCGACTTTTTCATCATCAGGTTTACACTTCATCAAGTGGGTATTTCTAAAATTACCACCATATTTTTACCCATATTTTGAGCTTTCTAACCATATAATTTTTTTTAAATTTGAACAACAATAACATTATTATTGAATTTCTTTTACTACTGTCTCCAAAGTTCTCACAGACATACGTGTACCATTTTTTTAATAACTTTTGATCTACTTATCCAAATTTAAAAACTTTATATATTATTGTAGTGCGCTTGATTCTTTATAATTTTTAAAAAAAGTGTATTTTTAATTTTTTTGGTGGAAGTTATGCTTCACGCACGAACAGGTACTTAATTTTTAGGGTGTGCTCGATTGGAAAAATCATTTAAAAAAAATACTCAACAAAAATTTACAAAAAATACTCAATAAAAAATTACAAAAAAATACACAACTTATAGTGCTCACTCTTAAATATCTTTTTGTCAAAGGATTTGTCAAAATACTACATATAACTATGAATTTTTTGATGCGCACGCTAGACACTGTTATGTTTTTTAGAAAAAATCAGGGTCTATTTTTTCGTGCGCGAAGGATTTGACCCCCTTAATATTATTCAATTTTGAGAAAGTTTAGTATTTTGGAAAGTAGATTCAGATTAATACAATATTTATTATTTGATTATCTTCATATCTTAAGTGGATGACTTTCAAATTTTTCCTCCAAGTTCAAGTTCACTTGATTTTTGAAAAAAGTGTCCACTTATACCCCCCTTTTTGACCACCATCTTTGTGAACTTACCCTACTAATGGATGTCTGCCATCTATTGTTTGGGAGAAGATGGTAATATGATAGGATAAACACTTGTAGGCTATCAATGAATTGTAAGAGACAAAATGCCAATTCCATTGAAGGAACAAAAAAAAAGACTTGTAATGGTAAAAAAAAGTTCTTGGTAATTGAAATAACTTTTTGGATGGATTGAGGTATGGGAAAAAATGTTTTTCATAAATTTATAAGGTTCATGACACCAAAATCACAATAATAACCAACACAAATGGAGAAGAGGATCTACAAAAATAAGTTTTAGGACTACTAGTAAAATCTGAAGACATAATATAAAATCATATGCCCAAAGGAATACCACTTGTAAGGAGTATCATTTACCATATAGATGTAGTTCTAGTGGAAATTCAAACAAATAAGGTGGTGCATAGGATGAAAATAAGAAATAAAGAGTTGAACCAATAGATACATGAAGTATTAAATAAAGGATCAAGCAAAGTAAATATGAGTCCATATATGGTACTCTTAGTATTAGCACCCAATAAGAATGATTCATGGAGTATGTGTGTATAAATTCTACGTCAATAAATAAGATCACTATGAAGCATAGATTCCCATTATCAACAATGAATGACATAATATTATGTTTCAATGGAGCATTGCATCTTACCAAGATTCATTTAAAAATTAAATACCATCATGTAAGAATTGGAGAAGGAGATGAATATAAAACAACATTTAAGATAAATTAAGGACTATATGGATGATTTTTCATACCCTCTAGAGTGACTAGTGTGCCAAGTATATTTATGAAAAGAGTCACTTGGTATGTGTAAATTATTCTTGCATTAAAATTCTAAGGATAGTGGAATATAAATTATAATATTTTAACAATAAAAAATAAGCATATACAAACATAAACTAATAAATATACCATAATGCAAGTGTACTTGGAGAATACCCTTTCAAGAGAAAATTTGTACAAATTCAAAGTAGCCTAATATATTACTCATAAATAATTGAGTTAAATTAACTTGCAAAGTAAGCCTTCATAAGGTTATCACTACCTATAAATCTAGAGGAATTATGGCCCAACTTAACAATTGTCATGTCCCTTTTTCAAAATTTTCCAAAAATATCCATTTGCTAAAAATGGTAAGTTGGTTGTCTAGAAATAGCAAATAAGAATCATTTGATAGTTTGAGAGATATTATCAAATATGACAACTTGGGCTAAATTATTAATTAATTTTGCTCACAAAATACTTGATTTAATCTCTTCCCTCCTTTTGGTGTGGGGCCTTGGGAAGTTTTACATAATCTCCTATTTTCACTTTTAGTGGTAATTAGCAGTTTGGTGAAATTGACATTTTTATTGGGAGTTGTAGGAGTTTAGAGACACTTATCAAAAAGAAGTTACATGCAATGTTGTTGTAAAATTAAGGTGTGTTGTCATTGATGTCAAACTTGTCTAGTGTTGTCTTTGATGACATAGTCTGTGTTGTCTGTAATTATGTGTTAGGGTAACAAAAGTGAAGAAGAAGTTGTAGTTGTTCAACTATATAGTTGTGCTAAATGGTCTGAAAATGAGTGTTCAGATGCTATTTTATTGTTTGGTCGTGATGTTAAGTGAATATGAGGTGTTCTTGAAAGGCTACAATAGTGGAAGTTACAATGCGTAGGAAAGAGTTTTTAATGTCCTTATTGAAGAATTCTCCACATTCCCCCAATTTTTGAAGATTATAGCTTGTAGTTCTAATGTCTATGCTATGTGTATGCTTAAATATCATATTTTTAGGATCTCAATTGCTCAGATGATGAAGTTGGTTGTGGTGGTTTGCTGATAGTGAGGTTGTCTATTAGAACTAGTTCGTAGAATGCTTTGCATTGCTCTACTGTGTTGGATCAAGTGTTGTACTTTGGAGGACACATTCATATGGTTCATGCAGAGTTCTAGATAATATTTCATGTGTTGGTTTGATCAACAAGTGAATTTATGCTGGTTTATCATTCAACATGTATAGTTTTCATTAGTCTCCGGTCATATTAGTTCTGATTAATATGAAAAATTAGTTAGTTTATCTTATTTGGATCATATTATTTTGGTCTGGATATGCATTGAAGGTTGATATGAACCTTACTGTAGAGAGTGTAGATCCGCATTAAGTGATTTGCCTTGAAAGATTATTTTTGGGTTGATTGTTTAATGAGCTTTATTGTTCATCTACACATTAAGTTTGATGCCAACTTTGGAGGATGTTTTAGTGTGTATGGTCCATTGGAATTAACTTAGAAGGATGCATTGTGATGTGTTTAGGTCCCCTTTATCTCTTGGAGTGGACTGTAATGTGTACAATTGCTTGTCATGGGTAACTTTATGTAATTCATGTATATTAGATATTTGTGCCCGACCTAGTTGAGGAATTCAATGAATAACCTAATATAAATGGAAGTGCACATATGTGAGTTGTGATGTGGATTGTAATAAATTGGATGTGAATGATATGCAAGCATATGTGAAGAAGAAAAAGTACAAATTTTAGTTTGTGATGAGCTTCAATGATCATATCTTCAGTGTGATAGTGTTTTGAGACAATGAATAAAGTGAGATATGTTTGCCATGATATTGTTCGCTTGAATTAATGGTTCAAGAATGATTTTATGATTAGAAGATTTTGTTCATTTCAATCCATCAATTCCCTGTACCCACCAGAAGATAGTGAGTCTATTTGGTAGCTTGTGCAATTTCTGTAGCTTGCCCTAGAGTAGTGTGCTTCAATAATGCAAGTTCTTTGTATCTCACCCCGAGATTGTGTCTCAGTATTGTAATTCCCTTGTATATTTCCCTAAGGTTGTTCACCTTAGTTTTACAAGTCCAATTAGGTGCAGTGAGCTACCTTAGCCTTGAGGATAAAACATTGTAACAAGTTTTTCATATTGTGAGTTTCATTCTCACCATGGTTTTTTCCCTTCTCAGTTTTTCTACATGAATTTGGTGTTCTTGTGTGTATTGTGCTTTATGGTTTCATATTTCATAATTACAAAGATAATTTCATTATGATTTAAAGGTTAAATGATTATAAATAAGTTGTTTTAAGGTCCAGGTTGTTTCACCCATCCTCCCCTAGTCTTGTGGTGTGTTCAACAAAGGTTTCCCTACTTAGGCATGGTATTTTGGCATCCAAAATTGGGGTTTGAAATTATTTTCATATATGCATATTTTTGGCATCGTATTTCACTATTCTTGGTGTAGATTTTGTTAAGCTTATGCTTGTTTCTTAAGTGGTTGATAAACTAGTGGATAAGGAGATTGTATAATGGGAGTTTGAGAGTTTCCAAGTGATCTAAGGATGGGAGTTTAAATATTACTATGTGTTCTAAGGATGGGAGTCAAGAAATATCATTGAATTATCTCATTTCTAAGGTTATCATTATGTTGATTAGTTTATAATTTCTTTAGTTTGTAGTTGTTTGGAGTATGATTTTGGGTTTTGAACACTTTAGTATTTTTTAGTAGCTTATGGAAAACTTAAATCCATGGGATAGTTATTATTTCATGTATTTTCTTGATATTTTTCATTAACAAAGTTGGTTTGAAGTTTGGTGAGTTATTCCTAAAATTTGGTGAATTTTGGAGTAAATTTGCTTTCAGTTTTGCTTCTAGATTTGTATTAGATTTGCAGTATATTTAAGGTCCTATTTATAAATCAAAATTAGTTTAATTTCTTGTAATAAATCTGAAATAATAATTTTTTATCGATTTCAAGAAGTTTCTTGAAGTTCAAGTGAATTTCAGAGTCATTGTTGTTAGCTAGTCTACATGATTCCTATTGTTTGGAAGATTAATTTCAATTTATCTTTGATAAGTTAATATTATAAGGGTTTATATTGATTAGTTAAATTAATTATATGTATTTTTAAAAAAAGCATTAAATCTTTAAATAATTTAATTTAGAACATTGGTGGCATTAGAGCCTAGATCTTGCCAACCTGTAGGGTATAAAGTTGTTGATGAAAAGATGAGGGTTCTTCAAATTATATTTGAGTAATTTGGAAAATTATTTTTTAGTCTCCAAAATATGAGGACTTTTTGATGGATATTTTATGAAATTTATAATTTAAAGGTAACCCTCACTTTATATGAATATGTAGATCTTGTCGATAAAGATTTGCCTAAAGGATTGGTTTTTAGAACTTTTGAGGAGTACTTTTCAGAGGAAAAATTTGAAGTGTCATTTGATGAGTAATTCATGAGGATAATGTTGGAATTATACACTCTAATGAGAATTGATGGTGTTGTCATTGATGACAACCATGTGGCAACTTTCTGGCACTCATCTGGTAAAGCCACTAATAGGCACCGACACTGACATAGACATCTACATACACCGACAGACACTTCACTGGTAGTGGCAACAATGCATACCGACACCCTAGCTGACAGGAATAAACTTTTGTAATTATCTTTTGTAAAGTCGACATGGCATATTGTAATAGACTCATATATGTATGAGATCTTGCAATGATGTAATAAAAAATAGGAATGACAAAAGGATGATATATGTGAATGCATAAGGCAGATTTTGTATAAGGTTTATGGTTATAGAATGAGCTTAAACCAGTACTCAACCTGGCATAGTTGATGCTGATTTGAAGCAGTACATTGTATTGGATTTTATAATCCACCTTTTGTAGTCAGTGTGACTCTTATTGAGCAGTGAGCTCTAGGCAGTTGGCCTTCCTGCATGTGCAGGTCCCTCATTGTAAGTAATATTTATTCATTGGCCAATGAGTAAATATTATGGGTCACAAATCCCACTGAGGTTTTTCCCACACCGGGTTTCCTCATTAAACATCTTGTGTTATGGTGTGTTTTCTATGCTATCTTTATTGTTCTTATTTACTGCACTAATTCTTATTTACTGGTACACTGTTTTGGAATGCAAAATACTTAATAAGGTTAAATATTCTATAAACCAGTTAGATACTGATTCAGCCCCCCTCTTAGTATCTTTGGAACTATCATTAATCCTAATAGATAAGAAAGTAATGAGTTAAGATGGAAAAGGCTATAAATACCCAAAATTAAGAAGAACAAATACAATTTGAGATTTAGGACATCTTTGAGCCAAACAAGTAGGAAGAACAAAAAGATTGCATCCACCAAATGGAAGATGGGAAAAATAATTTGCAAGAAAAGATGGAAGAGGGAGATGACCAAATTGTAGTTTCAAAAGTTTTTGTTGAGGAGCTTAATGATTCTAGACTTAAAGACACCATGATTACTTTGGACAACCTTATGCTAGAAGTTTCAAGTCACACAAATGAAAATGTTGAGATTATCTCAACAATATCTATCATGGAAAAGAGAGATGAGAATACTTATTATAACATTAGAGTAACACAACAAAATCATGGTAATATTAAAGATGGTGGTTTCTCAAGGTATGAAAATACTTCAAATATGACCATTTCTTTAAAACAAAATTCCCGTCAATTTGGAAAACATGAAAAAGGGGTAGATCATTGTCCAAAGTGTTATTATATATGGGATCCAGGGTGATGATTTGAATATCAAGATAGAAAAGGGCTTCATTGTTAATGATGTAGTCAAGGGTGGAGGGTCTAGAATGTTCTATCTAGCCTTGTAGTAGAATCCAACACAACAAAAATAATTAGAAGAAATATGCAACTTAATTTATCCAAAATATAAATAATACATGGCCATAGGCCTTCTTATATGAAAATTACAATAGGCCCCATTGGTCACACATGTAGGCTCACAAGCTTATTACCCGATTACATGCAAAATTTGTTTTGAATTCTAATTTCCTAATTCCTAACTCTCTAATTCTATAGATTCCTTCTACTAAATTAAGCAAATGATTATATACTAGTTCCAAGCCTTATAAATGATTTGTGTAAGACTTAGTTAGGCCCCCAAGCCCAATGTCTAGAAAAAACATGTATGTTGGCCCAAAGTGGATGATGAAGTACCAAGGGTTGATGGAGAGGGGTGTGGATTTAGCTAGGGGTTGTCCTGGTCCATATCTACTATGTGATGAGTTGTGAAGACTTCACAAGGTATGAAAGAGTTTTGCTTAATACCTCTCATAGGTTTGCGTTTAAGATGCTTAATAAGGAAAACTTCTAGTGAAGATAACTCTGCAAAAATAAGTCAATAGTTGCTGCCACCTTAGTATGCTGTATTAACATCACCAATATAACTATGTTCCAATCTATAGGACAAGATTAAGTGTTTTGATAGAATGAAATAAGGTTGATTGGGATGCTCCTACATTAGACACCCAAGGTTATTTAAGAAGTGTGTATTCACTATTGCAAGCTTTGGGAACGATCCAAGTCATTACAATTCAACTTCTAAGATCCATGCCATGTCCTCCATTGGCTTGCTTCTCCACTTAGCCAAATACTCTCTATATTATTTTTTTGGGGTGTTGTTCTTGGTTTGACTATCCAAAATATGCTCTATCTTCTTTGGTTGTTGTTGTGGTAATTGGTCTTGAAGAGGGGTTTCTGTGTCATTCCCATTTTGCTATAATTCATGAAATTGGTGGAGATATGCAATGTTGAAGATTGGTGATATGTCAATACACTATGATAACTCAACCTCAAGCATTTTTTGAATAAAATTTTGAGAGGATCTTATGCGGTCCAAACTTCTTAATCCTTAGTTTGTGGTATGTTCCTACTAGAATCAAATTGAAATGATTTTGTTATTTATTGTTGGATTCTAGTTGTATATATTTTTTTAATTTCTAACAATAATGAGCCTAGGATTGTTAGAGAGGCTATAGGTACATGCAAGATGTAGGTTCCTAGATGGAAGCCATGAATGAAGAGATGGTTACTTTGAAGAAGAATGATACATTGGATCTAGTATCTTTTCTTGAAGGATGGAAACCCATTGGTTCTAAATGTGTGTTCAAGAAGAAACTAGGTCTAGATGGTAGTGCTGAGAAGCACAAAGCATGGTTGGTCACTAAAGGGTATTCCTAGGTGGATGAAATTGATTATGACTATATATTCTCTCCTATTGTGAAGCTAACATCCATTTGATTCCTATTATCACTTGAAATAGTTTATGAATTGTACCTTGAGAAAATGAATGTGAAGACAAAATTCCTTCATGATAATTTGGAGGAAGAATTTTACATGTCATAGCTCAACCATTTCATTGAAAAAGGTAAAGAGAACATCATTTGTAAGTTAAAAAAAATATTTCTATGTTTTGAAGCAATCTCCTAGAACATGGTCCCAAAATTTTTACTCCTATGTCTTGTCTTTGAGATTTTTGAGATCTAAATCTAGCCATTGTGTGTATTGAAAATCTAAAAAATGGTCACATTATCATCATAGTCCTATATGTGGATGATATGTTGTTTATTGGGAATGGTGGAAAAATGATTTCAGATTTGAAGTCTCAATTAGAAGCATAGTTTGAAATGAAATATTTAGGTACAACGAGGTTTGTTCTTGGGATTGAAATCATCAGAAATAGAGCTAGAAAAAAGATTTAGATGAGCCAGAGTAAGTGCGTTAACTCTATATCAAAGAGATTCAATATAGCAACTTGTAGGAAGTTGGTTGTTCGTCTAGGGGATATAACTTTTTGTCGAGGATTATTGAAAATATCCTACTAAGATAGAGGAAATGACTAGTGTTCCCTATGTGAGTGTTGTTGGAAGGTTAATGTATGCTATAGTCTATACAAGGCCAAACATTTCCTAAGCAGTGAGAGTCCTTGGTTTAGAATTAATATTGAAAGGGTGCATTTGGAAATGGTTCGAAGAGCTGAGCCAGAGTAAGTGTGTTAACTCTATATCAAAGAGATTCAATATAGCAACTTGTAGGAAGTTGGTTGTTCCTCTAGGGGATATAACTTTTTGTGGAGGATTATTAAAAATATCCTACTAAGATAGAGGAAATGACTAGTGTTCCCTATGTGAGTGTTGTTGGAAGGTTAATGTATGCTATAGTCTATACAAGGCCAAACATTTCCTAATTAGTGGGAGTGCTTAGTCTGTTTATAACTAATATTGAAAGGGTGCATTTGGAAATGGTTAGGAGATTTTTCAAGTATTTGTGGGGTACTTCAAATATTACCTATATTTTCATGTTAATCTTATTAGACCTTGAAT
The DNA here is from genome assembly GCF_030272615.1 of Cryptomeria japonica. NCBI lineage: Eukaryota > Viridiplantae > Streptophyta > Pinopsida > Cupressales > Cupressaceae > Cryptomeria > Cryptomeria japonica. Next base: position 166,001,075 of record NC_081414.1, read on the forward strand.
ATCTATGAGTATTGATACACATGTGGATTCGAAGTGGATAGGTTGATATTGATAGTAGATGATCCATGAGTGGATATGTGTTCATAATGTTTGGTGGTGCTATAATTTGGATGAGTAAGTGGCAATCTATAGTCACATTACCCTCTACATAAGGAAAGTACATGGAAGCTACTCATGCTCGCAAAAAATCATTTATTTTAAAAGATTGTGCTCAAATATTGGTTTTAATGCATGATAGATTACTATATGTTGTGATAGCTAGAGAGACATTTTCTTAGCAAAGAATTCTACTTTCCATGCCAAAACAAAGCACATTGATGTAAAATTGTTTTATTTGTGATATAGTGGAAGATGGAAAGGTGAATATGGAGATGATTAATACTTTTGTGAATATTTTGATGAATTGACAAAGGCAGTGAGCACATATATTTTCAAATTGTGTGTCGATTATATGTGCCTTGCAAACTTAAGCATATGATAGAGTTTTGACTCTTGTAGGTCTTCAACAAGTGAAAGAATTTATTAGGATTAAGGTATCTCAACATTTGAGAGTACTAATAATTAATTAATTAATTAATTAATCCCCAATTTATGCAAATTTTACTCATTATATCCTTAGAGTTCTATTTTTGAGTTGCTATGTCACTTTGTGGGGCGATTTGAGTGTTGGCTTACTACATGTATAGTGTGGAGCATCAAATTATGCCACTTGGAACTATGACACACTTTTGGAGACAATAGTTTGTAAAAAAGGCTCACAAATATGCACTTGGGTGCCATGTGTCCTTGTTTGTTGAGATAACTCTTGGTGAGATGAAAATTGCTAATTCAAGACTTGTAGGATGAGATGAATTAATTTTTGGCAATTTATAGTTATGGTGAATTAATTTTAGCAACTATCTTTATACATACTGGATGCCTAAATGTGGATTTGACAAGTTTCCATGTGAGAGGTGTTGTTGTATTTGATAATTTTTTATTTTGGAAGGATAGGTGTTAGTGGGTTAGAAAGTTCTATTTGCAAAGTGTCTAAGAACATGAAAAGTTGTTGTTTTGGACACCACTTGTCTACCTAGGTCTAGGAAATAGTTTTGGAACCCATGGGCAGGTCTACCTTTCATTTTTTTGATTTATAAATATGTTGCTACCTAAGTTGTTTTGATGAGACACTTTTCTATTTTGTGAAACTTGTTATTTTGCCTGAATTACTCAAAGAATCCCTATTGTTGTAACTATAACTGAAAGAGAATAGACTCTAAATGTCGTATTGCAATCCTTTTTACTAATAATTTGATTTTTTATTTCTTTGGATAAACACAAGTTTTTAGCCTGGTATAGGCCTAAAGAAATTGCTTACAGAGGATCACCTCCCACTTATGCCACTTCTAGGGGGCCATCTTTCCTCATTATAATTTCACTTATTCATAACCATAAGCTCAATGGATGAATAAAGCTTTCATAGTGTGCGAGCACAACAGTCTAGTGAAGGCACATATTCTTGGAGCACATAGGCCTAGCAAAGGTACAAGGTATGTGAGGTTAATGAAACAAGAGGGTTTGAACCTTTGTGGCCACCTCACCAATAAAGTGACTTTAACATGACATTATGCCTCAATGGGAATTTTTTTAGAGGTTTGAACCTTGGTTGTAGGCACTAAAAGATTGAAGCCCCACCATTTCATGAAAGGTTACCCTTAAATTATCACTATCAATTGTTGACGCAATAAAGAGTGACCTCTCAAAGTTTGATCCTTGGTTGTAGACACTACAAGAAAGAAGCATCACCATTTCATTGAAGGGTTGCCCCTCTTTTATTAATAGTACAATTGATCTGTGCATTGGTGTGTAACATTTTTCCCATAAGGGATTTCCCATGTAAATCTAGTTTTCAATGTTTTATGTGTTTAGGTGCTTTGAAACTACTTTTCCTCTATGCATCTAAATTTGTAACTGATTAATTGTTTGTAAGAAAGTTTTTTGTATTCAACATTCTGATAGATTTTACATTAGGAAGAATGTTTCCACACTTTTCTTTTCTATCACCTACATTAGATTTATTTCCTCCTCGTGAGGTAGGAAATAGGCATAGGCATAAAAGCACAATAGTTAGGGAAACAAAAAACTAACAATGCAATGAAATTAAAGTCCTATCACATTCAATAGAAGAATTGAAGACAAGATGTAAATTAAAAAGGCAAACCAACAAAAGCATATCCTTTAATTGGCTTCCATTGTTTTTCTTTCTCCTTCAAATTTTGTGGATGCCACCTACAAATGTAAGTTATTAAAAGAAACTTGGATTTCAAGAAGATGTATTCAAAAGTGACAATGTAAGGATACTCAAAATGTGGTTAAAACTGAATGAGAAAAGAGTCCAATTTATAGGCAAATTGATGATTGATTGGATGACTAAGATTGATTTGAGATTGAAAGTAATCAATGAAAAAGATTAAATAAGATGACTTGTTAAGTGAAGATAAAAAGGAAATTGCATTTCCAATGTTGAGGAAGAAATAGAAATGAAAAGAGATAAGTGAAAACGAATATTAGAAATGAAAAAATGTGAGAAGAGGGGATGATCGCGTGCGTGGGGGGGATCGCGGGCAGTTGAGCTATGGTTTTGGGGCCCTAGCTCATGGGTGGCTTTGTTGCAGGTGCAGTAGGGGAGGGAAGTGTAGGGTGCAAGGGAGTGTCGTGGCAATGACTGTTGGTTAGGGTTTGACAGTGGGTGTGGGGAGAGAAGCGAGGGTCATCGAGTGGGGCTTAGGCTGCGCGGGGGTGGGGCTCTGGCTTGCTGCAGCTCGAGGGTTTCCTGTGAGCTTGGGGGTGTCAGCTGGCCCCTTCCTTTGATGGTACTTGGGAGGGGTGGTTCCTTGGATGTCGTGCCTCCTTGAGTGGCCTTTTGGGGTGTGGGTTCTTGGCACTCGTGTTTTATTTTTTTGTGCCCCGATGTCAAGTTTTGGTGGTGAGGCCTCGCAGGTTTCTCCAACCATGGATTTCTGTGCTGCGATGGGCTCAAAACCCCCACTTCAGAGTATGAAGACTTTTGACAGTAATCTTTTCTCATCAGATTCTGGGTTTGGGAGTGCTGGCAGCTCTCACATTATGAAGATTAATGGTTGTCTAGAGAGATGCAGTGAGAGGCCGAAGCTGGTTATTCCTCCTAAGATGATAGCTGAAGACATTGAATATTTTTCATAACACTCACTATACTACAAGTTTTTGGGAATGAGGGTTTCCTTGCAGTTTTTGGAAAATTGGGCGCAGAGGACTTGGGCACTAGAAGGGGAGATGGAGATTATGCTATTGGCAAATAACTACTTCATGGTTACTTTCAAATGCATGGAGGATCGCAATAGGGTCTTTGAAGGAGGCCCATATTTTGACAACCAGGTGGGATTGTTCATCAAGCCTTGGCATGTGGGGTTTAATCCTTCCGAGGAGCTCCCAAATAGGGTTCCAGTGTGGGTTCAGTTACCACGTTTTCCTGTGGAATGTTGTTGGGAGGATATGCTTTGGATGCTTGCTGCTTTGCTTGGGAGGCCAGTGGGATCTTCAACGCAAACCTTGGGGAGAAAGGTAATGACCTTTGCACAGGCTCTTATTCTTGGGTTCAATAGTTAGATTATGAGACTTTACCATTTCGATGTTGTCTGTGTCATGAGTATGGTCATTTATAGCATAAGTGCCCTAGATATAAACCAACGGTGCGCCAACCTTAGCAGTCGGACCCAAGCCTAGATAGGGCTGAGAAAGGGAAAGCTGCCAAGCCAGTCGAGGTTGAGGGTGCTGATGGTTTTGTCTCAGTTATGACAAAGAATAGGAACCAAGGACAAAAGAGGCCCTTACAGGAGAGACAGGAGGAGGATTCCTTCAACAAATTTGAGGTCTTGGATGATCTTAGTCACCAGGAAGTAAATCCGGGGTTAACCCCTTTGGATCAAGGTGCATCACGGGGGCTCCAGAAAGAGTAATTGAGGACTCTACCCAGGCCCTGCTAGTGGTTGGAAGCCAACAGATGGAGATGGATCAGCCAGTAGGGGTCCAGTTGGGACTCACTCCTAGTTTTGAGGTGAATTTGGTTGAGGGGGAGGGTTCTTCGATAGCTTTGAAATTGGAATCGGCTGGGGTTAAAAGTAATAAGTCCTCTGCTCACCTGGGTCTACATCAGAAAGATATTAAGAAAAGTGCTTCAAAGAAGAGCTCAAAGGTTGGCAAAAAGAAGGATCTAGATAAGATCAAATTGATGGGGGAGAATTTGGTTGAGTCAGGGTTAGTAAAGACTTTGGATTCTCACTTTTCCAATCCCCCAAACTGATTGTTCTTTCATGGAATGTGAGGGGCTTGAACAATGGCCCTAAACAAAAAGTTGTTTAGGATTTGATTATGAATCATTCACCTGATGTCCTATTCTTGCAAGAAACTAAACTTTATGTGGAGAGTATGATGGGTTTAGTGCCAAAGTTGTGGGGGCAAGGTGAGTGTCAGTGTGTTGGGGTAGCTGGTTCCTCTGGAGGGGTGGCCTATCTTTGGAACCCTTTAAGATTTTGTCCTGTCTGGTGGGTTGCCTCCAGATATTCATTATCCGGGGTTATATCTAGTCTTGAGACTGGGGAATTCATCTTGTTTTCTAACATCTATGCCCCTACTGATTTTCAGGGTAAGCAAAACTTATGGTCTCATATTTCTTGTATGCAAAGGCTGACCCCTTTTCACCCTTGGATTATGGCAGGAGACTTCAATGCCATCCTTGAGTTGAGTGAAAAGAAGGGGGGTGTTATGTGGTTGGAATCTTCTTCTGTCCTTTTTCAAGATAGTATATCTTTGTTGTAGCTTGTTGACATTAAGCATGGCAATGGTTTGCTCACTTGGAACAATAGGAGGGTGGGAGAGTATTGGATTGCAGAGAGGTTGGATCATTTTCTGGTTTCTAGTTTTTGGATTGGTGGGGGGTGGTCCACAAGTTATGAGATTCTTGACTGGAGAGGGTCAGATCACTAGCCCATCAAGCTGGTTTCTTCTTCGGCTCGAGTAGCTCACTCACCTACTTTCAAATTCCAACTTATGTGGCTTCGAGATCCTACTTTGTAGGTTCTTGTAGCAGAGTGGTGGAGGAATGGGAGGCCAGCCTTTGGCACTGCCATGTACTCTTTTGCCAAGCAGTTGCAATTTGTTAAGTTTCAACTTAAACAGTGGAACCGACAGGGATTTGGGAACATTTTTCATGCTAAGAAAGTTGCTCAACTTGTGCTGAATGGGATCACCAATGAAATCAGAGAGCATGGTTTGTCTGAAGAATTGCTTAGGGAGGAGGTCAGGGCTGTCAAGGTGGTTGAGGAATGGGAGCTTAAGGAAGAAATATACTGGAAGCAGAGAGCTCATATTGATTGGCTGAAGGAGGGGGATAAGAACACTGCTTTCTTCTTCAACTCAGTGAAAGAAAGAAGACATGGAAATTCCCTCCCCATTTTGGTTAACGATAGAGGTGAGCAGTGCTTATCCTTATAGGAGATCTCTAGGGAGTCATTACAGTTTTTTCAGGCCCTCTTCAGGGAGGACTCCCAAGGGGAAATGATGGCAGAGAATTAGGTTCTTTCTTTCATTCCTTCTCTTGTCACGAGGGAGATGAATGAGCAGCTTTTGTGTCCTATTTTGTTGGAAGAGCTTGAGAGGATTGCCTTTCACATGAGGAAAGGAAAAGCTCCTGGACCGGATAGGTTCCCGGTAGAATTCTTTCAAGAGTTCTAGGATATTATCAAACTCGATTCATTGGATGTAGTCCAGGAGTCCTAGAGGAATAAGAAGATGCTTCGGGCGTTGAATGCAACTTTCATTTCTCTAATCCCCAAGTGTGATGGGGCCAACCGGCTATGACAGTTCCACCCTATCTCTCTCTGCAATGTGATTTATAAGAACATCTCTAAGTTGATAGCTGATAGATTGAAGAAGTGCCCGGGGAATGTTATCTCTAAGGAGCAGAGTGGATTTATGGAAGGATGCCAAATTTTGGATGGTGTGGTCATTTCTATGGAGACCATTCATTCTATGGCTTCATACAAGGAAAAAGCTATATTTGTTAAGCTGGATATGGCTAAGGCGTATGATAGAGTTTGGTGGTCCTTCCTTTAGAAGATCCTCAGGGCTTTTGGTTTTGCTGATGAGTGGGTCTAGTGGGTTATGAGTTATGTTACATCTACTTCTTTCTTTGTGCTTATCAATGGAGACCATACTGAGCTCTTTGGTTCTTCTAGGGGCCTCCGCCAGGGGGACCCCCTCTCCCCTTATTTATTCATTCTTCTGGCTGAGGGTCTGGGGAGGTTGATTAAGCATAATGTGGGTTTGGGTATCATTTAGGGTTGAAGATGGGGTAATGACCTGCAGCCACAGTCTCATTTGCAGTTTGTGGATGACACGACCCTTATGGGGTTGGCTCAAGAGAGAAGCTACTAATTTGTGTAAGGTCTTGGATGTTTATCTTGCGGCCTCGGGCCAGTTGATCAATGAGGATAAATCTTCTATCCTCTTTTTCAACACTCCTAAAACTATTCAAAGGAGGATTGCTCTTATCTTGAGATTCCAAGTTGGCTCCCTGCCCTTGATTTATTTGGGTATTCCTATTTCTCCTGGCAACCCTCCTAGGGAGTCTTGGCAGGGTATTTTGGATAAATTTCGCATGAAGTTTGAACACTAGACTCATAGATGGCTATACTTTGCTGGGAGGGTACAACTAATTCAGTCGGTGGTTCAGGCTCTTTCGATCTATCAATGTATGCTTCATGTGGCTCCTAAGTGGTTCTTGAAGGGTTTGGATTCTCTAGCTAAGCAATTCTTATGGGTAGGCAATCTTTCCTCTTCCAAATGGAGTCTGGTTAATTGGGACCTAGTGTGTAGCCCGAAGCAGTTAGGGGGGCTTGGTTTAAGGTAGTCTATTATTTTTGGGGAAGCACTGGCTGCTAAATTGTACTGGAGGTGGTGTGTGGAGCAGGATCAAGGCTGGGCTAGGACTTTGGCCAACACATATTTGCAGAGGATCCCGATGGAGGAAATCCCTAGATATCTGCTTGAGGGAAAGGGCTCATCGATTTGGTATACTCTTAAGAGGGGGGCTTCACTCATTAAGGCTGGGCTTTTTTGGATTTGCAGAAGGGGGGAAGAGGTCCTTTTTTGGAATGACTCTTGGGATGGATATCCCCCCATCCTTGATCAGTTTCCTCACCTTGGCAATCTATGCCAGAGGTATTTGGAGGTAGGGTGGTCAAGGGTGAGTAACTTTAAGGCTATTTATAGGCGTGGTCTAGATTTGGAGCAGTGGAAGGCTCCTAATGAGTGGCTGGTTGCTGGGATGGAGGAAGAGTGTGCTGAGTTGCATGGCATTTTGGCAAGTAGACACTATAGCTCCCTCAAGGGAAGGCATGGGCTTGCTTGGTCTCCAAATCCTAAGGGCATTTTTACTGTGGCTAGTGGATAATGGGAATTGTTGAACCGAAGACTTGAGGGAGGAGAGGTGAATTGGTGGAAACAGGTGTGGAATAATGTTTCTTGGCCAAAGTGTAATTGCTTTGCTTGGACTTTGGCTTTGAATATATGTCTAACCTGGGACAATATCTACAAGTGGGGATTCTTGGGGCCTTCTATTTGTGTTTTGTATGGTAATGGTGAGGAAGATTCCTCACACCTGTTCTTCAGATTCCCCTTCTCTATGCTGATTTGGCATTATTGGTGAGGGGTGTGGAAGCATCCTTGTGTCCACACGGATTCTCTGGTTGAGTTCTGGAGTAGTTTGGGCAGACCTCCTATCTTGTCCTCCTTCCTCCAGTCTGTCTGTTATATTGGGCCCATCTTCATTTTGTGGTAGATTTGGCTTGAGAGGAACAAGAAGATTTTTCGTGAGGTCAGATTGTTTGTTCAACAAGTTTGGAATAGGATCATTGCTATGATTCAGGAGATAGTGGAAGCTAAATGTGAGGTGAAGTTTTCACTGAGTAGAGATGAGGTAGATATTGTGAGTAGGTTTGGCTTGTAGGAGTTGTCTCCTACCTCAGCTTGTGTCAGGAGAGGTAGACGAGCTAAGAAGAAGGTGCAAAGGGTGGCAAGGTGGATACCCCCTCAGGATGGGATTATCAAGATTAACACTGATGGCTCATTTAGGGGTAACCCAGGCCCTATTGGAGTTGGTGGTGTTGGCAGGAATAGTAGGGGGGAGGTAGTTTTCCTCTTTTTAGTGCATAAAGGGAGGCAATCTAATAATTTTATGGAGGGATTTGCAATTCTCTATGCCCTAGAGCGGGTTTGGGAGTTGGGACAAAGGAAGGTGATTTGTGAATCGGATTCACAAATTGTTGTTAACCTGTTGAATGAGCAGAAGGTGAGTGGGATCTAGTGGCAGTTGGCAGGGATTGTTCAACAAATTCTCCATATTAGTTTTTTTAATGGAGCAAGTGTCTTTCATCCACATCCCTCGAGAATGAAATAGAGCAGCTGATTGTTTGGCCAAGTGGGCCTCAGAACATGGTAGTGATTGGAAAATTGAAGGTTGGGAGCATCTCTCCGAGGATTACTCTCAAGACTTGCAGAAGATTTTTACTGAGGACATGGATGGTTATGAAGCTGGATGAGGTGGGGCTGGTTTGGTAGTTCTTTTCTAGGGCCTCGGGGCTCTGGCTCTCTTTGTAATTTTTGTGATTGAGTTTCAATAAAGTTTTTACCCCTTTTATTCAAAAAGAAAATGAATATTAGAAACATCCATTTTCACTAAAATATGCCAAAAATGAAAGTGGAGGAAAAGACTAGTGGAGAATTAGCAAGTTTGAAGAGATAAGTGAGAATAAAAATTGGAAAGTGGAAGAGATAAGTGGAAATAAAAATTAAAAAGTGGAAGAGTTAAGTGGGGTCATAAATAAATAAATAAAATTTATTTATTTCACCCACACATAGTAATTAAATAAATTAAAAATTTATTTAATTAGAATAAATGGAGAAAGGGGATTAAATAATTATTCTTAATTATTTAATTATATAAGAATAATTAGTTTAGAATAAATAGAGTACATAATTCGAGAATTATTCAATCAAAGAGGAATAGTTAGGATTAGTTGATTAAGATCAAGATTAATTGATTAGAAAGAAATAATGATGAACATTAATTAAATAATAAATATTATTTAATTAATGGTTTAGAAGAACAATAATTAAATAATAAATATTATTTAATTAATGGTTTAGAAGAACAATGATTAAATAATTAATAATTATTTAATTATAGGAAATTCGCAGAAGAAAATTAGTACTAATTAAATAATTACAATTATCTAATCAGTTTAGACAAAAAAGGTTAGTGAAAAGTGTCATCGAAGACTTAGGAGAATTTTTCAGTGTCTACACTCCTATATTCATTTTATTTTTAATACCTATTAGGGTCCAATTAGGCTCTTGGCTAGTTGGGAGGGGAGATTCTACAAGGCTATTTAAGATAAGAAAACCATTAAATAAGTTGTTATCTTCATTAGGGGTCCAAGGAACTTCCAAATTGATGTAAAGGTCCTTAACTAAGGATTCCACATCCTCCTTTTTTGTATTGACTATATGTAATTCATTGTTTAAATCTACAAGTGTATGTTAGGATCTTCCTTATTCAGTTCTTGGGGGTTAACCTTGATAGAAATATCTCCATCCACTAGGCCTTTAGGTAAGGATTCCACATCCTCTTGTTTTGTACAAACTATTTAATTACTTTAGTGGTTAACTCGACTTGCATTTTAGGATCTTCCTTGTTTAGTTCTTGTGGGGTAATATTAATAGGAGTCCCCTTTTCATTATTATATTCTTCCAATTATGGTTCTTGAGGTTTAACCTCTTCGGATTCCTTCTGATCAATTAGTCATTTCTCCTCATCCTTCTACTATAATATGTTATCCTCTAGAATTAATCGCACCCTAATGAAGCCTAAGGTATCAATTTTTAAAGGTATACCAGGAAACAATGAGTCAAATTTGCTTCCTTTAGAGGAGGTGTGAGATGAAATTGGGTCTATTTTTGAATAATGGGCCATCTCATAGATCTTGAGATTTCACCAATCGAACATTGAGTTGGTGGACCTCTAGTCACTTCCTTATCCTTCATCTAAGGATTTTCAATGGATGAAATACAACATTTATCCACAAGGTGACTGAATTTATTACATTTTTTTATAAAAGAAGCTAGCATTATCATAGACAATGGTCTGACACCATTTTCCAAACTTGGGGTTTAGGGCGATACTTTGGGATAATGACTTATTAACTTCACATTAACGCATAATCTAGCAAAGATGAGGTGGGATTTTTGGAGGGTGATTTATCAATTGTGATTAACACCCTGTTGGTAAACAGATTTGTCCCTTTCAAGAAATTTATTTGTTCTCTCTGAATAGAAATGTAACTCTTGTAAGACCCATTATGAAAGTAACAAATTACCAACAATTGGATGAATTAATTAAAATTCAACCTCTGCATTAGAGGGCAACTCCTCGTAAGATTCACAATGAATTTAATACACAAATGAAATGTTGACACTTTTTCCCAAAAAGCATGGAAAGGCTTTAGCATTCATCCATCAACACAAAAGAATGCTTTCAAATTGAAACAAAGAAAATATTCTAAAAATTCAATTGAGCTCACAGACTCTAACTCACACACATGTTCACTTAGTAAGTTCAGAGCATAGCAAATGCACAATAATAATGATGTCTAATCGATTCTCTCTCATGCCTCACATGACAAGGGGGATTAGCACAACTCAATACACAATGAATCTGCTAACAATTAATAGAACCTATGAACTCAAAAAAAATATAGAAATAACTGATCATAAAATGATATCATGCCCATAGCAGATTTCTCAAGAAAGATTCCTAATATTTAAACACACAGATTCAAAGACCACACACCATAACATTTTATTGATAATCAGTCATTCTAGTTTAAACAGTTCATAGAAAAACAAAATGTATATTGTCTGTTGCTTGAAAAATCACAGTTTTTCCAGCCCCAACAAAAACAAGCTTTCTAGCTTAAGTAGCTTGTTGGCTCATAGTTTTTACATAACAAATTTCACTTTATTTTAACCAAAGGTTAAAGAAACCGTTTACTATAATAGGAAAGAAAAACTAAAACAACAACCATTGTGAAGTTGACAGCTCATTCTTGGATTAATCACGATTCCACTGTGGCAGAGGAAGTTACTGATCTATATTGTTTTGCCGTAGAACCACACATTCTATGCCATTCCAAGTGTGCCACCAATAAATTCAGGATGACCTGATAATAAGGAAGTTTGATGTGCTGAATTAGTTGTTTCCACACCTACATGTCCATGTTCACTTGTGTCACTCTTGCCTTGTGTGCCTCCAAATGATCGGAATAGACCGTGAGCATTGATTCGATCCTAGCCACTTTTGAGAAGTCATCCTCGGTCAAGGATTTTGTCATCTAGATGAATTGTATCCTTTCCTTAAAGATTTTGGTCATATTTGTGACTGCTTCAATTATCTTAGCATCACCTTTCATGCGCTGGATGTCAATGCACTTGAGATCCTTCTGCATTGTATCAATTAAGTCTGTCAATCCCTTGAGAAATTTAGTTGACTCTTCATGGCCTTGTTTAATGATTGAGTTACACCACTCCACATTCTTCTTTGATACATATAACACATTATCATCCAGATTTTCTACTATTTTTTTGGCTAAGAACTTCATCACTCCATACTTCTGTATGTCATTCATTTGCACAAGAACTGCCACCCATTTGATCCTTTCTTTCTCCCAAGCCACAATCTCTAGCTCTAATTCCTTGCTCACTGTCTTGACATCCTTATAAACCTTCACTAGATTGATGATGTAGTGTGATCCCTATTGCATTATAAGATCCAACCATTTATTGAACATCTTCGTGACTATTCTATTCCTTTGAACCTGGTCCATCATCTTCTGATTGGCTGGAGATTTAGGATCAAATGATACAAGTACTTGTGAAAAAGGTTGGGGATTTGGACTGTGAATGATATTGATATACTTAGCCATCTGAGTGATGACTTGCTTCAATTCCTTTTTATGTTTCTCATCTTTTATTATTCTAGAAATTATCCTTTTTGTGGATGATTCCAAATGCTTAACATCAACAGCACGTGAAGCAACTCCCAAGTCTATCTTTTCAACTATAAAGTCCTCCTCAGTAGCTTTGTCTGCATCTCTCTCTAGATTTGGTTTGTCTATTTCGGCCATCTAGTGACCTGTTGCTTCATCCGCTTCAAGCATTGTTTGCGTCTTGAGTTTTTTCGGCTTTGATGCCTTTCCCAAACATTTGTTGACCATGTCTTCCATAGGGATTGTAATCGGCACTACATTTCATTTCTTTCCAACAATAGCTTCCAACCATCATGGTGTGTTTGTGGGATCCTTAGGTGGAGGAGTTGTCTGTATATTGGGTGAAGTGACAATAACTAGGGTGTTCATGGGGTCTTGTTTGCTTTCCACTTCTTTTCCCGTTTCCATTTCCTGCATCACAGGTTCATCCAAATCCTATTGATCCATTGTTACCTATATCTCTTCACTAGGGTATAGGTCTACGATAACCTGTTTCAAAATGGGATCCCTACTCTTCTTCTTACTCTTGGACTGGGTTACTCGAGTGACTGTGGAACTTGATGGCGACTTCTTTGATCTCCTAGGTTGGATTTTCTCAACAATAGGCCTTGAAACACCTGCAACATTAACAATTTCATTAGTGGTAGAAATGGGAGATTGAGTCACAATGTGTGATTCAACTCTTAGTTCATGTGAGGACATGTGAGGTCCCTCTTTAAACTTTTGGTTTCTCAACCATCTCTCTATTCTTCTCACAACATTGAAAGTTCTATCTTGAATATTGTCATCCTCCTTTTTATTCTAATCAATTTTTGGAATTGGTTTTCCTTGAACCTCTATATCGAACTCAGGGTCTAAGATATCTTCCCCTGTATCTTCTTGTACTCCAGATATATTGATTGGAAGCTTCGTGGAAATTATTTGTTGCAAAGTGAACCTTGACCACAGTCTTTGATAGTTCTAATACTAAATGTTTAGTACAAATGTCAAGCTAATAAGATGAGAGGGGGGGTGAATCATATAAACTTAATGTTCATAAAATCAACAGATTCAACCTCGATAACCTTATCAGAAAAACTGTAAAGCATGCAAACTCATAAATAGATAAGATCACAAAATATATAACACCAGATTTAACGTGGAAACCCAAATAGGGAAAAGCAACTGTGGGATTTTGGACCCACTGAGAAATATACTCTTCTAGAGTATGCTCGGTTAAAAGCAAATCCTGTCAAAGATTACAAACACATTGCTAGATGTGACCCGGTTAAGGGATTTCCCTCAGATTTGTTAGAATCTTCACCTTGTTAGAAGTGACCTTGTTAAAGGATTTCAAACACTCAATCAGAATATCACCTTTCTAGAGGGTTTTATAAATAATACTGTTAAGTCCACTTGGTTAAGAGATTTTCTGTCACTTTACAAAATAACAGTAATAAAAATCTATTGGCAACTTCACATCTAAAATGCTAAAGTAGATTCTTATTTGCTCAATACAATCTAGTCATAGGACTTATCTTGTCGATATACTGGGCTCTATACTCTGTTATTCAAATAGGTCTTCAAGCTTCTGTGCTCGGTAATCACTATGTAGCATCCCTGTGCTTACACTTGCCCGCATACATTGTTTATCAACAGTTCCTTATTTATAAATAGTTTGCCAACCGCTTAATCTCCTTGATCACATAGCCCATGATCAATCATAACCATCAGATCTTCAAACTTGACCAGGTTCAATGTATCCTTCGATCTGAAAATGTTTTACCCTGCCTTGGAACTTGCATACATTTCTTGGAACTTGTGCTAGGGTATTGCAGTTCAATCTGAGCTGTAGATCTTCCTGCTGATCTTTCATTGCCATAGATCCTTAACAACCTTTATACACATTGTAACAATCATTTAATCATAACTAGCTCATCAGCTTCCTTCATTAAATAATGCTTTTATTCATTCAATGCATTCTATTATTACTCGGTTGCAACTCGGTAAATCTAAACTTCACTCGGTAGACATTCTGCCTTCATTAACCGATAGCGATAACTTTAGGGTTTATCGACTAGGTTCCTTAGGGTTTACCGACTAGGTTCTTTGCTCGGTAACATAGTATAGTATTAACCTTACAATCAACAACATATGTAGGATATCAAAACAATCTAAATATCATGATCTCATCATTGTCTAACTCGGTAATAGTTGCCCATTGAATAACTTATTCCTCCCCTTATTCATCACATTCTTTTTGTGTCTTTTACCGACATCTTTATATTTACCAAATCATACTTCTTAAGATATGGCAACATCATACTGAATTAGAAAATCAATTTCTTGACATCAATGAAAAAATAATAATATTAAGACAGTAAACATCCTTAATCAGTTATATCCATAATCATCAACAACCTTCTCAATATCCTAATTGAAATGCCAACAATCTCTCATTATAATTGGAATGCCAACAATCTCTCATTGTAATTGGAATGCCAACAATCTCTCATTGTAATTGGAATGCCAACAATCTCCCTTTATCTGTTATAATGCCAATAGTCTTTTCCTTACCTCATATTCGTCACTGCAATTCTCCCAGTAATCCTCCAACTGAGGTTCATGACAAAAATGGTTGTTCACATTTAGATTTTCAATGGCATAACCTCTACTGTCAAACTTACATCTTGCCACATATGGCTGCAGGTTCATCCTCTTGAATTCCAATTCCAGGTTCAGAGTGTCAGATACATATTTGCAGCTATAGTATCCAATTTCAATAGGGAATACAACTCCAGACTCACTCTTTGTTCCCAATCTCTTATCAATGTAAGCTAGCTACCTGCTTACCTCTATAAGTACATAGCTATCAAAGGCATACCTAGGCAGCTTGAATGGTTGACCCTCAAAACCACCTACTCATAGGTAAGTGAACCTGATAAATTGAATAAAGAAGCTACCATATATGCTTATGAACTCCATTGCTCCAATAGACATTCTCTTGTTCACATCCCCCTGGAGCTCAAAAGGAGGTTTCCCCATGAAGACACCATTCCATCTATCAATTTGCTCAACATGTCTTTGTTGTTGTAACTGGGGATAATAATTATACACCCTCATCCCATCTACCCAAGGTTCACTAAGCAAACCATTCCAATCCCTTGTACAAGCTAGTATGTAGAAAAGATAAGAAGACATATAAAAAACCCGACATTCCCACAAAGTTACTCAAACCTTCATGAAGTCTTTCCGCAATTACCTATGACCAATCATGATACTTGTCACCAGATAACAACACCTGGATGAAAAAGTACATCCAATCTTCCCAGTAGAAAGAATGCATGTGAGTTTCCCTTCACCCTATTTAGAAGTATCACAATATCCTGCACTTCTATGATGAAATGCTCTCTAGTCAGGGGATTTTGCAGCTGTGACCCTCCTTTCTAAAATTTTAGGAGCCAAATCCTAGCAATCACACTCTTGTACTTACTTTTTGTCTCCGAGAAAGAGGTATATAAATTCCCAATGGTCCAATCATCATATTTGTCCTTGTGTGAAATTCCCATTATCGCCATTACTGTTTCTCTATTGATACTGACTAGCAGTTCACCGTTATTTATTTTGATGCAACTGTTCTCCGTATCATACCTATTCATGCAAGCAATCACCAAATCTAGACAAGGTGCGACAAGCGGAAACACAACAGCTTCAACAGGACCGCTTTTTACTATTTTCTCCATCATTGAACCAATTTGAGGGTTCTTGGCTCTCTCTAAGAAATCTCCCAAATCAACATGAGCCAAGGAAGTATCTTCTAGTTCTGGTAATATACTCACTAGACATGAGGTCTGACCAAGCTTCGACAATATTGACCTCATACTGCCTATCTATACTTCTAACAAAGAAATTCTAAAACAAGGCAGAATTTCACTCCAACAATTTAGAGATTTTCTTCCTATATTGATAAATCTTCAAAACTTAAAGAAACACAACTTAGGAGGAGTCATCTGAACTTACCCGTTAACACCATGAAAACTGGAAACTTTCTTAGGAAATCAGAGTTGGTTTTACCTTCGACACCTCCAATTTGCTCAAGTATAGCAGCTGCAACCCTTACAATCTATGGAAATAAATTCATACATTCCTTTTGAATAGATAGGAAAATATATATAAAGCTACACATTCTTCATAATGATTCACTCAAGCGTGCAAAGTAATAGTGAAATGACTAAAATCTAAAACCTTCTTAAGTATCCATCACTTTTGCACAAGTAGTTGATGCACTCATGATTACTTTCCATATTTAGAATTTTAAACTATTGAATGTTGGGAATATTCCTTCTTGCCGCGCCACTTTCAATATCATTAAAATCCCTTAGAATTAGTTTTGAAGTGAACCTATGAACCTTGAACCATTTCACAAAGAGTTCAATGGTTCAAGTTCATTTAGGAAGTACAACAATGGACAAGCGACACACTGCAATACCGGGAACAAGCAACAATAATGATTATTAAGCAGAAGCCTTGAACGATTTGAATCGTTTGAACCATTGGTTCAAAGTTCAAGTTCAAAAACTAACTTAAAACATATAGACATCTTCTCATTATACAACAATACATTGCCACGACTCACAAAAGACATTTTGAACCTTGAACCAATTAAGGTTCATGGGTTCAAAATTCAAAATGTATAACAATAATGTGCTTGCTTTCGTGAAGACAAAGACTGCTAATGACTTTTTTTTCTCTAAAACGCACTTTAAACCTTGAACCTATTAAACTTTCTAAAAAGAGTTCAATGGTTCAAGTACAAAAGAGAACAAAAGACCTGACATAAATAAAGGCACAATAAGGTAACCCGCAAGCATGAACATTCAAAAGGGAAAAATTGCAAGGGAGGCTGACACACCCCAAAAGAATCAACAATACTCTTAAGGGTATTTGGACTCTATTACTCCAAGGGAAGCCTTGGAAGGTGGAGTCAAGTAAGAGCAATATTACCTAGATCCAAAGTAGGGTTGAAATGAGGTTTACATTTACAAAGGGAGAGGCCATTATGATGCTCTTTATAAAAAAACTTCGGACCCTCCAAAAAGAATTTTATCATATCATCCTTATTGAAAATAAAAATAAAAATATACCATCTACCCTTGGACTAATAGATACACTACCCTTCAACTTCCAAGTAGCAAAATCCCATTGGCGAACTAAATCAAAAATAGGTCTAAACGATTTAAACTTACCAATGAGGGTAGGTGACAAATCTAGAGTAAATTTCTTCCATAAAAAAATTAGGTGGGGAGACCTCGATAACACCTAAAAAAAAATTAATAGTAGATGAAGCATATCTATTTGACAAGCCAATGTTTCTTCCAATGAGTTCATCCACCCACGAAGTGAGGAAAACTCCACAAAAAAAAGGGTTAAGCTCTCAAGATGTTTCCATTATCCTTTGAGAAATATTTTGACACTTTATATAATAGGAAAAAGTCAGACTTATTTCTAATATGTACATATTTCAAGGATGTCTTATACTCTGACCCACTGACAAAAAACTTAAACTCTCCACCACCTACCACCACAACAAAAGGCATTCTCCTACCCCAAAAAAGGTAGGTCCAAAACATAGCTCCACTGGCAACTAGACTCCAAACTTACTAACCATAAAGAAGATAAAGCACCGAGCAAATGACAAGGAGAGACACCAAAAGGTTATCCTCCTCCAAAGAAGAAAAATTCCAAAGTGCCAAAATAGTAGACATAAAAAAAATCTACAATAAGGGAGAAAGACTGCATTAGAGCACTTAGATTACTAAACAAGCTTAGAAATAGTAGTTAGGAACAAACCCCAAATAGGGAAAACCCAATGTTTGCAAAAAAAAAGAAAACCCACCAATGAACCTTATGCCAAAAATAACATAACCAACAACAACTCCTTCCATGTACAAAACTCTAGCAAAACCTCCACTCTGAAAACAAAAATAGGCAACATATCATCTACTATGAGAGGTCACAAAAAGCCAAAACAAGCCCAAATCTACGCAAAAGCCAAAGCACAACCATCACCATCATCCTCTGAATCCCCTTCATCCTCATCCTCCTTCCTTGCAACTTCTCCACCCAAAACCCTAGATCCATTTCTTCCTCTCTCATTACCACTCATTTTTTCATCGTGTTATCAAAAGTTAAATAAAATTAATTAACTTTTATTATAAAAAGTTGAATAAAATTAATTTTTGTTATAAAAAGAAATAAAATTTAAACTATTATCTTACGACTCATGTTTTATTTAAATAAAATATAAAGACTTAGATCTTTTACTATTCAATTCGATATTTAATAAAATTCAAGTAAAACAAAAAAATGAATGTATGGAGTATAAGAAATATGGGGCCAACATTAAATTTTTTAACTACGGTTAAAGTGGTCTTTCTAAAATGGTTTAAATTTTACAAAAAGGAAATTAGAGCATCATGTGACCACTAAAGACAGAGTCATATATTTAACAAGTTGTATAAGAGGCAAATCTCTCGATGTGCCTTTTCCCCTTATATAACTTGATAAATATATGGATGGATAGCCTCTTTCCACATTTTATACCTCACATTATCACAATAGAATGATAAAAAATGATGATTAAAAATAATGAAAAATGGACAACTTTGATTTTTATTATATAATATTAAATGGAGCTTAAATATTATCACTTTTCAATGAATAATTAAATATAATATATTATTCATACAGTTCTAAAAGATTATTAATTTATTAAATTATTATATAATAAAATAAAATATAAATAATATTCATTATTGATTAATAATTTGAATAAAATATAAATATAAAATAATTATAATTATTTAAATATACATTTAAAACTAGTAAACATTGAATATTATAAAGAATAAATTAAGTAATATACTGTATGTGGGAAAAGTGGGTGAATAAAACTTAAAACGTGAAAATTACGAGAAATACCAATCCACACACACACACAGGACTTCTTGATGCAAGCTATGGAGTAACGTAGTGTTACTCAGCTTCCCAAGGAGGGTCCCATGGTTCTCTATCTCACAATGTCCCTCAAACCAATGTTTTGCTCTCAGATTACTGAGCAAAATGGTTTAGGGATGGCAAATATGAGAACGAGAGAGGTTTTTAATTGATTTTAGTATGAGATGTGTTGTAAACTATGTATGATGCTAAAATGCAATAAACTAAATGATAAGATGACGAGATTAGTATGAATACTATCCTAGCATACTATATTTAGTCTATGATTGAACTAAAATGATAAAGAAATAATCTAAGCATGCATATTAGTCTATATTCCTGATTTAAAGAGAGGCTAAATGATGAGCATAAAATGGTATGAAAGCTTGAAAGAATTTGAGCATAAGTGTGATGCTTCAAATTTGAAAGATGGATGTTAAAAATGGAGGAATGAGAGCTCTATTTATAGCACAAACAGGGCAATGGATGGTCAATATTGAAAGGTTTAATCAAGGGCCAAGTTTGAAAGTTGGGTATCCATGTGCACAATTTGCACCAATGACATGGTGACAAATGTCAACATAAGATTGGTTTGAAAGAAGAGGTTGGAGGCATTAAAGGCCTGAGGAGACCTCATGGTTATCTAAAGGCTAAGGGTCAAGTCTAAGTTAGGTTTACCCAATGAATTAAGATCTAATCCAAAGATAAACCTTTGTGCAAATGATTAAGAGATAATTAAGGTCAAAGCATTAATGACCTGATGAGACCCTTGGGTTGGGTAGAGGTTGAGTCAAAACAAATGTTTTAACCATGTGGGAGGGTTTGAAATAACCATTAATGGTTATTGGAGACTTTGGGGATTAAGTGGTTGAAGGTTGGAAGCCTTCAATGGTTTTCAAAGACTTTAAGGGTTTTGGTGGTTGAAGGTTGAAAACCTTCAATGGTTATCCAAGACTTTGGGCCATTTGAGAAGTGACCTCCCTTTGCTTAGGGATGTGACAAAGTTTAGAGGGGGTTTAGGTTAATTAGAATTGGTTAGAAGATTCTAGAAGGGGTTAGGAAGGGGTTTGGGATTTTGCAAGTGGATGGGGGATAATAGGGTTTAATTGAATTATTTGATTTTCATTCAATTTGTTTGTAATTAAATAAATTTGATTTATTCAATTTAGAATAACTTTTTAATTAAATTTGAATTTAATTAAAAGTGGCTAGAGGGATTTAATTGAATAAAATGATTTATTCATTAAATGGTATAGTGAATTTTATTTAAATAAATTGAATAATTTATTTAATAAAATAGAAGAATGTGGATAATTTAATTAGGGAAATGAACATAAAATATTCATTTAGGAATATGGTCATTTTTATACGTCTACATTTTGCCCCTCTTTGAAGTGACGTGTGTGCACATGTTATTTCAAAGAAAAATGATGTGTTTTTGTGTTTTTATGATCAAATGCAATTTTTGTGTCGCTCTTTTATTTGCAAGTCATGCCCTAGATTTGATGTGATGCCCTAGATTCGATGTGATGCCCCAGATTCGATATTTGATGTGATGCCCCCTCGGGAGATGAATCAATATTTTTTTGAAATTTTTTTGATTTAAATTGATGAAGTTCATATGATGTGTAGGATTCCGTGCTTGTAGAAAGTGTGTAAATTGATTCATCTCCCGATAAATTACAAATGTTTTGGTATAAGGGAGACCGCGACCATATTACAGGCCCAGTTGGCTAACCCTAATTTCATTTTTCTCCTATAAAAGGGAAAAAGGACTTGATTTAAAGTCATTTGTGCTTTGTTGACTTTTGAAGAAAGATAATTTGCTCTAGAGAGAAAATGCCTATTCCCTATCACAGACACCGTTTCGAGCACGTTCGGAGGTACCGGAGACCAGTAGCGCGTGGACTACCAGTAAGTCAACATTTTTGACCCCTTTTGGAATTTTTGTTTTGTCATTTTCAGGTGTTTTTTGATTTTTAAATTTCGGGCGGTTCGTTTTAGCGCGTCTAAGGTTTAATTTAGCGCATACGAAGTGTACAGTAGCGCATCAAAGTTATATTTAGGGGTTGCGTTCAAAAATGTTTTGCTAGCGCATAAGATCGGTAGGTTAGCGCGTGTAGATAAAATAGCGTATGCAAAGGCTTTGGTAGCGCGTAGGGGAAACAGGGTAGCGCGTAGGACTAACCTAGCGCATAGGAGCTGCCGGGGTTCGCATAGGAAAAGGGATTTAGCACGTAGGACTAACCTAGCACATAAGTCTGATTAGATAGCACAACGGAAGTAAAGAGTAGCGCATAGATAGGTTCTAGCGCATAGGGTAGATAGGTTAGCGCTTAGGAAGGGTAGATTAGCGTGTAGACATGTTCTAGCTCATAGGACAGATAGATTAGCGCGTAGGACAAGTGGCCTTGCGCGTGGGTTTGTTTTAGCGCATTGGGGGTCTGTTTTAGCGCATCTAAGAAAAATTTGCAGTTTTGGTCGAGTTTGAAAAAAAATTGTGGTTTTTGTGTGTCTGTCGTGTTTTTGATGCATTTATCCAAGATGAGTATTTGTATAACTTGTTTTGATGTGCAATTTTCCAAGTTATGTATAGATATCAAGCTATTTGTGTTGATCAGAATATGATTATTTGCGTTGTTTGTTTTAAGTTCAATGTGTGTGAAAGCCTGAGTTGTTTTACAAGCCGATATGGGTTGGAAACTTGAGTTGTTTTACAAGCTGATATGGATGGGAAACTTGAGTTGTTTTACAAGTTTATGTGATTGTGGTACTTGAGTTGTTTTACAAGTTTTGATATGGTTTTTGAGAACTTGAGTTGTTTTACAAGTTGATATGAAATGATAGGATTTTGAACTTTGATTGTAGATGAGCAAATTGTTTCATGTTTTTGATGTAAGTTTGATTTTGATATCTTTGTGTTGATGCGGAAACTGATATTGGATATGTTTTGTTTGTTGATAGGAGCAATTGGGTATTGTGCAGTCGAGGGAGAGATTCTTGAGACCATGGACGCTGATACCACGTCTGTCACAGGAAGACTTGGATATTATTGAGAGATGTGGATTGACCTCGCTTCTTGATATACCGCGGTTTACTGTGAACCGGGGACTGTTGACAGCATTGGCAGAGAGGTGGCACAGTGATACGAACACCTTTCATTTTGCTACTGGAGAGATGACAGTGACACCGGAGGATTGCTACCAGATTTTGTGCATTCCTGTGGTAGGGGCCATATTACCGTATGAGCAGATAGAGGAGGGCGACACAGAGGCACTACGCCGTATATTTCATGATGAGAGTGTCTGCGGCTATGAGATCCCTTGGCAGGAGTTCTTGGATCTGGATTATGCACCGCTGCCATCGGTATTGGTAGGATTTATTGGGGGATTCCTTTGTCCTAATCACAAGTCAAAGGGATTTTCAGTAGGATGGGGATTGGTCCTGGAGTAGATGGTGACACAGGGTCAGAGATTTGCATGGGGGTCAGCGATGTTGGCCCACCTTTACAGGAGCCTGCATGAGGTAGTATACCTCGGTTATGGGAGTTTATCAGCGGGTGTTACCCTATTACAGGTATGGTGCTGGGAGCACATCCCAGTAGCAAGGCCATTGGCAGACAGAGATAGGCCCGTAGGCGCAGGATACGCCTATGGATATAGAGGCCTAGTTGTCCAGCGTAAGCTGGGCAAACTAGAGCATTGGAGGAGAGTGTTTGATGACATAGATACGGTCACCTGGAGACCATATATAGATTGCGAGGTGTGGGCTGAGGATGGTATGGAGATGCCTTTCATTTTCATGATGAGGTATCTGATTGAGAGGACTCTGTTCGTTATTGAGCGGTTTTTGGTTACCCGAGTTTTGCGGCAGTTCGGGAGGCAGTAGGGGATTCCACAGGGAGCGTGCTTGTATGCACGGTGGCAGCAGGATGTGGCCGATTGGGGGCTGACTATTGATAGTGCCGTGGCCATAGAGGAGTTCACAGGGCTGGTCGGACAGATCTGGGACTATGCCCCAGAGATATAGGATGCTGGGATGATCGACGAGTTTGCTTGTTTGTTTGCTGCTCGGGCCGTGGCGAGGATCTCAAATCCAGAGGAGATGAGGCCAGCTTTTGATTCAGATGGAGAGGAAGGGGGAGATGATGGAGATGACAGAGACGATAGAGATGATGGAGGAGGTAGAGGAGCCAGGGGGAGGCAGGTTGGCAGAGGTGTGCAGAGAGCAGTACGATAGGGTAGGATTGAGAGGGGGAGAGGAGGATTGGCCATTGGTGTCGGGAGAGAGGGGAGAGGGACAGAGGTGTTAGCTGCAGTGGGGGGAGAGGAGGAGGTGGGGAGGCCAGCACAGAGGAGGAGGGTAGATATACTCCCACCTCCCGTACCCAGGACAGGTCGAGTGGGAGGAGTGGCGCCAGCACAGGTTCCACTGTAGGTTCGAGTGCCGGGTCATGTAGAGGATGCATAGATCCGGACCCTATAGATTACTGTGCAGCAGCTGCAGGCACAGATTTTGACCTATCAGCGGTAGATTTCTCAGTTGACTACTGAGAGAGATACAGAGATAGAGCGGCGGGGTCGAGCAGAGGAGGCCTTAGCGACCGTGCAGAGAGTAGCAGCGGGTGGTCCCTTGAGAGACACCCTTAGAGAGCTGACATGGAGTGTCCAGGAGGCGGAGTATTATAGGTGGCACTATGAGGCTGCAGTATCTAGAGATCGACGTGTTGAGAGCTTTGCACAGTCGAGATCGAGTCAATCTCGAACTGCTGGGACACGATCTGAGAGCCGAGGAGTGACGGGGCCAGCGAGACAGGACCCTCCTGCAGATCCGGGGGCGAGTGTATTGGGAGCTAGACAGGATCCTCCTGGAGATCCAGGGGTAGGTGCATTTGGAGCTAGACCATCTCCATCAGGGGATAGTCACACTTGAGAGACATGGTCTCCGTTGTATTTTGAGCATTGTATTCTTTGTACTAGACACAGTTGTGACACATTTTGTAGATTTTGATCATTTTTTGAGAGATATATATATACGGAGCACCATTTTTGATCGATGTGATGTGTTTATAGATGCATTTTTATGTGTGCTACTTCCTTTTATATGATGATGTAATGTTTACATATATGAGGTAATGTGTGATGCAGGATGTATGTTTTTATATGCTATG
Source organism: Cryptomeria japonica (assembly GCF_030272615.1). NCBI lineage: Eukaryota > Viridiplantae > Streptophyta > Pinopsida > Cupressales > Cupressaceae > Cryptomeria > Cryptomeria japonica. The sequence goes on from NC_081414.1 coordinate 166,025,339, forward strand.
AGATGTATCTTGAAAATGAGATGTATGATTTAATATGCTGCTACATGTAAGATGAAATGATGTAAAATGATGTAAAAATGATATGATGTGCGACTAATTTATAAAATGATATGCAACTAATTGTAAAATGATATGCAACTAATCGTAAAATGATATGCAACTAATTGTTTTTGGAGCATCTCTCATTCTGTATTTGCCATCCGATATAACCATTTATTTGCTTTCTTTGTAAATATCATCATGGAGCATTTATTGATTTTTGGATATGTTGAAAATTTATGCAAGCATAATGGTATAATTGAACCATAATGACCTGAGTAAAATTTACATGATATTTAATTTTGCAAGATAGCACAAGCGTCAAGGTATAATTGAACCAGGACGACCTGAGTGCGTATTGCGTAAACATACAAGATTAGATCATTTATATGCGTGAAATGGAATCAGGCCTTCAGTGATATGGATCACATCTCGAGGCAAATATTCACATAGTACAAGTGATCGCCTCCCAGACAGAAGACTAAGAAAATTTTTGGAAGTTCCTCATGATCTTTGGCTTTGAAGCTTTTGATGAGATAAGGAGAAGATTCCAATTAATTTAAAAAGTTCAAAATGCAAAAATAATCAAGACCTTAATGTGATAATGCAACATTTAGTACTTCAAAAAATCATCCATCCTTGAGATTTTTGTGTATTGTTTTTGTTTTGGTTGCTGCGATGAAGTGTAGTTGTGTTTGTTGGATGTCCTGCATCTGAGTTTTGCAATAGTTGGCATGTCTTGAATGTTTGTAAGTTTTTGAACAATTTAATGCCCCTAGCCGAGTGTTCTTCTGGATATGATTATGTACAGTGATTTCCAAGCCATGGTGAAGTACGATAAGAGAATAGATACAGATGGATAACTCAGGATAGTGACTACGCTAAGTATGTCCTGAATGGATATAGGCTAAGTGTCGGGTGATGGTCGATAGTGTTTTGACGGATAAAATGGAATGGATATAGATAAAGGAGCCGGTCTTTCACAAGGGCGCCTATTTACCAGGTTTTCACCATTTGTTTTGTATTGTACTTTGTATTTTTGCTTTTTCTGGATTTTTTGATTTTTTTGTTTGTTTTTGGCTTTTTCCGTGCACTAGGCTACCTTAAGTATAGTACTTCTTCAGATGAATGCTGTTAGTTGGATCATCAAGCACATCTCCTTCAGAATTTGTTAGTTGATAGGCACCTGATCCATAGACTGAAATGATGACATAGGGACCCAACCAGTTAGGTTCAAATTTCCCTTTCTTTTCTCTATCTTGCTGGTTTCTTGGATTTTCTTTTAGGACTAGATCACCAACCTTGAAGTTACGAGGAATGACCTTATGATTGTAGCTCCTGCACATGCGTTGCTGATATGCTTTGAGATGAGTATAAGCATGTTGGCGTCTTTCATCTAATAGTTCCAGTTCTTGCAGTCGATTAACTCGATATTCTTCATCGGGGATTAAACCTTTCAAAGAGACTCTAAGAGATGGAATTTCTACCTCCAAGGGTAAAATAGCCTCTGATCCATATACCAATGAATATGGTGTTGCCCCTGTAGGTGTGCGGATGCTGGTCCTGTAGGCCCAAAGTGCTGGATTGAGTTGTACGTGCCAATCTTTGCCTGCATCATTCACTGTTTTCTTGAGGATTTTTAGGATAGTTTTGTTAGATGCTTCTGCTTGACCATTTCCCTGTGGATAGTATGGTGTAGAAAACCGATGTTGGATTTTGAATTTTTCACATAGTTCCTGTACATCTTGGTTTTTGAAAGGTCGTCCATTATCTGTGACGATTGAACTTGGAATACCATATCTACAGATCAGATAATTCAGGATAAAAGAGGCAATTTGTTTCCCAGTCACTGTGGTCATGGGAACTGCTTCGATCCATTTGGTAAAGTATTCTGTTGCAGTTATAATGAACTTGTGTCCATTTGAAGATGAAGGATGTATTTTGCCTACCAGGTTCAATCCCCACTGACAAAAGGGCCAGGATGTTGTAAATGGTTGCAGTTCCTGTGCTGGTGCATGTATCAGATTGCCATGGATCTGGCATTTAGGACATTTCTTGGCGAAATGATATGAGTCTTTCTCCATTGTAGGCCAGTAGTATCCCATTCATAGAAGCTTTTTAGCAAGAGTAGTGCCACTTGAATGTGTGCCACAAATACCTTCATGAAGCTCGTGTAAAGCTGAATCAGAATCATTACGATCAAGACAACGAAGAAGAGTACCATCTAGACCTCGACGATATAAGGTATCAGTGGTAAGGGTGTAACGGGCAGCTTGTCAGATAAAGTTACATTTTTGGTTACGGGATTGGTCAATGGGTAAGATATTATGCTTGAGGTAGTCATATATTGGTCCATATAATGGAGAATCTGAACCGGTTAAGGCATATATAACCTGGGATTCAGAGTGGTCATAGGCGGGGGAGAATAGTTGCTCTACCAGGAACTCATAACGACTCTATTGTTCTGGAATTTGTAGTAATGAAGCGATCATAGCCATTGCATCGACTGCTTTGTTGTTCAACCTTGGTATTTGTTTAAAGGTGATGTGCACAAAATATTGCTTGAAATCATCCACCATCCGTTTGTAGGGGAGTAACTTGTCATCCTTTGTCTGATAGTTGTTTTATTGATTTGATTGATGACCAGTTGCGAGTCTCCGTAGACTTTTAATTCTGTGATTTTCCATTCAACAGCCATTTTGATGCCTATGACCAATGCTTCATATTCAGCCACATTATTTGTACATGGAAACATAAGCCTGTATGATCTCGGCATAGTGTGTCCTTCAGGGGTGATGAATAGAATGCCGGCCCCTGAACCATGTTGTGTATAGGATCCATCAAAGTATAGGGACCATTGTTTGGAGGAAAGAGCAAAAATGTCCCTGTCTGGAAATTCAATGTCCATGGTTTGTTTTCCTGGTAGCGGTGCTTCAGCCAGCTGATCTGCAATTGCTTATCATTTGATGGCTCGTCTTTCTGTGTAGTGGATGTCGAATTCACTGAGAATCATGACCCATTTAGCTAATCAGCCTGTGAGAGCTACCTTGCTGAGTAGATACTTGAAGGATCAATTTTGGCTACTAGCTTGATAGTGTGTGCTAGCATATAATGTCGGAACTTTTGAGACGCAAAAACAACTGTTAGGCAAGCCTTCTCAATGAATGTATAATTGAGTTCATAGCCATTCAATGTTCTACTGATGTAATATATGGCATGTTCCTTTCCTTGTTGATCTTCTTGTGCCAATAGTGCCCCCAGTGAAACATCTGTTATTGAGATATACAATATAAGAGGCTTTTCTGCAATTGGTGGTACTAGAACTGGTGGATTCATCAGGTACTGTTTAATTTGGTAAAAAGATTTTGCACATTTAGTCTCCCATTTGAATGGCACATTTTTATGTAGCAAGTGGTTAAATGGCAGACTTTTATCTGCTAGTTGAGCGATGAATCGCCTGATTGATTGAAGTCATCCTTGGAGAGATCGAAGTTGACTGATATTCTTTGGTGGTGGCATATCCATGATAGCTTGTACCTTTGCTGGATCAACTTCAATACCTTTAGCTGAGATGATGTAACCTAGTAACTTGCCTAATGTAACCCCGAAGACACACTTCTTAGGGTTGAGTCGGACTTTGAATTTCTGCAACCGATCAAAAATCTTTGTTAGGATGCCAAGATGTTTAGCCCTGGTAAAAGATTTTGCTAGTAAATCATCCACATAGTCTTCCATAAATGTGTGCATCATATCATGGAATATGGTTGTCATTGCTCTTTGATAAGTGGCTCCGGCATTCTTTAAGCCAAAAGGCATAACATTCCAACAGTATGTTCCCCAAGGATAGGTGAATGCTGTTTTGTTTTGATCTTCAGGAAAAATTTTGATTTGATTATAGCCTGAGAAACTATCCATTAAGGAGAGCATTGCATGGCCTGCTGTGAGATCTACAATTATATCAATACTTGGCAAAGGAAAGTCATCCTTTGGGCAAGCTTTATTGACATCTCTTAAGTCAGTGCATATTCTGATACTACCATCTGGTTTTGATATTGGAACAATGTTAGAAATCCATTCTGCATAGTCAATAGGTCGAATGAATCCGACATCTAATAATTTCTTCAATTCCATTTTGACCATGAGTGCTACCTGTGGATTCATCTTTCGTAGTTTTTGCTTTACTGGCTTGACTCCCGCAGAGATGGACAAGTGATGCATGATTAGGTGTGGATCTACTCCGGGCATATCAGCATATGACCAGGCAAAGTTAATTTGCTGTCCTTTAAAGAAGATGATAAATGCCGATCTTTCCTCTTCTGTCAAAGATTCTGCAAGGTGAATGTTTCTGGTTGCTTCGGTGGTACCAATGTTGATCGATTGAGTGGGCTCCATCAATATGGGTGATCGTTCATGAAAATGTTCAGGAAGAGTGTCAAGTCTCCCATCGTTAGGTGCCTTAAAAAGGTTTTCACCCTCAGATGCGTCCTTTATTTTTACTTTTTTGGGATCCATTGCGGCCATTGACTAGTTTTCAGCATTAGATTCATTATTTGATTCATTTTTGCGACTGAGAGACTTGGCACTCCCTGAAGAACAGACATCGTTATTCGGTTCAATGGTAGAGCCTGTTTCAGGATTTACGGTACATAGGTAGTGGATAATAGATTCATCATCTGGAAAAATTGGGATATCATGAGTCTCAGGTTTAGTCCAGTCGATGAGATCAGGGAAGACAAGTGGTAAGGAATCATTGGGCGGGTCAAGTTCAGCTACTGTAAGTGTTAGGATAGAGTTATCATCGTGATGGGTCTTGTTTTTAAAGAAGTCTAGGGTTTCATCGAGGTCTTCGATGGTATCATCTTCTACATAGACTTGTTCGTAATATTTCTGTTCGCTTTCCTGAACGTCATAGATATGTTGTGGTCCAAATTCAAGAGGTCTATCTTCTGCGTTATGTTCTTCTTGAGAAATGGATATGAAATCAGTATCATCTAGGATATTTGTAGTAGTATCAGAGCAAGCACCCCATTCATATTCATTTGAATCTGTCTCATAGGCATCATCCCAAATTCTATCTGTGCTGTAAACAGGTATGTTGTATGGTGAAAACAAATCTTTGATGATAGATACTATTTTGATATTCTGTGTTGATTCTGTATCCGATCCATCTTCTACAGTCTGGATTTGTTCATAGATTGTGCTTCCTCAAGGAGGAATGATGGTTTCTTGTGATGACCTGATTTGTTCTTGAGCCATTGGTGTGTGAATATGAGCCACTGCTGCAGATATGGCCTTCTTATGATTCAAAAGCTTTCCCTGATATATCTTTTGATCTTGACGTTCTCGCACCTTGCGGATTATTTCTGCTGATTCAAAGAGAGCTTCCTGCCAGGATTCTTCCTTGTATTTCTTCTTTTCTTTCCATTGAGGTTTTGCATTTGTGTGTGGTGGCCTTTTCAATAGGAAAGTGAATTTAGAACTTAATCCTGCTTTATTTCTACTAGGTTGTGAAGGAAGATCTATAGGTTCAGTGACTCCTTCTTGGCGTTTCCCAATAGGTCCTTTACCGCCATATCCCATTTGTTTCATAATTAAGTAGCCTTTTCCATATAGGTGCGTTGGTAGAACAATGTCTAGAGCGGCCGCTCTATTAGCTTCTTCTTCATCTTTGTATAGCCAGTTAAGAACATCCTTATCTTCTGATTCATGTGCTAGAGTCCCCAATTGGATGAAGGTACCATCAAATTTAGTTATGGGCTGAGTTGCCAGATGTGTTGATATAGTAGGTAAACCATGCGATCTAGGTGATGTTGGCAATCTGGTCAAACATAAAGGCTCCATAGAGTATTCGCCCATGCCTTGGTCTTTGATTTGTATTTTCTGTTTGAAGTCTCCCCATAAGGAGTTGGATTTTGCTGTTGGTGGATCAGATGTTGAAGACTGCTGCTTTTCTCTGTTATAAGGAACCAAACTATCTTGGGCTGCCCCCATTGCATTGCAATGTTGAAATGGATTGTGATCAGCTGATATGGAGATTTCCTGTCCATCATAAGGAAACTTGACACACTGGTGATATGTAGAAGGTACTGCTTGCATTTCATGTATCTAGGGTCGGCCTAATAAGATATTGTAGGTGAGATCAATATCTAAGACTTGACATATAGTATCTTTTTGCACTGGTCCTACTTGAATAGGCAATATCATTGTTCCTTTAGAGGATCTTTCCTCATCATCATATGCTTTTATAGTAATCTTTTTACAAGGATCAATAGATTCTTCTGAGAAGCCTAGTGCATGGATAAGCTTTAAAGTACATATATTAAGTCCGGCTCCTCCATCTATTAAGACTCTTTTGACACGGTGTTTGCAAACAATGACTTCAATATGTAGAGGAGTATTATGCGGATGACTCAATGAAGTATTATCATGCTTTGAGAAGGTGAGGTTATGAGATTCTGTCATATGGGCAACCATGGCTTGGAACCTGTCTGTATCCAGATTTTGAGGTACATTTGTTTCTAATAGCGCTTGCTCCAATATGTCTTTGTGTTTTGGAGATAGTTTCAACAATTCTAGGATAGATATCTGAGCTGGAGTCTTGCGTAGTTGGTTAACTAAGTCGTATTGGATCTTTGGTGTGGTAGTTGGAGGTGTAGTATGTCCCTTCAAGACATATTTCTGAGTCCAGGTTGTTACATTGACAGATTCATGATCACGTTTATCTCAAATGGTTATAACATTGACTTGATGGTCTTCGACTGATATGTGATTGATTGTATTGTTGTAGATGTGATTAATATGAGCTCCGCGTGTATCATTTGAAGTTGATGCTCCATCTTTGTTATAATTTGGGAGAGGATCTTTGAAGGCTTCGTGATCATTATTTGTTTTGAGACCATCCACCGTTAAGTCACCTCGATCAATCATGTCTTGGATTATGTGTTTCAATCTCATGCACTCGTTTGTTCTATGACCTTTGTTGCGATGAAAGTCACAATAGTGTGAATCATTCCACCAAGGTGGTTTGATTGGGGGTTCATAATTGTTGATTGGAGGGAAAGAAAGAATCTTGTTTGCCAACAGTTCTCTGAATGCAGACTCTAATGATTGGCCCAATGGTGTGAAGATACACTTATGGAAATTGTTGGTGTTGTTGCGTGAATTGTTGTTAGGCCCTGGATTCAGGTTTTTATTTTGGTTATCATTGGCATTGTTGGTATTGAGTTGTCCTTGAGCATTGTTTGGTGCATATGTGTTAGCACTGGGAGTAGCATTTTTAGGATTTTTCGTATTTTGAGTATTTCTTGATAAGGCAAGCACTGGCTATTTAGATTTTGGATCATATGATTCATTGTTGCCTTCATTTTTGTTTCATGTCCAAAATCGAGTTTTGTCCAGATTAGTGTTGTTTTGGTTATTGTAATGTGATGAGTTCGTCCCTTCTTTGTAGAACTTGAGTGTTCCCTTTTTGACACAAGCTTCTTCTACTTGGATGCCATTTTTGATTAATTTGTCAAAAGATGGTATGCATTGAAGTTTGAGTCTGTAACTCATTTCACCATTTAAGTTATCAATGAAGATTTCCATTTTCTCTTTTTCAGGAATATCTCGAGGATATCTTGATACCATGCGTCGCCAACGTTGAAGGAATAACATGAATGTTTCGTTGTTCTTTTGTTTGGTGTTGCAAATATCTAGCATAGTTATGGCATGTTGGATGTTGTAAGAATAATGGGTGATGAATTTGTTAACCAATTCGTCAAATGATCTAACAGGTGGTGTAATCTTGGATAACCATTCCATTGTTTGTCCTCCAGGCTTCTTGGGAATAACCTCATCAGATAAGTGTCATTATGAGCAAATTCAAGACTCATAGTACAAAATTCTCGAACATGATCTCGAGGATCACCTTTTCCATCATATTTATCAAATTTGGGAATGTCTGAGTTTGGAGGAAAAGGTACCATGTTTAAGCTTCTGTCAAATGGATAAGGATAGATTTCGTTTATAGAGTACCGCACTGTTGTCCCTTGTTGCATATCGTGCATTTGTCTTTGCAACATTTGCATTTGTTGAGTAAGAGCAACCAAGGGCGCATTATCTTGCCGAGGGAAGAGTTCTTCTCTCGTATTTGTTCTCAACTGAAAAGGTGTAGTAAATGGTATGTGTTGCTCTGGGGTTTCGAACGCAGGTACTCGCATTTCTGGTATATGTTGCTCTAGAATATGTTGTTCAGGTACGCGAGTTTCTTCTTCCCTTTGTCGTTCTTGATATATATATTTTTGAGACCCGGTTTGAAAGACGTTTGCATCGAAATCTTCAGGAAGTTTGACGCCTTTACTTTTAAGCATGAGTAGATATTTTTCTTTGTCATTTTCCATGAGTTTTTGGAATGAAGGATTTTCTTGACATTCCTGAAGAATTGCATCAGTAATTTCAGGATCTTCTGAGGATGGAACTTCAAAAGGATTTGATAATCTGCGATTCATACTTGATTCTGCGGGTGTCTCACTTTGTTTGTTTCGTTGAGAGCGAGTGATAGGCATTTCAATAGAAACTTTCAGTGATGAAAGGAACAAAGTCCTCGTTGATGTTTTGCTCTAGCGTTGGTGGTTCTGGTTGAGATGTATTATATGTGATGCACTCGTCGGGCAGGAATGCTGGATTGATCTTTCCTCCGCGGTTTATCTTTTGATTAAAAGCAGACTTTTGACAGTATGCTCTTGTTTTCAGGGGTTCTTTGTCAAATTCGCTGGATTTGTTTTGGATATAGCATTTGACGTGATGAAGAAATACCCAATGGGATTTGAAGAGTTGACGATTGATGTATAAAAATTTATTTCTCTTGATGAATTTGGAAAAGCTAGGTTGTTGTTTCTTCAATGTGATGTTACGATAAAGGTTCTTTCTTCTCAGAATGGGGATTAGTCATGCATGAGTGATCAATGATTTCCTTTGATTTGTTTGGATTTAGTTGATTCTTGTTTTGAAAATTTCAAATCTTTACTTTATCAGAATGAAGGTTTAGATATCCCTTCATGATAAAGTGTGTCAAATGATATGGATAAGAAATTTCCTGATCTAGAAACTGGATTTGACAATTTGGAAATTTTTAGACAAGTGTTTTTGGAGATAAAATCCGTAAGATGTTTAAAGGATTTGATTGATACTAATGATGAAAATGTTCCGGATTATGATAGGAAAGACGTCCTCTATTGCTCGATTCGTTTTCGGATTCTGACAACTTTGTTTGACACAAATTTGACTTGAGAAATAGTTTTAATGATTGGTTTTTGTCACTCTGGTTTGATAAAAGATGTTTTTTGATGAAAAACTTGTTTTTAAAATATTTTTGAGATTTTCAAAATTTTTGGTTTTTCAACTCTCTGTTTTTCTACCTGGGCTCATGCGCTAAAACAGAGGTTTAATGCGCTACTTAATTTTCCTGATGCCCTAAAATGTTTGCCACATGCGCTAATCTGCCCCCAGTTACGCGCTAAGATATTGATTTCGGCTCTAACAGGTGAAAAATCTACGCGCTAGACTGGGCTTTATACGCGCTGACTGTTTCGGCTAATGCGCTAAAATAGGCTTCCTACGCGCTAAGCTATTTGTTTCACGTGCTAATACAAGCTGTTGGATTTTTGCTGTGAAGTTTGTTTGGAAAACAACACGCTACACTGTGCCTCCTATGCGCTAACTTTGGATACCTAAGCGCTAATATTTTCCTGGGACGCGCTAGAATGTGTTTTTCACGCGCTAAAGGATTGTTCACTGTTTTGCTTTAGAATTGAAACGCTACTATTTTTGTTGCACGCGCTATTTTGTATTTTGGATGCGCTAAAATAACTGTTACACGTGCCAAGATGTTGCTCTTATGCGCTAAACTGCTCTGATTTTTCCTTTTGGGTGTTTTTGTGAGGATTTTTGATTTTTGTTGAGAGAATTTTTAAGTGTGATGGATGATTTTCTGAAATACAAAATGCAAGCACGACACACAAAGTACAATCATTTCGCCTAATCTAATAGAAAGTGTATGTTCTATCGAGGATGTGTTCAAATCCCCAATGTTTTAACAGGTTGGATACAAAATAAACACTTCAGAAAGACTCTTTATTCAAGGGTCATAAGTAACATCATAGCCCACTAGTCTCGATACTCCGTCAGCTCAAACAGTCGTGTCACCCCCTAGAGGGCGCCCATTTTTTTGCCTTTTGCCAGAAGTTAACCCAAAGTGAATTGCTTCATAGTTGAGTAGTTATCTTGGGAGATATATGGTGAGTAATCTTGGGGGCAGATTCTTCCCCACCCTTGCACTATGATGTTACAAATATTTGGATACTGACTCAGCTCAAAGCTTCTAATTCTATGGTTCGTAATCAGGCTTCCCGTTCGGCCATCAGTGATAAACTCCCTCAGGAGGCTTCCCAACCTTTAGAACAAAGGCTTTACGTATCTTGAGGATACTGGGGGAAGGCTAATCACTGCGCGCAACCGTTGAAAAGGACTTTCGTCACTTTCCACATTTGATTATAGTGGGTTGGAATTCTTGGCATCAAAGCCATTCCCCACTTAGGTCGTTCCCTTCACACCGGCCATAAATGGCTTTAAGAGTTGATTGCAACTCCTCGGGAAGGCAGGCCTGCTAAAGGTTTTAACTGCTTGAAGTACTGAAAGCGTAAGAGTGGTTTGACTTTTTGATCACCCAGTTAAGGGGAGAGCATATACCTTCCACTTTCGAGACAAGGCAATTAAGTTTGTTCTTTTTAACCTCTAAGACAATGATTTGCTAACTTCTATTTAGAGATGTTGCTCCAACAAGCATGATGTTCTTTTTAACCCTTCATAGCAATAATTGTCTAATTTATGGAAAAGAAATAGTCAACAAAGCAAATTCGATTTTTTGGAGGTCAACAAAAGAAAATCGTCCTGCTGTAAAAGCAAATTTCCTTGCTTTACCTGCAAGAAACCGTT